>NC_058046.1:12246174-12846174 GCF_020085105.1 Siniperca chuatsi | reverse complement strand
CAATGGTGGTAAAGCTGAGATATCCCCTTTAGAAACCCTTTAGAAAAAAGGGAACCAATTCATATCTGGCCTATCCACGTGACTTGCACAATACCAGACATATCAACAAGCCACTTGACATTTTGTATTAATGAGTTGCACTTGCTGACCTTATTGAATCTCTTGATCATCCACTTGTCCCAGTGGCTGAGCATGTCCAGCCACTTCACCTCCCTTTGCCTGAGCACCTCTGGAGGCACATCCTGAGCTCTGGGGACACAACAGAGGAATGATGGGAACGATACATTTCATAATTTTGCACATTAAATCAAAATTAAACCAAACGAGACCGAACAACATCAAATCAGTTATTATTTTTAGAGAGAGAAAATAAGAGAGAAATAAACCTCTTAAGTGGATAAACATAAAAAAGGCAGTTGTTAGCAGCAGGCTCTTGCATGTTGGGAGGGTGTAACAACGACAAGAAAACATCCTCAGAAAGGCTGTTCATCTTTCTGCATGTGCCATCAGATCTGCGTGTGTGGCCATCGCTCATATGCAGTCGGTAGGCTCAACGTTGCAATGAGTCAAAAATAACAATTACTAACCTTGTTTTAAGGAGACTATAAAAGACACTAACTCAGATCCAGCCCATTTAATGGCAAAGCCTGTTTAACCTCAAAGTAATTTAACTTCAAAATGTTCACAGGCAACAAAAATTAGACCCTGCACA
The DNA here is from genome assembly GCF_020085105.1 of Siniperca chuatsi. Classification (NCBI taxonomy): domain Eukaryota; kingdom Metazoa; phylum Chordata; class Actinopteri; order Centrarchiformes; family Sinipercidae; genus Siniperca; species Siniperca chuatsi. The sequence continues at coordinate 12,845,462 of NC_058046.1, read as the reverse complement.
TACTATTCTCCAACAGAAAAAGAAAACGTAGGCACATCTAACCTACATTATGAATGAGGTCTGATGCTTTACTAAGCTATGTTATTATCTCATCAGCACAAGCCTGTAATTGTAGTGTTCAAACGTTTTCAAATAGCAGTTTGTTTGTTTTTTACTTGGGAACTTGGGACAGCCTTCTTTCAGTTAAAAAAAAAGAAGGTGTAGGGTATATGTTGGGGATCAGTACAACAATGTTATACTCCAGTTTCAGCTTCTAAAGACCTTAAGCAATGATGAGTTACTTTCAATCACTGCCAAATAGTGTTAAGTTAAACCCTGGATTTGGGACCACCTATAAAAGTGTGAGCCAAAAGAGGCCCTCTAGTTACGGGGCACCCGGGCTGTGGCTCAAAGTCTGCCAAAACTCCAGAAAACAGGAAGCTCCCAGCCAGTGCTTGGCACGACTTTCACTCACTCCTTACACTATTTCAGTGCTGTAATGTAGACTTAAGGCCCCCAGTAAAGAGCGAAGATTGAAAAGCCTTCTTAGAAAAAAACATTAACTTGCCTCAAAGGCGATGAATACATTAGTTAAAATGAAAACGTTACAAACAAGACGTGAATTGCTTTTTCAGCTTTTCCCACAAAAGAACTCGGTAGTAAGTAATATCTACATGACAAAATGGTTTTGCATGACGGAATGAAAAAGAATTATGTTACGTTAATCTGCTTGCCTCTAGCTTATATAGTTGCTATATTGTGTGAGGCAAAAACACTGGATATACAAACACATTGTGCCACGCAGCTGGTTGGGAGCTCTGCGGTGCAGACGCACCAAGACAACACTAACACAACTTGTGAGATTTCATCATAACTAGAATAACAGCTACACTAACCCTGCTCTCAACGTGGCTGAAGTGGATTCAAAAATGTAATTACTGCCCGTATTTTAGTTAGCTGAACGTACAATGGCAACACAGATGAAGTTAATGGCAATGAATCACTGTAACTTTCCAGTTGAAACAAACTTACGATGCCTCCGTATGCTGCTGTACCCCTCCAATAAATCCATATCTGTCGGTTTGTCTGTCGCTGGTGAAGCCGTTGATCTCTGAGTCTGATCCCAAAGAGCTTTCATCGTCAATGTGACTGCTGCTAATAGTGCGGATACTCCTTGTGTCCACTGATTGACGGCCGTTCCCTATTTTGGCCATGGTAGCAAGTAAGCTAGCTGGCTAGCCAGGATAGCTAACGTCAGCGAGCTTGTTGACAGCCCAAAGTCAAAACTTCTCCTCTGCATATGCTGTCGAATCAAACGGCATCGACGCCATGATTTCTCGACGTTTGTTAAACTTCCCAACTACTGTTCTCTCTGTAAATGTTGTCTAACGTTACAACTGTCAAGCCACATCAAATAGGTTATGCGTTAACGTTAGCTAGCTAGATTAACTTGAATGCTTATTCAGATTTAACATTGGCTAGCTAATGGTGGGTTGCTAACGTAAAGTTAGCCTTAACTGCTCGTGCCAACACGATCCAAAACTATTTCTATATTGACCCTACCTTCAACAAACTAACGCGTTATCAGCTTGTTTTTCATAGTTAGCCATTAACTACGTTAGCTGGTTAACAGACTAGTTTATCATGTTCTCAGCTAACGGCGTCTTGGTTCGCTGTGTTGTTCTGTCATCCCGAGTGCGCTGGACACATTTTTTCCTCCACCAGCAACCCAGTCTGCCGTCCTGTGTTGGTTTTACTGTCTTAAATGTTAGTTACCCCTAGTGGCTGCCTTAGGAAGTTAATCCTGAAATCTGGAAAAAAAATGCACTACTTGCACTTTGTCTCTCCTGCACAGCAATCCATCTAAATCTCTGATGCAGAGCAAATCTCAAAGTATAAACCACTAATTTAGTGTAGACTAACTATAGTCCACATCACTAATGCTGAGCTTTTTGTGCATTTGGTAGTCTGTTCATCAGAGTATGTGGCCTGAATTAATCCATGTTGTGTTATTTAATCACATTGCTATTAACCAGTTTCTAACCTTACACATCACCACGAAGCAACAAAAGCAGATTTTTATTCCTTTATTTAAATGGATTAACATTATGGGGCACTACATGTTCTTACAAGTTACCAAATACTGTATATCAACATGAACAAATCCAGATTGAACCAACAGTGCAAAGCCATGCCTGCCAGCCAGTGTACAGTATAATTCATTTAGCATTCTGACTTAAGAGTTAATGTTTAAGAAGAAAAAAAAACATACTCTTCACACTAAACTGTATGAAAAGCACAATAGAATTCTGAAAATTGTCATTAAACTAAAATGACATGACAAGAGAGAGTGACAAAACATCCACAGGTAAAATCTTTTCACTTCTTTCTTCCACCTCTCTCCTTCAGTGCCAAGTGGATGACTGAACCGTTGCTCATGTTATAATATGCCAGGGAGTTGGAATCTTTAATGAAAATGCCCTAAAAGGAACAAAAAAATACACATTATTATTCAATCAGTCTGGTTCAAAGGTTAAAGAAAGTTTAAGTATAAAAAAAAAAGTTTACCTCATACTGTAACTTCTGTTTCCCTGCTGGCATGCCGGTAGCTTCATGGATTTTGACTTTAATAACAGACACCTATGGAGACATTGCATTTGCACATCCATGAGCATTCGATGCACTGGCATACAGTCACTAGAAAGAGGAAAACAATAAGCCAACATTTGCATACCTGATCTGTGAGTGGGACAGTGAAATTCAGCACTTGGCCATTCAGCTTCCATTCGGTCTTGTCCTGCATGTTGGGGACCTGTACTTTAACTGCCACAGGACCCTGTAGTGAAAGAAGGAAATCATGGCTCAAGTTGACAGAGCAATTTACAGCAAGAGAGTAGGATGAACGTAGGTGTTACAGGCCCAATCAGTAGTTTGACCATATTTATTACAGCAAACTCTACATATATTACTGAAGAGGCTGGCTTATCAATGAAAAATAATATTGTGCATTTCTCAGCCATCATGATTGAAAATATACATAACCCTACTTTACTCTGTTGTCTTCTTTTAGTCTGTATATGTAAAGACCTGCCAATAAATTTGGCTGCAATAGAAAGTTCGAATCCTGTATTTTCATACTGCCATTAACTATTGGAAATAAACCAATGAGATTTCACTGCTCTAACAAACCTTATTTCTGCGAAGGAATTCCTCCTCTGGAATAAGGTTGTCCTCTGTCTTCATCTTCTTGTTGACTGGCTCATCCTCATGAGGTGGGGGTGGGTGGGATGGTGGTGCAGGAGCAGAGCTCGGGGGTTGTGGTACTGGAGGAGCAGGGACAAATGCTGGAAGAAGAAGCAGTTATTTGAATTTCAAATGATAAAATAAGGAGGCCTATGTGAGAAAGGTTCAGTTACCAAATTAGCACAATACAACCAAGTATTCAGGATTCCTTAACAATGCATATTTATTTTGACTGTCAGCGATAGGTGTTTGGAAACCTTCATCTTACCAGCTGGAACAACCATGGGAGGTGGTCTGGGGGCCATAATGTGAGGTGCTGATGGCGGCATGGGGACCACATTGATGCGGGGAGCAGGAATCATGGGAGGCATTGATGTTAAAACTTGTCCTGGTGCAAGGCGCACCACAGGAGCCACAGGCGGTCTTGGTATTACAGGTACAGCAGACAGGAGAGTGGTGCGCACTGGAGGTCCAACCTGTTTACAAAGAACACATTAGTGGGTTATTAGTTAAAAATTAATTAATTTCATTAATAATTAACTGTTTTCTAAGTAACTCACAGAGGAGGGTAGGCGAGGCATGGTTGTGACTGGAGGACTGGGTTTAGGCAACATGGCTGCGGACGAGGGCATGGGAGGCTGGTGATGAATTTCACTGGGCTTGCTTGGACCAATTTTCTCCTTAGTATCGTCCTCTCCCACCAGTCCTTTGGCCTTGTGAATGGCTTCAATCTGCTCTTGCAGGGTGATATTGGCCTGTGCTGCCTGCTGAGTACGAGCCATGCTTCCTGAGTGGCCATCCCAAGTAACCTGGTAACAGGAACATTTTAAAGATCAAAACTGTACTTACTCAATTTCATTCAACTCCCTTTTAGCCCCAAACTGTGTAATATAAACCCATAACTGTACTCACCTTCTCCTCTGGCTTCTGGATTTCTTCTTCACCAATCTTCTTACCGATGGCTGTCTCTTCCACACCGAAGATATCGGTACGCCTCTCAGCCAGCTGTTTCAAGCTGCTCTCGATATCCAAACCAGGAGCATAGACCTCATCTTCGGTCTGCCTCTCTCTGATGCTGCGATCCCTTTGCTCCAGCCAGCGCGGATCCAGCAGACCAATACGCATGTGCTCTTGCATCTTACTGGCTGGAATCTTCTCACCAGTAATTGGTGAGATGAGGTACTCATCTGGAGCTGCAATTGAGGGCTGAGGCTTGGAAGCTGTGAGGAAAAGATAGTATGAGATTAACACACACTACTTAGTAGTGGCTTGTTATGCACTTGTTATTCCCTCATCTAAGAAAGCATGTTACCTTTGGGATCGTAGTCTTTGCGAATAATAACCTGGTCTGGAGTTGGTGGCAGTGGGGGTGGCATAGGGTTGTCTGGTGGCAGTGGAGCCTTCATGCCATCATCCTCTTCATCAGATCCCTGAGGAAAGCAGGAGGGGAAGAATGATATGTGGTTACCAGCACTTAGTTATTTTATTTCTTTTCAAGCAGAGGGTCAGCAAACATATTGTAAATTTAGTTGGATGTAAAAAGAAAATAAGACATCAAAAAGGGGGCAACAAACCAATAAAGCAGCCTACAAGTGGTCAAGGATGGACAGTTTACTACAAGGTACAGTGATTAATTACTTCATCAGTTCTTACCTCATCCATGTCCTGCACTTGTGTGTCTTGGTCAGGTTGTGAGGGCTGGCCATCGTTCCGAACCTCCCGTTCATCATCGTCATCCTCACTCTCAACCTCCATCTCCACCTCCTCACTCTCGCCATACTTCTCGTAGCGCTCTTGGATTAGGATGCGAGCACCAAGCTCCTCTGGTGTGGTAGGTGGGGGGAAGTGGCCTGGGGAAACAGAGATGCCAATAAAGATCAATTATTCTAGCTACATTTAGGGGCTTGCACGTTTAAAGATTATAATAATTGTGGTTATATTACCTTGTTCGCTGGGCTGGAAATCCACTGTCTCAACCACTACAAAGTCATGCCAGTCGATTTGGGCATATGCCACCCGTTCTTTCTCTCTTTCCTCCTCCTCCTTCTTTCTCTCACGCTCCTGGAACTTTGCCCACTCAACACGGTACCTCATCTGATAGATGTGCAGTAGGACAGCTGATTAACATGGTGAACATGCCAATAAATGCTTACTCTGAGAAACAGTCACAGTTTAAAGGGGATTACCTGGTCCATAACCTCTTTTGGATTCTCAGCCTCTCTCTTCAGCTTGGTCAGTAGGCCTTTGGGAGGGATCAGAATCTACAGGTTGAGAAACAAGATCAAGACGCAGTTTAGCATCACCACCCAAACAAAGAATAAAAATATCAGAGAGACACAATTTGTCAGGTCACCTTAGTGTACTGCTCAACCAGTTTGGTGAAGTAGTTGAAAAGGCTGTGCTGTGGCCGCAGAAAGTCAAACTGGTAGTTCCTCTGTTCTTTCTGCATGAGCTGAGTGAGAAACTGGCGGCCATTGCGAGCAACAAACTGGGCAGTGAGCTTGACAACATCCAGATCAAATGCTGAGATTGATGGAGGATCCGCAATGAACTCAAACTCAGGAGGTGGTTCTTTGGGGACCACTGTCTCTTGAATCACCTGTGACTGCACCTATTGACAAACAGAAAATATTAGTTGTTATGAACAAATACTATGAATTATAAGAAATGAAAAAAAAAAAAGTAAGAGAAGACTGAAATCCAATGTCTTACTTTTTGAGGAAGCTGTTGGGCCTGCAGCATGGCCTGCTGCATAACCTTAGGCACTGCTGAAGATGGTTCCTGCGCTTTGCCCTCCTTAAATTCATTGACCTTGTGACGGTAGTAGGCATGGTAGGGGTCATTAGGGTTGAGGAAATTAAACTTTGGATTGTTGATCTCATTCTGACGGATTCTTGCTTCAAACTCAGGCCCATTCCTGTGAAATGACAAGAACTTAGTTCAATCACGGACATAAAATTCTGTTTAGATTGCAGCTGTATAAATGATTATACAATTGACACATGTGGAGTAACCAACCTGGCAACAAAGCTGGCTGTCTTGTCAACTATGTTTCGGACCTCAGGAGGTGGATATATGATACCGACGATGGGTTTAGTGGCTGGGGTTTCTTCAACTGCTGCATCGTTCTGTTGACAAAATTTACATTTGTTAGGCTGTAGTATGCAAGATTTAAAATGGGATTGAAAAAAAGCAAGCTCAAAAACTAAATAAGCATCCACTGCATCCAGACGTTTACCATAGCCATGTTGTAAACAATTCAAATCACATCTATTATTCCACTACCAACACATTAGCTTCAACTTACTTAAAATGTCAGTTCACCCCAATCGCAAAATACCCTCCCTTACCCCTTGTAGTATCATGCCACGCATATGGGTTTAGTTTTATTTGCACGTTTTGAGCTGATGGTAATGCTTCTGCCACCATTCCAATACAATAGAGGAAAAGTAGTTAGTTTGTGGCACTCAAAGCAACAATAACATTTGGAAAAACCCAACAGCAATGTTCATTTCTGGAAAAATATATCCTGGTTACTGTGATACTGATAATGCACATATTTCGCTGTAACAGTCCTCACGGGGAACTATTGTCTACTTATGGTGAAAAAGTAGTGATAACTGCTTACAGTTAAATCTGTTTATTATCCTGGAGTAACTAAAACAGTGTTTTTGGAAAGAACTTTTACCAAATGTCAATTTTCAATACTTTAAGCAAACAAACCCAAATCCCGCTGCTGCTCCGTTGTATCGGAGTCGTGACAAAAGTCTCAGCAGCTATCTCAAAACATCAAATTGTGATTTTGGTTAACGTTATTTGGGTGAACTGACCCCCAGGCTAACACGATTTACGCCTTGTGGAGGTTATCCAAAATAGACGTTAAGTACTCTAAAAGTCACATTCATAAAGACATTTGGCAATAAGGTAAACTGTAAGTGTTCATTAGTTTCCACACAGAAGCAGTATGTTAGCCACATTGCTAACGTTAGCTAACTTGCAGCGTTATCGTCACCTTGTTGTTGGGCTCCGGCTGAACAATTTGAACAGGGCCAGGCGGCATGGCTATGTCTTCTTTGGAAAACTGGAAGTTCTACCTGCAACATCCAACCAACAAGAAGAGTATATGTATTTTAAAGACACTTATTATACCACATATTGCATCAGGAACACAATCGATGTCAGTTAAAAGCCTACAATTGCTGAAGTTGAACACTTACTGCGTCGCGCTTTCGTTGACCCAATGGAGGCGTTTTACTTCCGGAACACGGCGCAAAGCATTATGGAACCTGCAGTACTTTTTTGGAGGTTGCCAAGGAGATGCTTAGTCAACAAACTACACCTACTCGCTCTCATTGGTGTGAAAAATATAAGCTAGCTTTTTAGACATGAGTCAGTTCTTGGGCCGTCAGGACTGTATCGAAAGCCTCCGGAAAGACCTCGTCGACCTTCAAGGTGCGATTCTGGACGTCTTTTCCAGAACCGGACCGGGCCGCTTTTCCTCCTGGAAGTTCCCCGATAAACTCTCCTCTAATCTGGACATGGTAGCTCTACTGGAGCAGTATGACTTTGTGGATGGGGAGGATGCATTCAATCAGCACTCCCACATTGTGTTATTGGAGCTGGTGATTGACAGGTAATATATAGCCTAATGTTATGTCACAGTAACACATTTTTCTTAAAGACTAAACAGGACTTGTCTTTTCTCTCTCTCCTCTCCCTGAACAAGACTATTGCTCCTTCTACAAAGCTTCAATGCTTATGTTGAGCAAATTAGGTGCAGCCACAGGAGAGAACAAACCCAGCAGAAAGGATGCCTGTCAGTTGGTCTTGTAGTCAGAAACTATTGGAGTAATTTAGTTCAATTTGACAACCTTAAGGTAAGGTAAGCAAATTGCTTTATTTAAGTGAAGATTAAAAAAAAATAAAAAGAATGCCAAATATTATCAGAACTGATAGATCTCATTACTTTTTTATGCTTTGTTTCTTCTTTTAGGGCATGTACAAAGACATCAAGAAACAGACAAACGCAAAGACATGTGATGAGACAGAGACAGTGTCATCTGTCTCCCCCCAAATTAGCTCAAAGAGTGACTATTGCAGACATTGCTTATCTGCCCAGTCTTCAAAAAGCTCCTTCAAGTTTTTGTCACAGAATCATGTACCCTCCAGTTCTACCCACAACACCCCATGCTATCCTAAAGTTGACAGCTACAATGTAAGCTGCCAGACAGTTGAATCATCCCTTGTTCCCTGCGACGCATGTCATCAAGTGCAATCCATTTTGAGAAAAACAGGAAATGCTTTGGTAGAGCTGTTTCAGAGTGAGGGTCTCCCCTCATCTCTGCAGCCACTCTTAGTAGCTGTGAAGGACACGCTGGAGCTGGGACATATGACAGCAGGCGATGTTGCTCAGTGGGCCAATGAGCAGCTCCGAGACATGCGCCGGCTGGCAAAACATCTTCAAGATGTGCGGGGTACAGTGCAGCCTCTTAAAGATAGACTAGTGGCAGCAGAAACAGAGCGGGATAGATTCAAGTCTCAGTTGGAAAGAGCGCAGAAAGAGTTCAAGCAAGATATTGAAAAACACCAAGCAAACATAGTCCAGCTGGAGTTTTCACTGCGGAAAGCTCAGAGATCCATGAAAGAAACAGAGCAAAAGCTGCAAGAGGAGCAACAACAGCTCAAGAGAGGTGCAGAAAATTCACAAATAAATATGGTGTGAACTTGTTGAGATCACATTTACTACTATATGTTTAATATTTTTGTAACAGAAACTCTGTGCTTGGAGGAGAGTAATTCCAGACTGAAAGAGAAAGTAGCAGTACAGCAAGATACATTACAAACACTTGGTAAGGATATGTAAGATTTAGTTTATCACGCCACCCCTCTTATAATATTCATATTTTGCAGAACTGTATAAAATACACTTGTCTTAGTTAAACACATAAAATAACCTGTCATGCTGTACGATGGATCATTTAATTTTTTGTGGTAGAATGTGAAAAGAATGTGCTGCAGGAGAAAGTGAGGACCTTGCACATAGAGGAAGAGGCCTGTTGTAAACTACAGCAAAGGATCCAGCAGTTAGAGAGTCAAATCTCTGAAACTCAGCTTCGTTTTGACAAAGAGAATGCCAAGTACCACAGTGCTTGTCACCAGCAAGAGGTCAGTGTCATGACAAACACCAGATTATTTGTTATTTTCAGCTGGAGACCTCGACCGTCTCACCCATGAATCAGTCACAAAACAGTATTCGAATAGATTTATACAGGTGTTTTTTTGTTGTTGTTGTGCGTCCAGTCAATGCAGGCAAAGCAGAAATCTTTGTTAAAGAGAGTTGATGCTCTTGACGAAGAGTGCGAAGAGCTGCAGAGGCAGTTGGGAGAGAGGGAGGAGAGACAGATCGACCTACACAATCAGCTGCAAAAGATGTCAGAGGAGAAGGAAGAAGTGCAGGCTCAGCTCGCTCAACAGCAGGTATACTGGAGTTCTTCAGTACCCAATACCCAGCATTTTTGTAACAAAGATTTTTGAACCTAGTAGCTCATGCTGTGATGCTTCTCTCCAACAGGACCTGTGTTTAGAGCTCCATAAGGAGAAGCAGACACTAGAAACACACGTAGGCGAGCTTAAGAACAGTGTGGCTGAGCTGAAGGAATACGTGCAAGCTTTAAGGGAGAGGGAGAGGCTGCTGGTGGCTTTCCCAGAGCTCAGCCCTCTGGCTCAGGCCCAACCACAGAGTAGGCATTTATTTAATATTTGTCTATAAAATATGATCGTCTTGCATGAATCACCCACTGACTGACATTACCTGAATATCCATAAAACTCACTCAATGCTGTTTACAGTCCTGAGTCTTTTTTGAGTACTGTAGTCATGTTGTAAGTGTTAACATGTTGTTCATTGCATATTTTCAAGGTACAGGAAACGTGCTTTTGGATATGGAGCAACAACTGCAGGCAAATAACATTCGTATAAAAGTTCTGGAGCAGGAAAACACTACCCTGCACACTAGTCTTGTGAAGCTGAGGGACAGAGCACAAAATAATGCAACCAGGGTAGGGCGGATGGAATTGTATAATGTTTTAAAATATGTGTTTTTACATTCAGCTGCTACATGTTATTGGGATTATTGAAAATTATCTCTAAAACTATGCATTTTTATCAAAAGGAAGCCTCATCTCAGGAGGCATGGAGCTTCTCTTCGCCCAGCATAACAGTGGAAAAACAACAAAATCACCTGACGCAAATGCAGAAGAGTCTATTGTAAGTTAGATTTGTTAGAAATGTTACTTTCAAACACAGGTAGCATTAAGCGTACATGTTATAAATGATGAATCGTCACGCTGTGTTTCCGGTATTGCCTTATTTCTTCTTTGTACCACAGGCAGAGCAGCAGTGCAACACAGGTGGGATACAGTAACAGAGGGAAGGAAGCAAGACGAGGGGAAAGTGGTCTGGAGTCAGCTAGGTCAGAGGATCGTGTGTCCACTGCCGCTGCCTCCCCCTCGTCCCTGCAACTTCACCTTCAAACCCTCTACCTCAACACGGGCTCCACTGCTGCTAAAAGCCACACAAAAATGCGCAGTGGTTCTCTCCTTTCTCACTCCAGAGGCTTGAATCAGAGGAAAAAATGAAACCCTGAGTGCGTAAATGCATTTAAACAGAAGACAGTCTTGCAGTTGGAGAGAGAAAGAACACAGCTTTGTATGAGGAGTCTTTGGCAAGAACTACGTGGCTCATAAAAGGCACATTCCCATGATGTCTTATAGTACATTATACCACACTAACGTTTTAACACACAAATGTTTTTGTAATTTTACGTTGTCATTATGTACACGTGTGACAGTGGATGACCACTGTTACCACTACATCTCTCATTATGTTAAGTTGAATATACATATATAATAAACTTACTGTGGATATATAGAAGGAAGACTGTTATTTTACTGCTATTAAAATAGGCCGTTGATGGCTATTGCATATTAGGTTTCTGTATACATGATATGCTTCTCAAACAAACCTGGATGTTTCTGAATGGGTATCCTTCAGAGCAGTCACATGGTTCTGAGTAAATGGACTATTTGCACAACCTTGAATGTCACACAAACAATGACACAGAGACAGATGTGTTGATAGCTTTTAAGTGCTGTCTGACAAAGGGTGGGGAGTGGGAGTTTCCATGGAAACACAAGTGCTCGCAGGATTCATGCACTGCTGAATCCCTACAGAACTTGATATCAGTCCCTCCAAGATGTCTGTCCTCAATAGTGCCCAAGATGAAGATCACACATACTGTAGATCATTGTGAGTTAACGCCTCTCATTTTTGTATTTGCACCACACGTCATGAGGCTTGTTTTGTAGTGGTAATTTGAGATACCATGAGCTCAGTTGTGTAATCTGAGTCTAATAAGGAGCCCAAGAGACTTAGCTTGTGTCAGAGCTGTTTAGATCAAACACATCTTGTATTATTTGTTCTTGTACCTTTGTCTTCATAAACCTGACAGATGGTGAAAATTAGTAAGTATTAGCAAACACCCGATTAACATTACTAACTGACTTAGTATCAATACTCTTGATCTCTCACCAATACTATCTGAATGAACACCTGATCTATCATTTCATTCACTTAAATGACAGTTTATGACCTGAGGGTTAATCCCTAAATTGGGTTAACTATACAGTTGTGTCATCAAGCATGTAATTGAAGTTAGTTGTGAACTCTTTCTCCCAGTGCCACAGATGCCAGTGAACATTATATCAGCCATACGCTTGACAAAGCGATTTATTCATATTAACTACGGCATTTAGTCATGTTAACCAAGAGCAGTAAATATACACACTTGATTATGTAATAGACAAGACTGAATATGAGATAAGCCATGTCTGAATTGTTAATGTACTTGGCGATTAAAAAAAATAGGACTGTTTACACCTTAGTAACCTATTTAGATGGATTTGATCAAAATTTACCTGGTTCAAAAATTGTCCATAAGTTTACACAAGACAATGTTTCTTAATGTTAGAGGCAAGAAAATGTTATGTATGTTATGTATACAATCAGTTGACTATGCATGTAAATTCTATTCACATGGTCTTTCTAAGCAGCAAGAGGCTTGCTTACATTGTAGCTACACCCTTAGACCCTCCTTATCTGAATCGAGGGTCTAAGGATAGAGGGTGTCATATGCTGTGTTCCTAGATATTCAATGTGTGGGGGCCAAAACATGGAACAGCTTACCAGATGATATGAGATACTCCAAATCTATTACAGTTTTTAAAAACAGGTGTATAAACTTTTTTTATTAAAGGAAATTGAGAGAGAACAGATGTGTGAATGTACTTAATCATAAAAATACTTTATAAAATACTTTATTTTTTTTGTAAAAATGTGTGTTTTTTATAATTTAATCTGCATGTCACAACTCCTATGTAAGTCTGTAATGTAGCAGGGACAGAGCAGTCTTGTTGGTATCATGAGGCCACGACCACTATGGAAATAACTAGTGTTCGTGAAATAATAATAATAACTAGAAATTTGTGTTATGCTCTTTATAGTTGATGTTATTTCATTATCTGTATGTTGAGGTTCCATGTTGAATTCATTTGTGCCTTTTGTTTTTGTTTTTTTCTTCTTTTTGTGAATATTTAGATAAGTGTGTTATATGTGGGTTGTAGGCTGGCTGTGTTGTAGTTCTTATTTTACCCTCTGGACTAGATACAGACTACCGCCTTGTACACACACCAGCTCAAAGCTACTTTGAGGATTAGACTTTCTGGAAACAATTAGAAACAATTTTAATAACTGATGTATTCTAAACTTTGTTTGCTGTGATTCCTTGAGGTGATACTGCAGTCAAGTTGTTCCACAATTTAGATTTTTGTAAATGCTGCTTCAAAACATTTATTTTTCATTGATAACACAGTCTTTTGCATTTTATACAGACATACACTATAACAGAAAGATTGGAGAACTTAATGTGCAAGTAGAGTACAATACTATTCAGAAGTAAGAAAATAATTGGATAAGTAACTGTGCTTCCTGGCACACAAAAAAAAAAGACAGTGAAAAAGGTGAGCGAACCATCAACTTAAATAAAGCACCGCAGTATCAATATCTGTCACTGGCCCCGACATCAAAAGCAAAACTGTGACACAAAATCACCAGACAATAGTTTTCAGTGTGCAAACTTGTACAAAATTCTCTTGAACTTGACTCCTTTTTGAAATGATGCCAAAATGCCTCCTAGTGTACATTCTCTTCCATGTTTGTGTTTTGGTTCAATAATGAGAAAGCATGAAGTCCTGTGTTAAGAGTTTTTACATCATTTTATAACAGACAAAATAGATTAAACAACTAAATCATTAAGACTGATTACTTTAACTTTGGAATTCAGTCTGCATTGATTACAACATGTTTAAGGCCATTGGTTTCTTATGTAACACATGCAAACACAAACATAGAATTCATTGGGATCTTTTTAAGTACATTTACCTATGTAATAAAAAATAAAGCCTCATGTTCACTTATTGACACTGTTGTTTACGAGTGTAGGCTGTTAGGCTGTGGGAATGTTATCTGTATAATATGAGTGTTCTCACATGTGTGCCTTTATCTAATCTAGGTCAGCTGCGGACTGGCGACAGGGACTGCTGCAAATCTGCTGGGATTACGGAGGCCTCAGAGAGATGAGGCACATTCCACGTTTAACATAATGACCAATGTCTGCCTGCCTGCCAATATTCTACCCTGTGTGTGAAGATTCCCCATTCAAAAAGTTTGTGCTTGCTTTATATATCCAATTATCTAATTATCTCTCAGGTTATCTAAAAAAAATCATATGACGATAAAATAAAAGATCAATAATCTATGTGCTTTGATTTCTAATCTCATGCCAACGGGGAAAAAGAGGGAGAGGGATGCTGTCTAAATGTGCGTGAGAAAATACTGCACAAGTGTAAGATCAGTGACACAAAAAAGAACAGGGTCATGGGATGAGATTTAGGAGATTAAGTGAAGCACTGAAGTGTTGTTCAGTTATTTAAAAGGTGAACACAAATTACTGATGGAGACTTACAGAAGTACATGCAAAACATATATAACACAGTGGCAGAAACAGGAAACTCAGAAAAAAAATGAAACTAATGAGATCTGTATAAAAACTAAATATCAATAGTAATAATAGAAAAATAAATACCAACCACTATACTTAGGGCAGTCTATGAGTACCAAAAGGACGAGATGGACTAGGAGGATCCAAATTATTAGAGACTGTAGTTTCTCCTGACGCTTTGGGGAGAAGAATGTGAGAAAAAGGCAAAAACATAAACTCACAAAAGTCTGTACATTCCTCTGCTTTACTAAAAAAACAACAACATGCAACTAATGAATGCTTACTATCTCCCAAAAATGTTGATTTTCCAGCTCCAGGTCTGTGTTAACATTTTAAAATATCATCCACTTTGTGTACCTAACTAAAAGTACAGTTTGTCACAAAGAAAGCACCGAATATAATCTATAACCACGGGGTGTTTGACAAACTGGCAAGGTTGCAAGAAAAGAGCTGGTCTTAAAGGATATAACACAACTGTGATGCTCGGAGTTTACAGGACAGTAATAAAGCTCTCTACTGTACATTTGAGTATTACAAGATATACAAATATGCTTCACAACGAGACAGAGAGCGTGCATCCCATCCTGTGGTGTGCTTACATTTGCAGAGCAACGAGTACAGACTGTGGCAGGCCGGTCACACGCTAAAGAGAGTGAGATACAGAGAGTAAACAAGTAATAGTACAGCGTATGAGGGGGAGACAGATAATACCAGGCAGTGGTAATGACTATGTTTGGTCACACATCATCTCTTTCCTGCGTACTCCTCAGCTGTCGAGGCAGTGGAGGGGTTGATGTGGTGCGCTGAGGAGTCCACTTGTCCATCGGGCTGGACCGACTGCACCGTCTCTACCAGGCTGCCGCTGGGTAGCACCACGTACCGGGCAGCCATGTCTTTGGGCTGCAGCTCCCGCATGCCCTCCTTACTGTGCCAGATCCCATAGCCAAAATACACAAAGAGACCTGGGAAAGGGACAGCACGAAACACTTGTAACTGTCATGGCTCAAAATTAAAGTAAGGGCACGCTGCACACAGGTGAGTAGTGACAAAAGTGTCACCATGTGGGATACAAAGTTTTGGTTTGTGTTCTCAGTTTGTGAAATGTTGATGGCTTTCATAATTTCTTCTCTATGGGCAAAATCAATGTATTTGTGTTATAAAAACCCATAAACAGATAATAATAGCTTTAATGTTACAATTTTTAATTTTACTTTTTGTTATACCTTAAACAACAAGACTATCATGTTTATCATGTTCACAATCATAGTTTAGCATGCTAAAATTTGCTAATTAGCAGTAAACACAAATTACAGTTGAGGCTGATGGGAATGTCATTAGTTTTGCAGATAATTACTGAGAAATTAAAATATTAGACAAAATCAAATTTTGACCCGATGATGGCGCTAGATTAAGTCAGACGATCACCAATGTTAATACAGTTCATCCTGAGGGGGGCCTCAGGACGAGCTGTATTGTGTACAAGTTTCTTGGCAATCCATCCAATTGTTGTTGTTGTTGTTGTATAGTAGTTATTGAGATATTTTATTCTGCACCAAAATGGCAGACCAACCGACAGACAGACATTGCCAACACTAGAGCATGCCGTTAGCATGGGTTGGAAAGTCTTTCAGAAGCCCTCAATATGTCAAACGCTTTACATTTACTATAGTCAATGAAATCCAATACTTTCATCAATTAGTATTGACTCTTTGGTGTAATATTGATTACTTTAACTCCACCTGAACTCTATCAAGTCAGAGTCAAATGAAGAAATCTTTCTTCAGTGGCCGTTATGGAATGTAAGTTGCTGTTTCTTTCTCTGGTGAAATGAAAAAAAACTTGTAATATTCCATGTGTGTCCATACCCAAATGACTTTAACAACATGCAAGGCAGTGTTTGTGTAGAGAGGAAGTTGTATACCCACTAAATCCATTTTGTCACCTTTTAAATTCAGCAAAACATGTATTTGTTTTGCAGGAATATGTTTTAAAAAAAACTATGCAATTGAGGAGAGCCTTTCTTCAGCCACTATGTTTTCTGCCTGAGCTCTGGTGCCTTTTTACCTATGGCGATCCATACGGTGAATCGAATCCAGGTTAGAGGGCTGAGCTTCATCATGAGGAATACATTAATGAGGATACTGGCACCTGGAGTCAATGGAACCAATGGTACCTATAAAATGACAGTAAAACATCAGTCATATTCCAATCACAGTTAATGACAATAACATCTGATTTCAAATAGGTGTATCCAGGACCAAATTACAAGTAAAAGACAGCAGTATTCCATCAACATATTACACATAGTTGTTTAATAGTTGAGCTCACCTGGAATGTTTTGCTGTTGGTTTGTGGCTCGTGAATCCATATGAGTGCCAGGCTGAGAACATAAGCTAAGATAAAAATCACCAGCAGCACTGTGATGCTCCAGACTGGCAGCTGCAGCTGTTTGTTTCCAAATTCTAGTACAACACAGAGGGAGACTGAGCTCACTATCAGAGTCAGCACGCAGAAGGCCACCACCTCGCCCGGCTCACAGTCCCCCAGCAGCCTGCCCAGGTACGGTTCCCAGTAGGCCTTCAGCTGCCCCACCCCACGCCGCTCTCTTGTCTTCTGCCTTTCCACCAACTGGAGTTTATCAGAGAAAGACTCGTACTGCTTCAGCTCCCCGCTGTCCTCAGTTATGGTCTGAGACTCCGAGGGGGCAGGAGAAGACTCAGCATTAGGGTTGGGAGATGTGGAAGTGCTTGCCTTGCAGCTGGTTTTATCAGGCTGGAAGCGCAGCACAATAACACTCGCTGCCACAAAGGTGTACGCCAGGAGTGTGCCGATGGACAAGAACTGAACCAAGGCCTCTAGGTCAAAGATGAGAGCCATGGTGGCCATGAGAATTCCAAACACCAATATAGCATTGACAGGGACTTTGGTGACGGGATTGACCCGTGCGAAAATGGAGAAGAACAACCCATCCTCTGCCATGGCATACACAATCCGAGGGAGGGAGAAGAGATTACAGAGCAGCACAGTGTTCATGGCTAGAAATGGGAACAGAGAGTAATTATGAGAACATAAGTCAAAATAAGTCAAAATATAGCACTGTGCAGTCAATACTACCGCTAAACATAATGCACTACCATATCTGCGTTATTACACTTAGTCTAACAGCCATTTAAATGGTACTTCTCAATTAAAGGTTTACACTCACCACAGATGGAACCTACTGCCACAACAATTCCAGCCCAACTGTAACCACGGCGGAAGAAAGCATCTGCCAGAGCTGAGTTGGGGTCCAGTGTGTGCCAGGGTACCATTAGTGTGAGCACTGTGGAGACCAAGATGTAAGCTGTTGCTGCTAGTCCAAGTGAAATCGCAGTGGCAATGGGAACAGCTTTCTGTGGGTTCTTTGCCTCCTCACTTGAAGACGCAATTACATCAAAGCCCACAAATGCGTAGAAGCACGTGGCTGAGCCTGCCAGTATTCCAGATAGCCCAAAAGGTGCAAAACCTCCCTCTTTCTGGCTCCAGTTGGCTGGTTCAGCCAGTATAAAGCCAAAGACCAGGATGAAAATGATGACACCCATGCTAATAACAGAGAAAATATGGTTGAGGTAAGAAGACACTTGAACTCCAAAGGAAATGAAGAACGAGGCAACTACTAGAATCCCTGCTGCAAGGAGGTCAGGGTAATGGGCAAGGAAGGGCACGTTCCACTGCATAATGTGTGTCTCCGTGAAGTTCTGGATGGCGTGGTTAAAAATAGAGTCCAGATAGCCACTCCAGGCACGTGCCACAGCAGCGCCACCAATCATGTTCTCCAGAATCACATTCCAGCCAATGAGAAAAGCCCAGATCTCTCCCACAGAGACATAGGTAAACATGTAGGCGGATCCTGTTTTGGGAATGCGTGCTCCAAACTCTGCATAACAAAAGGCAGCCAGTAGAGATGCAATACCTGCAAAAATGAAGGATATGATGACAGCAGGCCCAACCATGTCTTTAGCTACGGTTCCTGTCAGGACATAAAGCCCAGAGCCCACCATGCCACCAACTCCCAACAGAGTCAGGTCCAGAGTGGAGAGGCAGCGTTTCAGCGACGTGGCCATCATGTCATCATCCAGTGTCTTGAGTCGGTTCAGTCTCTGACAAAGGCGCACCGCTGGGGTGCAGCCTCTCGGACAAGTTGCCATAGCTACAGAGTTAGACAGGCCAGCTGGGCAGGATGGTGTTGAAACAGTCACACTGGATCCATTACCTGTCTATGAAGCTGACCTGCGAGACAAAAGGTAAACATCAGAACAGGAAAGCTGCAGATTTGTGAGGTCTGACTCATTTAACCTGCATACTGTGTATTCCACATTCAGGTCACATCAAGAAACACAGAATGATGGTTGAACTTAATGCACTTTATGTTCATGTTTAAGCAGTTTAGCTGGACATACTATTGTAAGTCTGCAGGGTGCAGTCTGGCGTTTGGCTCAAAATATTTTATACAGTGCTGATAGACACATCTTCATCTTTGCAGTCTGTGTAATGAAAACAATGGGGACATGAAATGTTCAGTATTTACATTTAACACTATTTTAATTCATATAAGCATGAAGAAATAAATATGCATTTTGTAAAGCTTTGGTGATAGTAATTATAATGGATATGTTGGTTAGTTGAGATCTCCTGAATTCTTTAATAAAGCAGACCTAGATATTACGTTTCTGATTGTGAGAGCAGTATAGTAGACACATTTTGCTTTGTATGTAGTTAACAGTAACAGCACATTTACTTGCAGTAAATCATATAAAAGAAATAAAAAATAATCCCAAATGAATATCAGCAAGCCTAATCTGGCTGTTTGCCACTTAAAGTTTATCTGTTTTAGCTGGGTTTTGCAATGAGGCCTTAATGTGTGGCACTGGGCACTCAACACATCACTCAGTACAAAGGCAAGTCCACGTCATCTTAAAGGCATCTGGTGCGCTGATGTGTAAAATAAAAGCTTGAAATGCAGTAACGACAAAATAGGTAGATGATATATCTTTGATTTGTTTGACTGCCGATAAAATGTTCAGGCTTTTCATTTTTGAGAGGCGGTTTCCATCCTCCGCGCGGTGCATCCGAACATATGGCGACAACAGGATGCCTCGGTTACAATTACGTAACGCTTCATTCCCCTCTAGAAATAAAACCACGGTCATAAACTACACGACTCTCTTACATTAGCATTACATATTCATCTTCACTATATGTCTATGACCACATAACGTACTTTGAAGGGAAGAGACGACGAAGGGAACACGCGTCGTTTTCATGCCAAATTAATCATTTATAACAAAATGGAAACGGACGCAAAAACAGGATTGTTAGTGCATTAGACTTCCTCAATCCTGGATGTACTGGATATGCAGAGCGACATCGCACTCTTAATTCGTGATGCAGGTGTGACTGTTTATTCCCTTTGTAACCACAAAGAGAGAAACGGCTGTTATAACATAATAAATATAATTATTAGCGCTTTACCGTTGTTGTTCAGGGTCTCTCATCTGTGCTGCAGGTCCGGTGCTGTTAGAAGTTGCCGGGGTGCATCGTCTGGTGATGGAGCAGAAGGTGCGCCGAGGAATAAAACCAACTTGTATTGCCTGGACTGCTTCTTAAAGGCACAGTCACCTTCATACTCCTGCTGGGTCACCGGCCCCTGACTATTTGAGGTCACTAATATACATGTGAACATGTTTGAGAATCATGCGCAGACAAGTATGTAAGACAAGTTAAGTAACCATCTTAAGTCAGAGGTGTAGTCCTATTCAGATCCTTTAGCCCACTTAACAATACCACACTTTAAAAATACTCTGTTACAAGTAAAAGTACTGCATTCGAAATTCTAACATGTAAAACTAAAAGTAGCCTACTTACCAGTATAATATATATATATATATATATATATATATATACGGCCCTGACACACCGTCGGTAAGCTTCTGTAGTCCTATTTTGTGCTGTGTTCCGCACCTTGTTGGCCCTCTCTGCAGCTTTTGCAGCGAGAGAGAAATCACTCTGATTGGCTGTTCAGCTTAAGTGAATCAGTGCATGAGAAGACAAATCTATTTAAATAGCATGTGTTGTTGTAATTGTGCTAACTAGCTGGCCTTTAATCTATAACAAATCATCATATTTAATAAGTTGATCATATGTTTTGTATGTAAAATCAAAGTAACTAATTTAAATGTAGTGAACTGAAAAGTACAATATTTCCTTCTGAAATGTAGTAGAAGTATAAAGTAGCATAAATTGGATATACTTAAAGGGACAGTTAACACCAAAATCAAAAATACAGATTTGTCCTCTTACCTGTAGTGCTATTTTTCCATCTAGATTGTTTAGAGACATCTGCATTTTTTTTTTTTTAATATAATGGGACTATATGGCCCTCGGCTTGTGGTGCTCAAAGCGCCAAAAAATACATTTGAAAAACTCCACAGCAATGTCTCTTTCCAGAAATCATGACCCGGTTACTCAAGATAATCCACAGATTTGTTGTGAGCAGTTTCATGTAGGAATTATTTTCTTTCTACCAATAGTTCATTGTTGCTTATTTGTTTATTTATGTGGGACAGTAAACACTAACCAACACTGACAGTTTAAAAATATCAACGTAAATGTGAAGGGGTTGGCTCAACACTTAATCTTCACACCGAATACCAACAAAACTAAAACAAACTGAACAGATAAAAAAACATTATACACAAAAGTAGTAGTAGTAGCATAGTAGCAAAACTATGACAAAAAAAGTGTAGGAAATGTATCACAATACTGTTCCCAATAAATAAACAGTGAGTTCCAAACAGAGCCTGAACTGAACTGACACACCTCACACCTTGTTTTGATTTTACTTATTTTAAATCAACATCCTGAGGCCAGTTGCAGCTGGTCCATTTTTCAAGTGCCCATAGGCTGATTTAAATAAAGAGCAGGTTTCCGCACAACCTTTAAAAACAACTTTCACCATTGCAGAAGGAATATATGGAAAGTTACAGATTTTAGCTTTAATTTTGATGTCAGTACATTATTGCTGCTCAGAGTTGGGTCTCTGTACACACACACACACACACACACACACACACACACACAGCAATAAAATATTCCTTTTCCCCTAAAATGGTGTCGATTTCTCCAAAGGCATCAGGAGGCCCTTATGGAGAGACCATCTCACTGCAGGAAGGTCACAACATTAATCCCAGTTACAGCCATCTCTGTGACTTTAAGCAACATATTGACTTTTTACAGTTTCATTTCTGGCAGAGCCTGCACTCTAAATACTCTACTACTGCTTAAATATGCATATAATGTATCTTTAAAGGATTTGCCACGCAACCAGCTACTGCTCTCTTCCAGGACTGGAAACGGCTTACTTGTACACTCGAGAACCAGCGTTCTCCTGCAGGTTTTGATGGTGAATATTTCATTAACAACAATAAGTGATAAACATTTCCTGAGCATGTTGTTAAAGAGAACAATGCCACACGCTGACCGGCACATGTTGAATCTCACAGATTACTGGAATGCGAGCATACGCAGTCTGTGGCCATTGCATGATTTTTTTTTTCCTCAGTTGGCACAAGTCAGCCTCTTTCTCAAAGGATTCCAGATTGGGACTCCTTCTGTTGAAGCTTGAGGATCAATTCAAGTAGGTTCATCTGCATTGTCAGCTCCTGAAATAACACACACCAGCAGAAGAGCAATTTGTTAGGACATACATCGCCATCTGCTGGACATTTGTCTCCACAACAAAGTGCATGTTTTTAATGCTACCCTACCATTTGAGGTGTTAGTGTGCATTTTAACTACAGTGAGTAGACAGGTGTAGATGTTAACCTGAGGATTAGTAGTGATATAAAACCCAGGGACTCCTGCCTTCTCCAGGGTGTTTTGCTGGTCTATCACTTTTTGATCCATTTCCGCTACAATCTTCTTATCCATCATTCTTTGCTCCTCTCGCACACGAATTTCCAGAGCCTGATAACAAAACACACAACTATTAGAAAATCTAAAAGCATATGGGAATAACCATAACCATTTTGGTAATCAGAGGTATTGGGATTTCAATGCCTTACCTCCAGTTCCGCTTGTTGGTTTGATTTGAGAAGGGCAAGGTTGTGAGACTTGCATGACTGCAGCGCGTCTTTGTGCTTCCGTACAATATCTTGTTTAAGAGCTACACACAAAAGGAATAACCAGTCAAGCATCACACTGACATTTGCAATTACAACTACAACCTCACACCGAGGGCCTGTTCCAAGAATCAGGCTTGGTACCTAATATAGTTCTTGATTTGAGGGCATTCCTGGTTTTACTCAGCAATTATCCAGGTATGTTAACAGGCATGGGCTTGCTCCTTGGAACAGGCCCCATTTCTTATTTTCTCATGTTTGTTTCCCCCATGTTTTCTTTTAAGCTGAGCACCAACCTTGGTGTTCACCGTGCAGCTTTTGCCTCTGGTTGTACAGATTTTTCTCTGTCAGATGCTGAATATCCAGGAGCCCCTGCACAATCTCATAGACCGTCCCATCTATCAGTGCTAGAGCCAGGTCACTCAGCGTGTTGTATGACAGGCGCTGCTGGAAGGAGCTAGCCATGGACAAAACAAAACAAAAAACAAACATTAATCATCAAGATGCAGTTATAAATTGCCCATACTGCCAAAACCGAGACATTTACTGGTATAACCTATTCGCTGAATTCTGAGAAGAAAGTCTTCCCTGAAGGCAAGGTAACATTACCTTGGTAAATCTTTTACTAAGGTTTGCAGTTCGGATAACAAATAGTAATGTCTTTCTTGTTGTTTTGTAGAATCACCGCCAATGACTCCGGGATAACCATCCATCTCCTTAGCTGGAAATATGAACACAGCAAGAGGACGCAGGGCAACACATTCAGCTAGCTAAAAGTACCCGGTGGGGCAAATTTAACTATTTTATAGTTACTAGTTCTCAGAAACAAGATAACTAAATTATCTATGGGAGACTAGCCTGCATCTACTAATAGTTAACAACACGCAGTTAAAGTTTCTAAACCAATTTGACAGGAAGAAAGTAGTTGTTTTGTTTTTTGTTCCGTTGTTTATTAGCTTCCATTCACTCCGAAGAGGACCCCGAGTTGCTGGCTGTTTAGATGCCTGTCTGTAATGGCGCTTGCAGTAGCTCAATATGTTCGCCAGGTGGCGCTTTGTATCAAAGAAGAGACGCTCAAGAGGACCAGATACTTACCAGGTATGACCATACACGGGTATTACAAATTAATACGGCATCGTATCTAAAAAAAGGCAATAACGTCAATTACAAACAGATTGTGAACGATGTTAGATCTGAAAAGAAATGATCTCTAGTGCTGTTGTGAATGATGTTTATCATGTTTATTTCAGAATGGACATATCTGATGGTTCATACATGTGTCCTGTTTAAAAGAAGAGCTAGTGTAAGACTGACAACGCCAAAACCCAGTTCAGCTGCCCACGCTGTGGCTCACAGTGTTTCACCTGCTGGACTGACTGGGCTGCATGCGCGCCTGTGTCGCGCGCTACTGGTGGGCTGCGCGCCGTCACGCGCCGAAGGTGCCATGACATGAAGAAAACTCACTTGCGGAGGGGAAGAGCACTATTTATAAGAGCGCGTATGGGAACATAGGAGGAATTGGATTAATATCTCCCTCGACTAAAAATGGCCAAAAACACATCTCTTTATTTTAGAATTGTCGAGGGTAGGAACCTCCCGGCCAAAGACGTGTAAGTAATTTCTGAATGACATTTGCTTCTGTGCTCAAGTCTTAGCTCATAGAATATATACTGCCTCAACATTGTTTAATAGCTACTTATCAGGTTAGTAAAACAAGAAAAAAAGTTAGGCTACATTTTTAAACGCCAATTCCTGGTGTGTTGTCTCCTGTAAATTTGTTGAAGGAATTTGAGGTGAGATAGTCAGGTCTATCTACTCAAATTGACCTCAGCATGAGTAAAGACAACGGCAAATTAAATTAAGCTTACCACCAAGCAGATTGACTATGTTAATATGTCTCGTGCTGTCATATCTTTTTCTTGTCATCTTAAGCTCCGGAACCAGTGATCCATACTGCATTGTAAAAGTTGACAATGAGGTTGTGGCCAGGTGAGTTGTCTCTTATTATTATTATTATTATGTGCATGACAAGGATCTTGTTTTTATGTAGAGCTACAGCCGGAGAGTGTCTATCGCCTATTGTCTAAGTGCTCAGATTTGAATATCCTTCATCACAGTTGAGATGTTTGCATTACGTTAGTTTCTGGCTGTGCTCCCGCTACTCTGCACATGTAAACCAGGGTGGAGTGTGTATGATCAGGTTGGTGGTGCCCACAGTGTGTCCTCTCCAACACAGAGAACCTGATACTGGTCTGGCCTTTAAAACACCCAGCAGGTAACCATGGAGAGGGTGCATCAATTATTGCAGGGGGCTCCTGGTGTAAGCAAGGACAATGCTGGGAGCAGAATACACTAGTTCAGAGGTGTTTTGAGGCACAGATGATTTCATCCTCCAGAGTATTCAAATGAAAGAAGGTTATTTTCAATAGCAGCTAAACAGCACAGAAAATTATTTCCAAGTGGTGCTATTTGACAGCAATCCAGATTTCTTTAGAAAAACTGTTTGTTGTGGGCTTTAACAAGAACACGGGGTGAGTTCAGTGGCTATTGTTCCATCTGCCATCACGAGAGAAAACAGCGCAATGATTCACTGTAGACACTCACACTAATTATCTTGTACTTGTAGTGTTACTGGCCAACTGACTCCTAGAGTGAGATGTTCATGGATGATGTGGCTGGTGGATTGTGGTGGGAAATAATGGGTACAGTACACTCTTAGAAACAGAAGGGTTTATTATAACGATACAGGGTTCTAAAATTATCCCTAGGGTTAGGGTATTCTTTGATCTTTTTTATCCCATTGACAATATAATATATGATTGGTATTGATACCAAAAATGTACTTTTTTTCGATACCTTTCTTTTACGGAATATTTTTCTATAAAAACCCTTTTTTAAAATTTA
The DNA here is from genome assembly GCF_020085105.1 of Siniperca chuatsi. Classification (NCBI taxonomy): domain Eukaryota; kingdom Metazoa; phylum Chordata; class Actinopteri; order Centrarchiformes; family Sinipercidae; genus Siniperca; species Siniperca chuatsi. Next base: position 12,820,061 of record NC_058046.1, on the reverse strand, counting down.
GATGTTTTCTAAACACATCAGCTGTACAAGAACTTACATAAATAAAACATTCTAAAATTGGCAAAATAAGGATTTAAATCAGGAACTGCTGATCAAAGAATTAGTATACAAGACTATGAATCTGACCAGGCATCCAGTGCCAACCTTCAGTACTTGACATTTTTCGATACTATGTGTTATGGACGGCTTTAACAGAACCCTTATAAAATGATGTATCCAGAAAGCTTACTGAATCCTACCTGGAGCCTGCTCAGTGATTTCTAACCTTTTTACCACATGATCCCTTAAAATGAAGCAATGCCTGTTTGCGACGTTGAGTGTTGTGAGCAGATCCACCAAAGAGGGATTGTTTCATTGAAATAATTTTAAGAGCCCAAACAAGTAAAACTATCTGGTACAAAAAAGCAAAATTTAGATAAAAGTAAAAAAACAAACAAAAAAACAATTGTGTAGCAGACATATGTTTTAACTTATTTCCTATCCCTTGGAGGGATCCCAAACCCTAGTATTTTTTGCATACTTGAAAAGCTTGCAATCTGTCCACCCTCAGGTGCACTTACAAAGTGGGTAAGTGAGGGCTTATACTGCTGCCACATTTACAGTGATTTCTGACTCTTGCCATTACTCTACTGGTTTCTATTGTTGCATATATTCATGTGATATGTTTCTGTGTAAGGTCTGGTTAGCAAGCATGTTAAACCTCTCTTTCCAGGACTGCTACAGTGTGGAAGAACCTTAATCCTTTCTGGGGTGAAGAGTACACGCTGCACCTACCGATGGGGTTTCATTCACTATCCTTTCAAGTCATGGACGAGGACACGATTGGGTAACACTGTCATCCAAACCTGTCTCAAAATGATTCCATATTCGACCATTAATCTTGACTGACTTGCAGTTGATTTATAGTCCTCTAAGCGATGAGTGTTTGCTTAACTTGGCTCATAAATTGATATATTTGGGTTAAAACCTCATGTACAGTTTAAATGTTTTGGGAAAAGAAACCCCAAGCTTTGAATAAACAAACATCATCAGGCAGATGGTCGCCCAGATTGAGTGATTAAAGGTTGTTTTTTTCTCCTCTTCTCGTGACCACAAGTAATCTAATCAGTCTTTAAATTCACCTCATTTAACTTTAGCAGGATCAAACCACTTATAGTATTTTCAGTAGCTTCTATCTGATAATCTTCTTCTTTTATCTTTTTTCTACAGTCACGATGATGTTATTGGAAAGATAACTCTGAGCAAAGATGCCATTGGATCTCAAGCTAAAGGTACGACTGAACAAATCTGCATCAGTCTGTAACAGGACCAAAGCTCAGAGGTTAAACATACTTGGCTTCCCATGAGCAAGTCAAAGGTCTGAGTGGTTGAGGAGACGTGCCTTTTTTAGACAGAGACTCTGGGAAGGTTTCTTAGAGTTCTCTCACACATTTAATTTGATTTGCTTACATTTATCAGACGCTTTTTTTGAGAGTCTCTTTTCAGTTGTGTTAATTCTAACTCACAGGCAATGAAATCAGCAGTCACAATGATAAATGCGTTATCATCAAAGCTCTCCTGGTGATTGTTTGCATAAACTCTGGGTGCTTTTCATTGTGCATTATGAACCATTCTTTTGTGCGGAAGCCCACAGCGATGCAAAATGAGAACAACCAAAGCATTTCAAATGGCCTCAAACCATTTAATGTCTGGCTCTTTTACAGAGGCTTTCATACTCAAGAAATGAGTCACAATGTTTACCTCAGCACAGACTGATAGCACTTTCTACACTGTCTTGGCCAGGCATACGGCATTTAAAATATGGTATGTCGTGATGTTGTTGTAGTTTCATTAAATTGCTCAAAGTGTTTACCAGGGTATGTTTGCTGCATACTGATGCCTCTCCCTGGAGAGCCACCTGGCATGGCACTTGTGTGATTCATTGCTACATGGTGGTACTGAGTCAGTTAGCCCCTCACAGGAATCTTCTCACAGTCTGGCCTTTACATTGTACCCTTGCTTATGTCTGATATTTCTGAAATAATAAAACAGAGCACATTGAATTTGACATGACTGAAATGTAAAAAATCACATAATTTACATGTTGCTCACACTATCAAGGATTATATTGTAATTTTGTTTTTGACTGAGCATGCCTTCACCTTGTCTTGTACTTGCCAGAATTATAGACATTTTTGCACAAATTAGATTATCAATTAGTTCATTACTTAGACCATAAAATGTCAGAAAGTAGTAAAAAGTGCCCACCACAATTTGCTAAAGACCAAGGTGATGTCATCAAATTGCTGTTTTCCCCCATCAACACTCCAAATCCTGGAAATAAATATTCAGTTTACTGTTGAATAAGACAAAGAAAAGATGCAAATCCTGACAACTGAGACGCTGGAACTCGGGAATGTTTGGCATTTTTTTGCTTGAAAAATAAGTTTAAAAATTAATCGATTATCAAAATACTTGCAGATTATTTATCTGCCCATCAACTTATTGATTAATCGCCTGAAAGTTTCAGCTCTAATATCCTAAAAGTTTCAGCTGTAACATGACATTAGTGCTGAAATGATTAGTTGATTAATCAACTTGTCGATCGACAGAAAACAATTGAAAATAAAATATGATTTGCATCATTAGCTTTGGTGTTTTTTATCCTTTCTTAATGCTTAATGCTTTAGAAATGACAGGAGTGTCGTTTTAATGAATAATATCTCTCTGTGTGGTATGGTCAGGACTTGATAGCTGGGTGAACCTGACTAGGGTCGACCCTGATGAGGAAGTCCAGGGAGAGATCCATCTGAGTCTGGAGCTACTGAAAGATACAGAGAAGATCAACCTGCGATGTCAAGTCATTGAAGCCAGGTAATACTGCCACTGCTGTGAAAATGTGAAGAAAATGAGCTCATTTAGAGATAAAAGTCATTAGAGTAGACGGCTTGTGACCAGAAGAGAAGGTAGATGTGTAAATGTAGTTACAAGTGGTGAAACTATTATATCTTATATGTATTTTTCAGATGATTAAACTGGTAATCAACAAGTCACAAGTTGAGTTTCTGTAGCTGAGACCTGGCAGTGCCATCACTGTTTCTGTGCTGAAATTTTATCACCATCACCCCGCAGGCCTCCACACTCCCCTCCTGAGTCATACTGCCACTATCACACCATTCACCGCCCCATCTGTGCATCCCAGGCTAAAGTCTCTCCCTCTCAGGCAGGGCACTAATGAGCATGTCAATCAGGGCTTGACACTGTGTTACTCAGACATGCTCGGATGAATGTGAATTAAGTTTGAAAGAATAAGGTCAAGTGGAAAGCAGTGGTTTTGCTGTTTTCACATGTAATAGGAGTTTGTTGAGCATTTTAGTGTATTGATCAGTTCTCTTGTCTTTTGGTCTGGTAATACCCACAGAGACTTGGCTCCAAGAGACATTTCTGGAACCTCTGATCCATTTGCAAGAGTTATTTTCAACAACCACAGTGCAGAGACCTCGGTGAGCTCTATGTGCGTGCATGTACAGTATTTATTGGTTTCAGTGGAGCCAGAAGTACATGTTGTTCCATTGTAATTGATGGTTGTTTGACAGTCTCATTGTCTGTCATTTTGTTTCGTATTACTGTACACATGAGAGAGCTGAGATGACGAGAAGTGTAGTGAAGAGAGATCTGGTTTTAGGATTTCCTAACACCCAACCCTGCTGGGTTTTAGATTATCAAGAAGACCCGTTTCCCTCACTGGGGAGAGACCCTGGAGCTGGAGTTGGATCCAGAGGAGCTGAGTGAGGAGGGAACTGTCACTGTGGAGGTCTGGGACTGGGACATGGTGGGCAAGAATGACTTTCTGGGAAAGGTGAGGATGCCATGATTATAATAAAATTGCATATTGCATAGATTTAATGTTCTGATCACTACAAAATAGGCTTCACCCAGAAATACAGTACAGCAATTCCCATCGTAAAATTCCTCAATAAGTTATTTTTCCTGTCTGATATTGTATCCTTGTTTGTTCTTTCTTTCCACAGGTGGAAATCCCTTTTGCTTGTTTGCACAAGACACCTCTGTTAGAGGGCTGGTTTCGTTTGCTGCCCTTGGGAAACAACGAGGTTGACGCTGGGTGAGGATTATGGGTGTGCTTGTTTTTACAATGTGGTGAGTTTGTGTGTTTGTATAATGGAGACAAGCATTTTTGCATTTCAGCATTCAGTGTTTTAAAATGCACTCAAGGAAAGTATTTGTTCCCCTCCGTGCTTCCTTTCATGCATTTAAATGAACATTCACAGGTGTATAGCCAGGTTTCTGACAGCATCTGTTACTTGAGATAAATTTAGAATAAAGCAAGCTGAGTGACCCGCTTAAGTATAGTGTCAAAGGAAAGTGAATCTCACAGTGAAAGGGGTTTTTACTGAGGGGAGCAGACTGCTGATTAGAAGCTGGTTAGAGACCTACTTTCACCACAATAAAAAAAGAAAAGTAATGTCATTGCAAAAATCTGTAAGGACTCCATAACACTGTTTTTAGTAACGTTATTCCCGCGTTGGTAAGTCTGGCATAATATTACTATTTACTATTGTTTTGATATTATCAGTATAAGAATATAGACATTTTGTAAGATAATTTAAAAAAGGAATTACTATACTAAAACAGTCAAATTTTCTTTCCCGTTTGCTAACAAATTTCTGTGGATTTCACACATTTCCTGCATACAAAGTCCTACACAAAAACAGTGCAAATGATATTGCAATTTTTAAACAAAGCCACAGAAAATCAAGTGTCTTTGGTTGCCCTCACTTACAGAAAAACAAAGTAATCCAGGAGCTTATGTTTGTTTAAAAAAATTCAACTTTTCCACATAAATGTTCAGGTTGCTGTCATAGACACTTTTTTCCTTCTTTTCCATGACATTTTTAATGGGGGCTTACCTCACTATAATATCAAGGTGTGTAGAAAATCTCCTCTTTTTTAGATTCTGTGGTATTTTCCTCTGTTGGCAGTGGCAAGCTGGGAGCGCTGCGTCTGAAGGTGCGTTTGGTGGAGGATCGGATCTTGCCGTCTGTGTACTATCAGCCCCTCATTCACCTTCTGGTGGAGTCAGTCATCTCCCCTACAGAGGTCAGCATCACAACTTGTCTTCACTACTGATATTCATTTGCTCACCTGTATAATAATTGATGTTCCATCACGTCAAGTGAATGCTTTTCTCTCTGCAGTGTTTTCCCTCGACCCAATCCACAGTTATCTAAACTCCACCTGGTTCATTAATTGGCTTTCACATGACAGAAAAACTCTTTGCCCATGTCAGTAGCGTGTCATGACCTGAGTCCTCTTCTCACCAGGTGGAGGATAGCAGTGCTCTGACCATGCTGGAGGAGGTGACCACGGTTGAGAGCCGGCAGGATGTGGCAATGACCCTGGTGAAGATCTACCTGGGCCAGGGACTGGTGGTGCCATTCCTGGATTACCTTAACACCCGGGAGGTCAACCACACCAGTAAGATTAATGGAACAACACCAGAACTATTTCAAATGTTAGATCATTGTCAGTCAGAGCCATTAGTAAGTGTAACTTATTTAATTTATTATGCATTCTTGTCAGATAGAGAGGTATTATTTAAATTTGTGCACCATTAACGCCTACATGTATTAGCTCAAAACATTTTACATGTAACAACTGTGATTACATAATGCGCAAGACTAAGTTTATCTCTAGTAGTCAGTATTTATATTTGTCAGAGTTTGGGACATGCCAGTTTGCTGTTATTGCTCCACTCTTCAGAGACCTTCTGAGGGCTGCTTCTATTTAACTCTGAATTGACATGAAGGTCTCTGAACACCGCATTCATGGTCTGTGTGTGGGCAGTTCAAGTCTACCAGCACTATATTTACTGCCCCGATGCCAATTATTTACTCACCCAACAGTCTTTTCATGGCTTCTCTGTGGTCTGTATTAGTCATGTTTTTGCCTCCGCACCACATCCCCATTGCTAATTCACACAGACTTGTGCTCTGGTCTTTGGGCTCTGTTGGTGTAGTTTGAGATAATAAGCCTAGTGCCTAAGTTTCCATAGCAACTCCACAGGATCCAAACGGTAACTGCTTGATCAGGAATAGATGGCATGAGCAGCCAGACAATAAAGTTGGGCACAGGGGTAAAGAAAAGGAAAATGAACTGTACTCCCTGTACCGGGCTGCAATGAAAACCCAGCATTTCCCCATATGTCCTGCTCTTTAAAACCAAAACATTTTCCCTGGCAACCCAGTCCTGTCACCATGGATATTTTAGTATATCCACCTTGAAGGATTTAAGTGATGTTGCAGCAAGGTCAGTTTGCCCTCAGTTGAGACACTGAGCTCTGTGTTTCTAAAGCAGATCAATTCTTGGCTGATAAACATACATCAAACGGAATAGAAAGCATGCAGATACAAAAGCCTGAACTGAGGGCAGAAACAAACAAAGGATCCACACACTGCATTAATAGCTTTCAATTAATTTAATGAAGCAATGTTTCAATCTCAGAGATTTTCATCAAGCATGATTATGTGCCTGATGAGGGTCTCCGTGAAAGCTTAAAGGCTCCTTCATTACATTCACTGGGAGCTATTAATACAGTGGTGGGATCCTTTGTCTTTTTCTACATCAAACTCAGTGTCTTTTTTAGGCATTTTTGGGCATTGTATGCCTTTATTAGACAGACAACAGTAGAGAGATGACAGGAAATGAGGGGCGAGAGAGATGGAGAACGACATGCAACAAAGGTCCCTAGCCAGATGCAAACCAGGGATGTTGTGGTTCCTGGTCAGCGCCAGGGTTGTTTTTTAATTATTTTTATTAAAACTATGTGGAGAAAGCTGACTGAAAGTACTGAGTCAAGTAAAAATGTGACATGTGATAGATGCTGCATTAGAAGAGTAGATAACAGACACTTTCCTTGTTCCATATCCACGTTTCTCTAAAATCTAAGCTGCTGCATCCCTGTTATATATATATATACAGTATATATATATATATGTGTGTGTATATATATATATATGTGTGTATATATATATATATATATATATATAGTATATATATATATATATATATGTATATATATATATATATATGTGTATATATATATATATGTGTATATATATATATATATATATATATATATATATATATATATATATATATATGTGTATGTGTATATATATATATATATATATGTGTATATATATATGTATATGTATATATGTATGTGTATATATATATATATATATATATATATATATATATATATGTATGTATATATACTGTATTATATGATGTATTTTATGTTAAATTACGTTATTATTTACAATAAACCTTATCAATTTCTTTTATGCTTTGCTCTCATAGCTGATCCAAACACTTTATTTCGGTCCAATTCACTTTCCTCCAAGGCCATGGAACAGTTCATGAAGGTGCGTTGACATATCTGTTTTCTATCTGTAATTGATGTTTCTGTCTATTCTGCGAGTGAAAGCATGATTTGACTGTTAATTATTTCTAACCTTTTGGTCAGTCTTTGTTATATTCTCCCTGAACATTCTCTATCTCTATTAAATGTACACTGAGTCTTGTGGTCCCCTGCTGCATCATACTGTACCTTGTTTATTCTTTGTACTATGCAGATTTACACATTTAAAAAATAATCCCTGTAGCTAAATGAAATATCTTCAACATATGGTATTGTTTTGCTGCCAGGCTGTTGGCATGCTGTATCTGCATGAAGTTCTGAAGCCCATGATCAACCGCATCTTTGATGAGAAGAAGTATATTGAGCTGGACCCATGTAAGATCGACCTGAACCGCACAAGGTAAACATATCCTGCTGGATCTCACAAAATCATGATCATATTCTGACCTAAACATAGTCCAGATCTGTTTCACAGGTGCTTGTCTTAAACCACAAATGGTGATTTGGGGTTCATGTGTGTAGTTCACCATCTATGCGTTAGAATGGTCAAATGGAAAAGCTGCCACAGGAGACTTCCTTTACAATTCACCCCTGAGAGGAAGACGTCAATGTGAGAAAATGAAAAAAAGGGGGAAGACTGTTGCTTGGCAACTGCTATGAGCCCCCTGAGATGTCTATCTCTGACATGGAGGGAGGTCCAGGATCTAACACGCTCTATGTCTGCAGTAGATCTGCCTGCCAGTACCTTGTTTGTTGTCTCCACTGTCTTTATATCTCTCTGGACATCTTCAATTCAGCACTCAGTATCAGTGTTCATCTGTCCAATCTCTGAAACAGCATGCTCTCACATGTAATGACGGAATCAGGAACAGAGAGGTTATCAGTTATATTATAAGGGGCATTGTAAGTTTGAGTATATGGCTTAATTGAGTATGGTCTTTACATGATTCAGCCAAATCTATATACAGAATGGCTGCTATTTTGTCTTTAGGTTTCTGACACAGGGATTCAGTCATTTACGCTATCTTTCTTTCTCTCCGAAGACGAATTTCATTTAAAGGTGCAGTGTCAGAGGCAGAGGTGCGGGACAGCAGTGTGGAGATGCTGCAGAGCTACTTAACAAGCATCATTGAATCAATCGTGGGCTCAGTCGATCAGTGTCCTCCTGTCATGAGAGTGGCCTTCAAACAGCTACACAAGAGAGTAGAGGAGCAATTTGCTGAACCTGAGAATGAGGTCAGTCTGGAGCAAAACACACAGACTAAAAACAGCCGGGAACACCTTTCCAATGCAGGGCTGTAGGGCTTGAGATTTAATCACTTTACATTACCATTACATGTTATATATTCAGCTACAGGCCTTGGGTTTATTAACTTTCCTGTCCCAATGACTTCATTTTTGCAGGATGTGAAGTATCTGGCCATCAGTGGATTCTTTTTCCTGCGTTTTTTTGCTCCTGCAATCCTCACACCTAAACTGTTCCAGCTGAGGGATCAACACGCTGATACACGCACAAGCAGAACACTGCTGCTACTGGCCAAGGTACGATTCACAACACAGACATACATACGGACACTGCTATGAATAATTTATTCATGTCCAGACATCACACTTAGAAAAAATAAACAGCAAAGAGGTGGATGCACTGGATGCAATGCTACATGCTGTCTGCCAACAGTGAGGAATTTTAATTTGCAAGCATAAAACAAATAAATATGAAGCGGGAATACAACATACAATGTTTATACTTTGTGTGCAGGTAGCAGTGCTTTCGTATGCAATGATGGCCAACAACAGCAGATACAGCACTGAGCCGTTCCTTGCTTTTTCACATTGTTTGGTAATTACATAATGCTGTTAAGTCACCATATACATATATACACTACACCAAGTATGCAGTGGTTTTCAGTGCCATTGTTTGGCCATAAAACTTTGATTAATACCGTCTCACATTATGCCCCACTCCAACATCCTGTTTCAAGTGGAAATTGATCAAATTACAAAAGACTCCATCGAAAGACCATTTCCTTGTGACTGGCAAGAAAGGCATCTAGTGGGTTATAACTGAGAGCTCATCGTGCTTTTAAATAGAAGTGACCCCCAACTGGCACTAAAATGAACACCCTCGATATCATTTAAAATAGGGGTGTCACTGTCACATATTAGAAGAAAAGTGAAACCTTGTTGCTCTCCCACGTGTGGCTTCTGTGGTTGCTGTCCATGGTGCTGAAGCACTGTTGCCATGGGTCCTCTACAGAAAAAGGGAACAGGCTATTTTTACCTCTGTGTGTGCTGCGACCAGACTGCGGTTCAAAGCCGAGCATCAGAGAGGGGTGTAGAGAGGGACTTCCTCCTCGCCCTAGCCAGGTGTGGGCCGGACAAAGGGCCTCACAGCATGCATGGCCTCAGGGACCCTTTTGATCTTCGACTTTGAGATATGCAGTCACTCACACTGAGTTCTGTCAGTTACTGGAGAATTGATGTACTTGAAATGTGAGTGTTGAGTGGACATTGTGTCTTTATGATCGCCAGGCGTTGCAAAGTGTCGGGAACTTGGGCCTTCAGCTGGGTCACGGAAAGGAGCAGTGGATGGCGCCTCTTCATCCCATCATCCTACGCAGTGTGGCCTCTGTCAAAGACTTCCTGGACAAGCTGATCGACATAGATCATGACATCGGTAAGTCTGAAAATAGTGAACGCACCGCTAAACTTAATCAGAAGGAAAGGAGGTCATGCTGTTGAGCTGATCAGCCACAGGCCAGCTGCTAGTGTAGCAGCTCCAAGCTGATATCAGGATTAAGCGAAACAATACTGTAGCTAAGTGGTGAAATATTCATAACTAGCTGGAAGCCTAGAAAAGAGATGACATGGTTAACGAGCTGGCGGGGAGCTGGAGTGAGAAGCTGCAGGCGCTTGTACACGCCACACTGGTTACCCAACATATCTTGGCTGCTTTCTTACTGTCATGTGTCAGTGAGGCTGTTGTGACACACCTTCCCTCTCTGATGTATCATGTTTCAGCCTCCATCTGCACATCACACCCACTCTTTTCTCTTAAAGGCCAGTTTGACATTTGATGCTCTTCAGGTGGATTTGTTAGACAGACGTGGACGCTTGTTATGCCTCTTTGAAGCTGTCCTTCATGTGGTGATGAAGGAGGCTGAGGTGCCATCAATGAAGACTTGCACTGTAGTTTAACAATTAAACACACACTCGCTGTTTGTTTATTGTTCCAGCACCACTTTGTGTCTATATGAATGAACATGCCATTACATGCGCATTGCAAAGTGTTTCTCTACATTCTCTGATTAAAACTCTGTCAACTTCATCCTGCAGTGTCCGAGGTGCCACAGAGGGCTATATTCATGCCGTCAGTCACAGTTAAAGAGGGGTACCTCCACAAACACAAGGCAGAGGGACCCCAGCTGCTATCCCGCTTTGCCTTTAAGAAACGCTACTTCTGGTTGACTAGTGAGACGCTGTCCTACGCCAAGACCCCTGATTGGCAGGTTGGTACTGAACCACTAGGCTAAAGTTTTATATTACACCAACAAATGCTATTGTTTATCTACATTACTACATTATATTTACTAAATCTGTCTTCTATTGTGACCTCTGGATCAAAAAAGAAATAATGTCAGCTAGATATCTGCATATTCATTCTCTTTGTCTTATATACAAGCCAAAAGTAGATGAGTGAACATTGAATCAAAGTCATGTGAAAGTGACTCCTCCATTATTAGACGCTGATATGCCTTCTGATGATGAATTAGCCACTGTGTCTACCCTTTGAATGATGTTTATCAACTTGGCTCATAAAAAGAGGAAACATTTTAGGCGTCTCCTGCTCGCTTTATTGTATTTGTGTTGATCTCCTTGTGAGAACATGAGTAGTGTTATTACCATGTGGTGCCTAACCTTGTGATAATGATCTCCTCTCATTCACCAGCAACTGAGAGAGAGAGAGAGAGAGAGAGAGAGAGAGATGGAGATGGAAAGAAGAGCAGGCTCTCTCTAGTCCAGTAAAAAGCTCTCTCTTTGAGCCAGTCTCAGCTTTGTGTGACTGGAATAAAGGCGAGGGGTAATTGAAGGCTGTGGATATTCATGCTAACATTGCAAATCAGATTGCAGACAATGTCCTGGCCCCTTTCCTCCATGTTGGAGCACTCCAGTCTCACTGAAGAGAGCTCCCATTGGAAGTGGCTGATTTACACTTTAAAGTGGCCTTTGCTGCCATGCTGATCTCATCTTCACTTCCTCCTTGTCTCACACTGTTCCTCCTCACCTAATGTGTGCAAAATATTTCAGTATTAGAGACTGCTCCATTAATTTGCTCTGTGATCCAATGTCACTTTTATTTCACTTAAACCTTAGTCTAAACCGCCTCAGGCAAAAGCATGATCCATCATTACCAGCCTGTGTTAATTGGTGTTGTGGTTTGTGGCTGAATTGTTCCAGGTGCGCTCCTCAATCCCTATTCAGTGTGTGTGTGCCGTGGAGAGGGTGGATGAAAATGCCTTTCAGCAGCAGAATGTAATGCAGGTCATCACCCAGGACAACGACGGGCAGCTGCACACCATGTACATCCAGTGCAAGGTGCATTGGTACTGCCACCAGCCAGTAACCAACAAAGTTCATGACCTTTTTCAGTTTGCCACAGAAATGCTTTTTTCTTGGTTTTGGCACAGACAAAGCATTATTTCCTTCATCCATTATTTTGTTGACAGTTTGCTATTTTTTAGATTAGAGTTAAGATCAATTAGAATACTGATGACAGTTGTTTTTTTATTAGAAAAAGTTATTATTAAGTTATTTTTCATTTAACTGATATATTTCCCCCCTTGAGAACCCCTTAGCGTTCACTTCACATAAAGAAGATTTGATTTATCATTTACCTTTATCAATGAAGGCTTATTAGTTGATTACTTTTGGATAGCAAATTTTCATCTGCTTTGATTTCAATATGTCTGTAAGGGACCAGAACTCATGGTGTTCTTTTTGTCTGAACAGCACGTGAATGAGCTGAACCAGTGGCTGTCGGCGATCAGGAAAGTCAGCATCTACAATGAGCGGATGCTGCCCTCTTTCCACCCAGGGGCTCATCGCAGTGGCAAGTGGACCTGCTGCCTGCAGGTGGACCGTGCTGGTAATCCATCTTTTATTACTTTTGATGCTGCACAAACTCTGAAAATCCTTTACCGAGGATTCAGGATGGGGTGTAACTATTTAACCTATTTTTATTGCACTGATTGTGAGCATATATGAAAAATGTTGCTCAGATTTACTAATGTGTTGACTCACACCCAAGACGCCCCCAGAAGGATCATCAGGAATTAACAACATCCCAGAGCACAAGCAGTGTTGTCCATCAACATGCAGGCTTACATCTGGTTACATTATACTTTCATACTTCACTCCAACTTGAAGCTGGCATCAAAGAGCGAATGAGCTCCTGGCGATCCGTATTTAATGACTAAACCCTCAATTTGTAGCTGCCACAATTTTGTTGCTTCAGTGGAAAACGAGTTCTGAGAATCATAATGCGATTTTCTCTGACCAATTAGTCACAAGCTTGATTAAATTCCTTGTGTGGTTTTTCACAGTCCTGAACAACAGAATAATTTTATCATTGTTTATATGATGAGTTCCCTGTAGGTTAAACCCTGGGTAATGCTAACTTGTAGTACTATGAGACCTCCATCATATTGTCAAATTAGGATATTAGGATAAGGATATGTTATGTTTGCCTGTGTGAGGTCCGTATGTAGAGCACCACTGTTCAATAAAAGGCTGGTTCTCAGTTACAGGCTGCAGTAGAACCCACTCAGCTGTGACTCTGGGTGACTGGAGTGACCCACTGGATCCTGACGTAGAGACGCAGACCATATACAAGCAGCTTCTCCAGGGCAGAGACAAACTCAGGTCAGTGGAGAAAAACGGTCTGTAAACATCTTCAGCCTGGATGCAGTTAATTTACTGGACACTAGAGGTCTATGTTGCAACACAGGAGTGTACTGCTCTGCTGCTACTGCTGATGCTTCTTGACATTACAATCACATGTTTAACTGTCACTCTATGAGAAGAAGACAAAGCAGCTTCCAGAGAATAGTCAGTGATCATATGATTAATGTTTCTGACTGATGCTGCAGGAAAAAATATCTGGAGATGCCAGACGCTGATCAAACGTCCAGCAATAAAGTAAAGATCAACTCTGACATTCACCCAGGTGAGGCGGCAGCTGCTGCATCAATCAACTGTACATTTTCTGCCAAAGTGGAAGAGTTTTTATTGTTGTGTATGGCTGTATGTTATCATCATGATTATCTTTTTTTTTTTTTGGTAGCATTGTAAACTTTCTTTCTCATAGATGGCGCAGAAAGCAATGTTCAGCTAACGAAGCCAGGTCAGAGCGTTGCTGCTCGGCTGTTGGCGGTGATAGAGGATCTGGAGCAGGCTCACGCCACCTTCCAGCGCAGAGAAAAGGAGGACGCCACCAGTGTCATCCTGAATCCCTAGATTCGACATAGACTGGGATCCACTAATGCCTGGGGGGGGGGGCTGAACCAACACGGGTGAGCATCAGATATTCACTCTCTTCATTGTCAGGGAGAAAAAAGTGGCCACAGGGTGCAACCTATTCCAGCCTTTTAGCACATTTCCTGCTGTAAAGAGCAGAGGGAATTCTGCCACTTTGAATCTTTTTGTATTCTCTGAGTGCCACCGACTTCAACAACGCCGGGGATAGATTATGATACTTGATGATAAAGGGGGCCGAGGGACTTTGAAGCATGATCTGACTGATTTTTTTATGTTGATAACAAGCAATCCCTTGCATGGCCTGTATCCACTTGTTGTGAAATGTGAAAAGAAGCTTTTATATTTTGAGATACTGTACAGGACCTCGGTCACACATTTTTATGCAAAAAGCTTGTAGTGTAATCTACAGTATCTGAATGTAAGGTGTTTTGATAATGCTTTTATCAACGTTTTGTATTTTATTGAGGCAGTTTATCACCATGATCGCAATGTAGCACCAACATTAACATTATAGGTTATACTACCACGATTTTATGAAATGCTGGCGCATATGCCACAGTATAAAGTTGCCTGTACAGTGAGCAAAATGAATATTATTTTAATTGTTGCTTTGGTTCCTTTATACAAAACAATGTGCTTTTGTTTGGTGCTATGGCCAGTGAACTTAAGTGTTTGGTTCTGATGTAATTTGCATATTTAAAATGTCCTTACACTTGATGTAGCTATTCCTAGTCACAAGGGTAATATTTACCTTTTAACAATATAATTTCCATACATATAAATGATCAATCTTCAATATATAACCAAGACAATAGAAGTAACAATGATGTGAGATGTTCCCATTTGATAAGTTTACATTTTCTTGAGATTTTGGTGCCACTGCATTTGGCTCAGTGCCAAGTGTCAGGATATATTTGAGATGCCAAATTTGTTTTTAAAAATGTCACCAAAAAAAAAGTATTTATTTATTTTTTTTGAGCAATCAAGTCACGCAATTTTCTTTACGTATCTGTGAGACACACAAAAACTGTACACGGACATGTTGTAAAGCCATTTCCCGTAGAGCGAGTAGTATTCTGTGTCTTTCCCTTCAATAGAGAAGGTCAGTGAGTGTAATGGAAATCAGATGTGTGATCTCTCAGATAGCCTCAGCAGGCCACCTTGCCTCTGGAGTGGTTTAGATTATATTCTGGTACAGCTACTGTAATGTCTGTCTGTCTTTTAGAGGAAGAACCGTGGAATATTTATGTGTGGAGTAAACATTCTTCCTGCCTTAGATGTAACACTATAGTACACATGCCAGACATGACAATCAATAGGCTACCTTCATACTGAGTTTTTCCTTAAGTGTTTTGGTATTTACTGCACTCCAAAATATGTTTTAGTGATTTGCCACTTCAGATCTATCACGTAAACTTTTCAAAACTAGAGTAAACATCAGATGTTGCTTGTGAACTTGATATTTCCCGAATGAGGGCTTTTATTATGAAAACAAAAGAAAAACACTACTGCCTGTACTTTATTTTGCAAATATACCATGATGATTTGTTCAAAGTGGATTGTTACTGTGAACTAAACACAACTGTATTATTCAGTAAACTTTTATTTCAGCTTATAAATCTAATTTGTCAAATTTGTGTTTTGTTCTAGTTAACTTTGGCAGAATTACAAGCAGAAATTATTAATACTAAGTATGTAATTTTCTGTCTTATGTCCATTCCTCTCCTAGTTGGTTTTAAAGTGGAAGGTCTGACTCAGCACAGGCAATGGCATTCATTCATTCATGGTATTACAGGAAATGGCATTACTTGTCTGACAGATCCCAGAGCAGCCTCACATTATCATGGTCACCACACCACCCCTTTGTTCAAATATATCATTTAATCAAACCACCATAACCACAGAGTTTTTAACCCAACAGGAGTCTGAATCTAATGTTAAATTATGCCACACAAACAATGGTTGTGGCCGTTCCTCCTCCTTATTTAAATGCTAATGAGAGCAGTGATGCAGCAGAGTCTCCCTGCTAGCGCTCTCATTAGGCATGAGGGGTGAGCGATGAGAGGAGGCAGAACTAGGAGGAGACTGACCTCTGAGCTGCTGGGTCAGTGCTGGAAGGAAGAGGGGTGTGTTGAAGGGGAAGCTGATCTCCCCGCAGGCCTTGGTGAACGGCCTGCTTTTAGTATGCGCCAACCACAGCACCAACATACAGCAGCCAGTGACAGAAAATGACCATAAAGCAAATTTACTGCCAGTGAGAACTGTTTACTGCACTCCACAGCTCCAGCAAAGTTCATTTATATCCACATAACGAGGTTGTAGAGCCCAGAGCTGCCCGGGGAGAAGGAAATGGTGGAGCTAATTGAAGGAGGACATGCCACCGAGTGGGGAAAAAAACGAGGAAGAGCCAAGGTGACAAAAGGTCAAACAAACTACCCTTGTTGAGGGCACATTTATTTTTCCACAAGAAACACACAAACATGCAACAAGGTCATCACAATTCAATAAAGACCGATAGATTAAGAAGCCCTTTATAGTTTAATCAATGTCTCTCAATATCTTGCTTTTAGTTGATCTCAGTTTCTCTTTGTGAACCATTTTAAATAGCAATATGTAGACACTGCTGAAGAGAAACAAACCACAGAAATCATGATTTGAAAATGTCAATTAAAATGGGCACTTAAAATGCAAAACATTCAGATGTTTTACAAGTTGACAAAAGAGTGAGGAGAGCAGCCAAACGCTGTCTCGTCCCCATCTGTGTAAATCAAACCCGATAGAGGAAAAAACCTTTCTAACTAACTGGAGTAAGATGCAAAACCACAGTGCTAAATCACCAGAAGACCTGGGTGATGTTTCTAAAGAAGCTATGATGTTTTCATACGCAAAAAGCTATGCATTATCAATAAACTTGCTCACAGTTTGGTTAACATGCACCTCTAGGAGAACATTACTGTATCTTTAAAGGACATGAACCTAAGATTTGTTTACTAGATGCACACTCGGCACACATTCGCACACACTCGCACAGACAAACAGATGCAAACATACAGTATATCCACACAAAATGTTAAGGTATCATTTAGAGAGAGAAGTACAGTTTGCAGTTGACACTATGAGAGAGCACAATTGTAAATAATTCATATGCTAGGACAAAGTGATTTCATCCCTTATCCCACATCTAATCACATGGAAAGTAGTATGGAATGAATCTTAATAAGAGTAATACAGCAATGTTATGTAATAGTTCTTTTAGAGACAATGATCATTCAAAAAAAGACATCAAAAATATATGTTTTCTAATACATAGCATGTGAACTTCCTCGCAGCGTGACCCCCTTGTTTAGAAACCTGGAGCTAGGCACCCCATAAAGAAAACATCCGTTGTCAAAAAATCTGCCTTCTTGCTACACATAAATCATGTATTAGATCTTAAAAATAGTAAATTGCATAAACACCATCTCTCTCTCTTTCTTAATCAGACAAATACCAAACCATGTTTTGTTCATCATTCCCATATAAGTCTGAACACACCTGAAAAGTCTAAAGGGCCTGCATCGTTAATACTACAAGGCCGACACATGGAACGGAAAAGTTGAAGAAGCAAGCATTTGGATTTCTCTGGTTAATGAACCTTCACTCAACATGGAAAAAAATTCCCTGATAGATTGGAAGCATTCTCTGTTGCTGTCCCGTATAAAGGGAGTCAAAAAGGTTGTGAAGGAGAAATCTTGAGATGGAACAAGCCAAACAATGACTGTTTTCAACACCTGGGTCAAAATCACACTTACAAATACTTTTAGTGGTTTGTTTTAGCCTGTGCAGGTGCTAGACAGTTGACGTTTAACACAGAAAAGTAGTTCAAAGCCCCTGAAAATGTGGTTTAAAGGTATTTATAACATTAAAGTATGACTAAATAAGCAGCAATCAAAGCTAATGTTTGAAAAATCATCCTTAGCTATTTCTTTTACAAGCATTTACCACTAAAAGAGATAAATTACAGCTAACGTTTGTAGCTAGCTAGCAGTACATTGCTAGCAGTACATTGCTAGCTAGCTTCAGAGATTCAACGAGATTAAAAAATCTCATGTAAAATAACCAAAATTGTTCTAACTTTACAAGAAAATTGTATTGAGTGTTCATGTAAGACCTAGTAATAAAGTAAGGACATAGTTAAAGATAATAGGTTTACAGGGCCTTTAAAATCTTTTAAATTCTGTGTAGCCTACTTAGACAACTGACTGAGGTAAATCCCATCAATCTGTTGCTCCAGTTAGCTAAAACAAACTCCAATAATTATTTGTAGCTTCTGTTTAACCCAGGCGTGTTGTTTTCACCCTCAAACTGAACAAAGATTGCTGACTGCATCCATTCCCATGATCTGGACAAGTAGAAAAAGAGAAATGGCCCATTTGGAGGGAACTGTCGTTGTCATGCTGCTAAAGCTCCGCCACCAATAATAAAGACACATTTACTGTATTTATTGGGAGTCCCACAGGGAATCAACTACACAGATTCTACATTAAGGTAACGACAGCAGCATACGCTAAGACTACTTGTAATATAAGACGTCCATAACATGTCAACAGTCCCTGACATACTGACAAATTCATCTTTGCCAGATTTTATGTATTCATGTTAACATGTGCCTGTGTATAGATATGTGGGCCAGTCTTTATATTTTCTATATAGAAGAGTATAAAAATAAATTAAACGTACACCATCGACTCAAATTGAGCTTGAATTTAAAGGTATATCACATCTGCAAATGTATATCATATATATTTTTCAAAGCATTGCAAGCCAGTTTATAAACATCAACTTAAAAAAAAGACAGGTTTAGTTAGCAATTTAAGACATTTTCCTAAAAATTAAACGACTGATTAAACAAAACTGTTGCCTCAAAGTGCTATGGAAGACTATGATTCACTCCAAAATTAAGCTCACAGCTGGGTGCCCACACGATAAACCTTGCATCAACACCCCCGCTCATTAAAATTGATCAGATATATTTATGGAGAATTATGCAGCACTGGGTTATCTTTTATCTCAGAGTGAAGAAACATCTCCAAGCACCTTCAAAAAGTCTTTAGCTCACAGGCATAAAATCTGAGGGGAGTGTAGAAAAAATTTGTTCCAAGCCAACTACATACTAGACCAACATTTGCATGGTTCCTAGAATGAAAGAGGAGGAGGAGGAGGAGGAGGAGGATGTAAGTGGGGGCGAGGCCATACATCAGGATCGGCCATAACAACTCTGAGTGCACTCACACAGGGAATGAGATGTTTCAATGTTCACTATACAGGCAGTGGAGCCCAATGCAGCCCAAAAGGCATCCCCAAGGGAAAACTGTTGGTGTTTGAAAGAGGAACGTCCATCTGTGAGGAGCGTGTTCAGCTTCTCTCCTCAAGGACTCAAAGCCAGCATATTAATACCTCAGAGCACACAATCACAGACTCACCCCTTATGTATGGTCAGCATGATGGATTGTGCCAACACCTGGGTTTGCTCCAACAAGGGAGAAAAATAATGCAGGCTTTATATTCAGAGAGGTCAGGGTCATCAGTGTGTCAACAAAACAAATGAGTTAAACCTTGGAGCGTAGCAAATCCCACTTCACAACCTCAGCCTTTGAAGTTACAATGCCTCGTAACAAGCATCAAACTGACTGGTAAGATGCTCGTTTCATCTATTTCACGTCTCCTCTCATAGACAGTCCACAAGGTTAACCATACAACATACGTTTATTACCAAACACTAATATTTCGTAGTCTTTAGCTCTCTGAAATCTATTTCATGCACCACGGAACACACTTCCATTTTACAGAACAACTGACCTGAGGTATCAAAAGTGGAAAATGTCAGAGACGCTCAGTGCAACTTTACAGACACATCACAAAAAGCCAAAATCCTCTCCTTCAAATCACAAAACCAAGTTTCACCACTTGTTACGGGTCAGTAATTAATTATTAGAGAAAAAGGGGGAAGCAAAAAAAATCGAGTAATTTGGATTAATTCAGAATGCTGAAATTATCTTAAATTTCTCTTCACAATATCAAACAACTGATCTATCGACACCTCACCCTATTGAAGATATTCTCCTGACATTCATTATGCAGCGTTAGTCTGGGCCATGCATTCTCGAGTTTAGCATTTTCAAATATGCCTTTGTATAGTTTGGCCCCTCATCATTTTACTCTAAGTGCAGAGGAACAGCTTCAATTTGAATCTAAAAGGGGTTAAATACCATTTACCTGCAGCTACCAACATCAAGACAAAAATCTCACCTTGTCTTTACATTCTTCAACCCTCTGAGACAATTTTGGCATGAACACAAATTGCTCAAGGCATGGATCAAGAGACAGCAGGGGGGAAATTTTAGGTTTAACAAATCAATACATTGATCATAACCACATCATTTATTTTGCTTCCATTGCTCTTGTGCCACCACTCCTGCAGGATATTTTTGTTTGTGGGGAGTAAAGAGTTGTTGCCTGCATGTTGGCCCGTCATGCAGTGTATTCTCTGGGAGACAGCGGGGCATGGTGGGTTGTGTTTCTGTGTACCAGCTCAGCTGGCCATCAGTCCTTCAGGTTGTCCTCGCCGACCCCCTGGGCCGAGAGCTCTGTCATGACGTTGTCCAGGTAGTTGGGGTCGGGGTAGCCGTGGCCGGTCAGGTTGGAGCCGAATTCTGTCTTGTGGTGAATCTCGTTCCACACCACCGTGTCCGACTCGCCCGTGGTGCTGGACGTGCCGATGGTGAAGATGAGGCGTCGGTCCCAGGCCATGATCAGCAGCTTCAGCACCTGGAGAGACAGAAGAGGGTGGAGAAGGAAGTTACTGTTCCTCTGTAGCAAGAAGAAAGTAACACACCACATGCAGGGCTAATGGGTCTCAATATCTGAAGCAAAAGCACATCTTGGTGAGTAATGTTGGTAGTAATTTACAATAATGTTAGTCCTCTTTCATAACATTTGTTTTTATGTCCCACTGGTGACACATCTCACTCATACTACTCAGAGAACCACAGTTACACAAATAATGTAAAGTTTTCGCAGTTACAATAGTGAAACGTGTGTGAACATCAAACTAAAGTTGAGTCATCCCAAAACTGAGATTTAATCTCTGTCCCCAGGTTTTTTTAGGTTAGAGAAACTTAACAGCTGTTTTAATCTGAGAAAGAAAATTATTTTCTCAACTTTGATGTTACTAAAACAAAGTAATACAACAATACTGGGCACCACAATCCCTGTTTTTGAAAGTAAGTAAGTTTTAACAGCCAGTGGTGTGAAGCAAATTAGTAGAATAATAGTAATAATAATATATTGAGAAATTTTACAATTTGATGCTCCCAGAAATTAATACATGACTATGTTACATTAATGCATGTAAGCACATGATTTCTTTTGGCAAAATACTCAACACCCTAGGTCCAGTGACAAAACCTGAAAACAATAATTCATGTATGATCCTAAAAGAGAGCTAACAAATAACCTTACCTTCCTGCCCTTCTCATTGTCAGGGAGGTAGCAGTGTCGAGGGAACCCTCTTGCACTGAACTTCTTCCCGGGGCTGGGGTGCTCATTGGTCTGGTGAAATGTCAAGAACAAAAAACAAACATTACAACTCCTTCTCTTCCAAGTGCGACTTAACTGTGTAGGAAATGTCAACAGCACCCACAGGACAAGCTTTAATGTTCATGTTGCTTACAAAGGCCCTTTGTAGGAATAATGAAGGAAACACAAGTCGTTTCAGTTGCCTTGTCGTGACAAATTGGTCGCATAATTTCATGCTTTTCTTTATTTCTATAAGACCAGTAGCTGCTATTTTGTGTATGTTTTGCTGCCTCTATTAGGCACACTAATTGCATTGACTAACTTCCCTTTTTTCTTGACTGGGAAGTACATGTAGCCTAATGAGACAGACCAACAAACCAATCTGAGTGCAAAGCAACTCAAAAATACTGAATTTATTTATGATACATATTGTCTTTAGTTTATAGTGTGTCTTGCTCTAAGAGATTTCAGTTGAAAGTTATCTTTTCAGCCATTTCACCAAGACAACTTCCTGTGATAATACTCATTCATTTGGTGATTGTAAGTCTAAGACTACCTTATATTATTTTGCTGTTGTCTGTTAAGTCCATTACAGAGGAGCGAGAGGAGAAACAGAGAGCAGGAGACCAACAGAAATGTTCCCCAGCAATACTGCTGCTGTGCTGACCTGAGTGGTCATATGACCCCCCGTATTCTCTGTCCCCCGGGACACTAAGCCTGCTCCTCTGGTGGAAAAAGGTCAGTTTATTGAAATATACAACCTTCTTATCTCCACAACCCAAACTTAGGCTGCAAAACATGCTGTCCTCTCCACAGCAAATGTGATGTCAATTTAAAATGAGCTTCATTGGAATCAGTTTTATTTTATTTTTTAAAATCTATTTTTTATGTATGTATGTATATATACATATACTAAATGATGAATTAATTACTCAAAAAACCTGCAAATTAATAGATGATAAGGATAATCATTAGTCATAGTCCTTATATAACTACAGTGTTTTGGATTTTGAAGAGTCTATCTCTGCCCAGAACCAATGTGGGATCCCTAAGAATGCTGTTTCCTCAGTGACTTACACAGCCACAACACCTCACCTTCCTGCACGAACAACCGACCGTCAAACTTAAGCGGATAAGCAGCAGTTGTAGAAAGGGCACAGATTTACAGAGGAGAGACAGTGGATCAGGGCAAAAAAGCAGCATGGTGGATTTAGTGAAGTGATACGGTTCTGACCTGGATCCCGGCAGGAATGTCGTAGACAATGCGGATGGTCTTGGAGTCTGGGTACCCGGGCAGGCAGTGGGGGATGACATGGTACTCCATCTTCCCAGGAGGCTGGGTGCCTGTTTTCTCCCCATAGATGGTTTTGCATGTTGGACACTGAAGACTGCCATCCTGGTTTAAAAAAAAAACATATATAACGACATCACTGACACAATAAGATGATATTGACATTTATTGATTAGTGTCATATTGCTTTAAAGTGTCAGTTCACCTTTTTTCCCCCACTTTACCTCTAGTGGTATCTAGCCAATGCACATAGTTTTTGTTTCATTTGCCTTTTGAGCTATCCGCCTCAGAGATTTATGCTTTCACTCCAAAACAATGGACATGAATGAAATTTTGTTTGTGGAGCTTAAAGCATTAAACTTGTATTTAAAGCTGCACTAAACAATATTTTTATACCAATGATGAGTCAAATGACTATGTGTAATGTGAAAGGGTTTACTTGTTGTGATGAACCCACAGAGAATTATCATCCAACTCTGCAGTTCCCCTCAGCTCTTCAGAGCGTTTTGCCAACTTTCAGCTAATTGTCTTTTGGTTCACTCTCACTGGTCTCATCAACCTCATTTCCAGCAAATAAAAACTCAAAATAAAGAAAACTGTACGCAAACTGCCCAGCACCAAACACCAGCCAGATGATGTATTTAGCAACTAGCTAGTGAACCAAGTGGAAATTTAGCAGCTAAAGAGACAGATGTTTCCCTCAGGAGTTGAGCTAGAGCTAAAGAAGAGATTCATCAGGTCACTAGAAACACGACTCCAAATGAATGCTAATGTTGCTCTGTATCTGCTGGATGTGTAGATAGCCAACTCTTTGCTAACACTTTAGACATATCATATTTATAAAGGTGATAACGTCAATGCTGCCCCCAAGTGTCCAAAAAACAATCTATTAATACTGCTCCCAAATAGTGCCAAAGAAAACTGTTGACAGGTTGTTGTGTGGATTATCAAGAGTAATGTTCCTGGAAAGGTGCTGTTGAAATTTTGAAATGTAGTTTTTCAATGCTCTGACCACAACAGGGGTTGAGATTAACTATTTTTGTTAATGTAACACTGATGGCTGCTCATTAAATCTGCATTACCAAGCGGTACATTTGTATTTCATGCAAGTAAACTGAACTGAAGTGAGCAGAATTTATAATGATTTTACAAAGTATTGTGCTGTCATGACTGATATGCCTGATCTGGTAAGGCTATATAAGATCCCCATCTGTGTACAACAATATTGAAGCCTGATCATCTGCCAGTGCCATGCAATCCAGTCAAGCTGTAAGACGAGAGTTTATAATTTGAGCCTAGAGTGACATCATAACAACGTCTGGCTCACAAGCTTTTACCCACCTTATTGCCATTGTTGTACATGGCCACCAGGCACAGCAGATGGTACATGTGCCCACACTTGCCAAGTTTGCCCACTAGCTCTGGCTTGATGCCTTTGTGCTGCAGGACGCCTTCATAGCCCGATGACATGACCAGCCTCTCCATGCAGATGGTACAGTCCTGGAATAGTCAACCAAAATACTTAAGCTGCCATTCGACATGACTGTGTATTTATGATACTTTCACACTTGGTTAGGACATCAAACGGTGACTGAGTGCATCTCTTGGTGGGTACAAAACTTTTAAGTCCTCTGTGTGTGTGTGAGCATGCTTTTGTGTCTTTTTCTTACCTCATCTGGCACCACTTTAATCTTCTCAGTGTACCTTCGCACCACGTCCTCTGGGTTTTTCCCTTGTCATAGAAGAAAACATCAGGGAGATGAGATGACCATCAAAGAAAAGCTAAACCTACCACTTACTTACATCCACATACCACAAGTAAAAATGAAAAAAGGCAAGATGGACCACTGGATGGCATTTGCTTGTCAGTTGAACACAAGAGAATAACAGCTAGAACTTGATGGATGACAATTCAATTCATCAGTTTCAGCGGCCACTCTGGCCTGGGCGTGA
Organism: Siniperca chuatsi; assembly: GCF_020085105.1. Classification (NCBI taxonomy): domain Eukaryota; kingdom Metazoa; phylum Chordata; class Actinopteri; order Centrarchiformes; family Sinipercidae; genus Siniperca; species Siniperca chuatsi. Next base: position 12,795,300 of record NC_058046.1, on the reverse strand, counting down.
CTGCAGCCCCACTTTTTTCTAAAAAAACAAACAAAAAAAGAGTGAGTGTGCATGTGAATAGAGTATACATGTCTGTGATGTTGAAGAGGAGGTCACCTTCAAACTGGCACATAACAAACAGCCATCCCCGCATTCTCTGATAATCCTTGTGTGCAACCAGGCTAGCATGGCTGAGAGCACACCCACAGCTTACACCCCTAATACGCTTACAGGCAACCTCTTTTCCCCCAGAGCCTTTGTTTGTTCATTTGAGGGACAGCCAGTGAACAGAGGGAGAGAGAGCAGTGGAAAGAGACAGACTGAGCAAAATAAATGTTAAGGTATAAACGGTAGTGAAGACGGAGGAGGCAGAGAGCTATGAAGAGAGGGAGAAGAGAAAAAAAAAGGAGGAGAAAGACAGAAAAGACTCAATTATGCATTTTACGCTATTGCTATTGCTATTGCTATTTGATGGCTACATTAGCCGGATTAAAAGCCTCTCTGACCTTTTTCTGTACAGAAAGCAGAGCAGGATAAGCCCAGATCTTCCTGCAAGAGAAAAACCACAACTCCATTCCCCTCACAGCCCTCCAGAATCTCTGAGCTCACCCTCTGTCTGCAGACAGCACATACAGGTTGCACATTTGGCTGCTGCATTTGTAAAAATAGAGACAAAGTTCTAGTTTTTAGGGTTTTCAATGTCGGTCTGTCATGTTAGCATGCTGACATAGTATTTAGTTATGTTAAAGCCTCACAGAGCCGCTAGCGTGGCTGTAGACTCTTGGTCTTGCTTGAGTTAAGTTAGTTGTGTTGAATTCATCAGAAGTTGTTGATTTTTAGAGGAATATCCATGAAAGAACTGCTTCCCCCCTAAATATTTATTCATTGTTCATTTATTATTAGAAATTGGAATCTTCATATACAGTATGTTGAATCGTATGCATGCCTGTAGACAGGCTCTAGGTTACACTAGCAATTCATTGGAATTGCAAGTGTGGCAATTGAACAATGTGCCCATTTTCCCTATAATTAATACCAAATTACACACTATAAGCCTTTGCAGGAACCTTCCTATAAATTAAACAGTCACGTATCAGCTCCTTCCATATGCGAAACTATGGGACCCGTAAAATATGTTGCTGCATCATCTCCACACCACTGGAGAGCTCTGAAGGGTTGAAGAGGACAGTCACGGTGCAGGGACAGAAACCCAACAGCCTCACTGATCAATTAGGACAAAGACTCCCTTGGGAGGCCGGCGGTTTCCACGGCTTCCATCGACCAGCACTTATACAAGCCCAAAGTCGTCCAACTAAACACCAGATCCCCAGTCGAACCGGCCCAGTACAACAGTCCCATGTTAATTACTTTCTTTACAACTGCCTCTGTCAATCTGCATGTAGTGTAACATCTATAAAATTGTTACAGTAACACTTTCACTGCACTTGCTCATAAATCTGAACTAGCAATCATCATTACAGTTTATAGGAGCTTTTTGAAAGGTACAGGAATGATTTCCTAACTAATCATCAGTGACCTTGGCTGAGGTTAGATTTATTGTAACACCTTTATGGAGCTTCAATGGGAGGCATTTAAAGAACAATTATGGCCTCTTGATCGCAACAAAAAACAGCTTTGGTTTTGTTTGCATATAATGGTAGCATTTCAACTTCTTTTTTAACATGTTATTTCCTCCTCTCTTCCCTCCATCTTACCTCTCCTCAGGTGTTTTTTCTTGGTTTTGCGGCGCATGCCATTGATCCCTGGCACAGGCTTCATGTCGCTCTTGTTGATGGGTGGTGGGTGCAGTATGGGCTTGGGGGCCCGAGTCAGGCAAACCGGCAGACCTGCAGCGCACATCAGGATACCTGTCATACCTGATGCATATGTACAGCACACACACACACATACACACACAAATACACACACAGAAGAGTGAAAAAAAGCACTGATTGTAAATGTCTTTCAAGTTCAATAACACATCTAACTGTCCACCGAAAGCACTCTTTTTAGCTGTTTTCTAAGCAGATGCTATGCAATGAATGTTGTCTAACCTGCTAGTGCTGGGTGCACTGGTCCAGATCCAGTCAGGTTCTTTACTGGGAGGGCAGGAACCCTACAAGAGGAAATAAAAAAATAAAAAAATGACATTCTGGTCTGATGTTTTTAAAGTACCTCATGGCCACATGAAAGTGACCTACTCACATCATACATTCATTCAGGGTCATACTACCACCTCTAGTGGCCATTTGGAGACACTAAGGTCTACAAAAGACACCGATTATTTAGAAACACTCATCTCCTCAGTGTGACTAGGGGTGCTTCATGTCATGCTAGTCTATTCTTGTTCTTTTTGTAAAACAAAATCTGTATTTTTCACATTCTGGCCCTGTGACCTCTAAAATGGACAAATTGTCCTGATTGTGCATCACTGCTTATTACCCTACAGCTGAGAAAACTGAGAACAGCAGCTCGTTCTGCTCTGAATGCCATAAAAAACACTCAAGTTAAACGTCACATGTGCTTCACCACAGAGACAGAGACAACTGCAATGGGATGAGACAGCTTGACTCATGTGCAAAGCACTGCAGCAGAGGTTGATTCAGGATGACATTTGGAGAGGCTGGAGTTCATGGCAAACACAGACGACAAAGACAGTTGACTTGCGCACTCTTCAAGATCTGTGGAGCAGAGCGGACAAAAGCACTTGGGGCATTAATATGAGCATACAAGTCAGTGAGTCTTTTTTCAGAGGACCAGAGCCTCAGTTCAACCAGCACAGTGAGGGCCACAGAACAGCAGAGCTCAGGAACAAGTTTCCTTTCATCAGGTTAAAGGTAGGCCTCAGTGTGACAAGCAAACTCAAGTAAAAACAATCAAAGTAAGTTAAGTCATTTGATGGAAATGTTGGGTTCATTAAAACTGCAATTACAATCAATATTGTGTTTTAAATCAAATTACAAGAAGAAGCAACAAGAAAATCACACCCGATGTGATTTGGATGTGAAACCGCAGAACATTAAATCAAATCTCATCTTCAGGATAGAAGGGCCCCATTTACACTTGGTCATTTTTTGCATCTTGAACATACTGATTAAAGCCACTATGTGTGGAGTTTCTTATGTTATTATAGCATCAATTGCTCTGTAAATGAGTGCAGTTTCTGTGTAGCAGCCAATTATTCTATATAGTGTCTGTTTGGGTTGGATTCCAGTTGTTGTTGGTTTAAATGAAAAAGTTCTAATAAGCTCTGATATGTATATATCTGTATACTACCTACCGGGCACCAAACAACAGACAAAGTTAGCGACTAGCTGGTGAACGTAATGGAGCATTTAGCAGCTAAAGGGCCAGATATTTTTCTCAGGAGTTGGTAGAGACCAAAAACAGAGTTAAAAGGGGAGTGAATATTGGACTTACATTCACCAGGTGGCCTGAAACACGACTTCAAATGAATGCTTATGTTGCTCCATGTCTGCTGGATGTGTAAATAAGCAACTGTTTGCTAACATGCCGGCCATATCAATTTTATAAGGTGATAATATGCCAGTGTTGTGGTTACAGCTTATTGAGCTGCCCCCAAGTGGCCAAACAATTAGTTAATGCAGGTTTAAAGCCTGACAAATATGTTAAATGCATTTCCTGCCTTATAAAACATTAGCAAAGCAAATTTTTTTGAAATCTTGAAATCTGCATTGTTCATCATCCTATCCTATCCTATTTGAATCTATCAGTGCACTGCTTTATGGCACATTACCACCACCTATTGTCAATCTGAGGAACTGCATGAAACTGAGGGCTTTTATGAAGCTGTTGTTGTCCGTTTCATGATGAGATGCTTCAAGGCCTAAGTAAGAATGATTTAAAAAACATTAATTGTTGGCACTAAATTATCCTTATTAGCATAAATACTTAATATTTAAAATTTAAATTTTTATTTGTAAAAAAAACCTGGACATAGCTAGATAATAATTTGGTAAATCTACTCAGTTCATTGTTACCATCTTCAACACTTGCATTACTGTCCTATGCAGTTCTCAGTAATGTGCTTGTGCTTGTGTAAAATGTGTGCATCCTTACGTGTGCAATAGAAAACCAACAAACCACACAAGAGACACACCAATCAAAAGATTACTCCAAAGCACCACTAGTGGTCAAATTTATAATGGACTAAACCACTTCGAGATGGTCTTAGACACATTCTGACCAGATTTCATTACAAAAGTTACAAAACAATACCCATGTGTAAGATAATGTGACCCCAAAGCAGAAACGTGATAATCAAAAGTATGGAGGACACCTGTAGTCGCATTTACTAAAAGTGGAACGAACGAGTACCATCGGCTATCTCCTGGATAAAAGAGCTAGATAAAAGTCACATGAAATGAGTCACTTGTTAGTTACAGTATCTCAGTTTATCAACCACACACACACACACACACACACACACACTACTTGTGCAGATGTACTTGTGATTCTCTCTGCTCTTTGACCATGAAGCGACTGAGGTCTTTGGCCCTGCAGCTCCCAGGCGTTTCACAAATCTGCATCAAGAGACTGCTTTAATATTAGCGAGAGCCTCTGTTCCTGTGCCAGGGGAAGCCCTTCAATAAGCTGAGTGCAATAATAGAAAGGGACGCAAGGCCTGGCTGAGGCTGATGTGTCCTATTGCATCTCTGGTAGGGACTCAGATACACTGTGTCACAGCAGCGGACCAGAGACCAGGATCGGCTGACTCCTGTCTCCTGCGAGACTGTAACAGTGATGTGCTGTTGTGATAAGCATCTGATGTCAGAGTGTCGAATTCAGGGGTGTGAAACCACGACAGGTTTGACTTTGGCTACAGGATTTAGTTTCAAGCAAAGACTACAGCGAGTGACTTCACACCTTCAACCGCAGTGGAGGAATTAATGGTTGAACTCACCTGCTGCAGTCTGTGCTTGTAACAAAAACTAACCAGTCGATACTTCACGGCACCCAGCTGCCCATCACTCAGCGAAAGCACCAGGTCAAGTCAGAGGATGGCAGGTTATTCTGTCTGTTTTCACTGCTGAGGAAAATGCGGAAGTGACAAACACCTTATCAAACATGAATATCAATATCAAAAGCAAAAAGTGATAAAGCAGAATGGGATACTCTAATAAAAACTAATTAGGTGCTGCCCTAAATCTAATCAAAACACACCGTGAACACGATGCCTCCCTTTATGAGTGCATGTATCATTTAGGTTGTTCACAGAGAGCGCTGTGATTAAACAATTAACTTTCTTTAGGAGAGGAAATGGAACAGCACACCATGAGAGCCCTTAACACCATCTCATTGTGTGCTGCACGTTTTGCACAAACTACGCACATTTATAAGCATACAGCACAGAGGGTCTGTCAAGGATCCATAACATAACATTAATTAGGAATGCTTTTCATCTTTATTGCTTTCAAATTCTAGCAAAGACCTCGCTATCAGCCGGAGAGCGTGTTGCAAAATAAATATGCAATGTTGATGAAACAGCTGCACACTGTGTGATTCTATAATCACCAAAAAACCAACCAGCAGCAGCAACTGATGATCATTATCTGCTAGACTAAAATAAACAAGCTAACACGCTTATCTACACTGTGTTTATGGTTTATTTTTACAGAGACAGATAGATCCACATCTTACAAGCAATTTCCCATTGCGCTGTATCTCAATATTTCTGTAAAGCTTGTGATTACCTATCTATGCACTGGAGAAATGGTTCTTGCACAAGGCTGCGCCCTTAACCAGCAGCCAACCTGTAGCCTGTATGCAGCTGCCACCCTCCATCTTATTCTGCATGCTGCTAATCTCTTTTCTCTTGACTTGTTTTTACAGAAATGTGCACCTCTGGAGGCACTGACCCTGCCTGTCCTGGCTACATCCTGAGCACTGGGGTGTAAGACACATACCACCTCCTCACACTCTGCTGACAATCCGTAATGCTGGATGACTTCAAGGGCTTAACTCTGGCTTTAACTCTTCCCTCATACTCCTTGTGCCTCTCCCTCTCTCACATCACATTTATCTAAAAACACTATCATCAATGCTGTGAAAAATCTCGGAGAGCTTTAAAATCCATTATTGATCTCTAATTTCTATGCTGAAAAAAAAAAAATCAATGCAGAGTATCCAATGATCCTGAACAATAGTCTGCGTTGGCTCGTGCTCAGGTCTTACGAGCAATTATACCTCATCATCAGAGTAAACAAGAGCAGACCTTTCGCCTTTCCACCACAACACTGCTGTTCCAGTCAAGTTTTGACAAGGCACATTCAGCGAACCAGACTGAACCTCGTCACCTCTGCATTTCTTTCGCCCTGCCAACTCTAATTTTTCTCTTCCTCCTGACCTGTGTTCACTCTTCACTCCCTTCTGTCCATCTTCTCTGCATGAAAAATTGAGCCTGACTGCACCCAAACCTTCGATAGAGAACAATAGTGTGTCAAATACTGCTAAGGAATTTCCTTTGGTGGTATTTTTCACATCTAATGCCATTATTTCTGACCTATAACCAATGCAATTAAGTGATAAATCCAGCCCCTACATACCTAACCCATTAACACCACATTAATTATGGCCTCTGTCAGGTCAGGGCATGAGAGTCGCTGTCCCTCTTCTGTCTCCTGGTCAGTATTATCCTTCCTTTCTTGAGGGAATCTCCAGCCTGCCTTGAGGACTTAATCGGACTGAGAGCGATGTGATTCCCCAAATAGAGAGACCACATTAGGCCTAGTTAGGAAAGTGCTGATGGAGGACTAATATCTCCTCATCTGTTTATTATGCACCATAAAGACAGTGAGAGGGGGGTTGCAGGGAGAGAACTCTAGGAGTGCTTAATTGCATATTGATGTGGGTAGCGGGAGGCAGAGGCAAGCCCAACACCCGGCTACACTGAGGGGGATTACAACGTGGGTAATGCACTTTACAATGCACCTGAAATGCCCTGAGAATAAGCAATGACACCAAGAATTTCCGTATTGCATCAGTTTGGTCCAGATGAGCTCTCATGATTTATTCATTAATTTCAATATTAATTTTAATCTTATGGTGAGTGCCAGAGCAAAGCGGTGCAGCAGCTGCACTGAGGGATAATGATCTCTGCACTCGACACACAGCCCTCCAGTCAAAACTCTGATGAGCAGCCTTAACACAAGGAGAGTGTTGCTCGTAAACACAGCCAATAGCAGTGTGCACCTGCAAACACACACACACTAATTCCTTTTGTCTGAAGAAAACCGGACTTCTTCTTCTTCTTAGCTCTCATCTTTCGCCTATAAACCAATACTATACAGTAATTCTGTCTGAACTCGGTTAAATACCACCGAGCATGAAGAAAGTGCAAAAGAGGAAGTGGTTTGACTGACAGAAAAGACAAAAAATCCCCAGAGATCTTTTGAATTTCTTTTTCTGTTCATTCCACCTCAAAATATGTCTCTTTATCTTTTGAACAGACAGATAATATTATCACTTCTCATCTCTCCATGTAATCATATTGTGACAACAAAGCTCCTATAGAGAGACTGTGGTTCACATTTCATTTTAACAAATTATGTCACAGGGTGGAATACTTAAGAATATTTACATGTACTTTTTATATATAGCACTTTATTCTAGTCTTAACACTTTACTGTAGGCTCCCTAATCCAAATTTATAAGCAATATATAAGCATTGAATAAATAATTCATAACACACTATAATGTATTTGTAAGCAGATATAGGTTATTATTAATGTATTTATCAATAACTATAACTCCTCATGTGGGCAACCATAAATAGAGGCTGGTTTATAAACAGAACATGAATGACAATACAGTAAAACCCAGTTGTATTAATATGAAATATGTCTTCTTAGTTGAATTGTTGACAAATACTGTACATTAGTAAACACTTGAAAATGCCCTATGTGCAAATTTGCTGCTGTTCTCTGATTTATATCATTGTAAATTGAATATCTTTAGGACATTTTTCATAATTTTCTGCAAGTTTGTAAACCAAACGATTCCCCCAATTAATCAAGAAATAAAAGAGGCAGATTAGATATATATATAGATATAGATCAAAAAATCTATAGCTGCCTGCATCTGTCGTTACTATACATGACCATGTTTTACAAACCACAGGTCTTCAGTTTATAGCAGGTATGTAAAGGCAGGTGGTGATACAGTGGGCTGTTTCAACCCAGTAATAAGATAAACTGATGTGTACACAAACCAGCAGATGGTGCCGCTTCGAATATTTGTGCACTTAAGACAAATGCATGAAGCAACACCCCCTCCCCGCATTTATAGGCAACAACCAGTGGTTTCTTGAGACAATAAAAATATCAATATTTGAACTACAGACTTCATCATCAATGACACACAGGTCATAAAAACACGCTGTGTTAGTTTACACAAAGATGAAATCAATCGTATGGTATGGTTGTTTGTGTATGTAAAGAGGCCACATAAACTCATGTAAATAAGTCACACAAAAACCTTCCTTGCACCCAACACCAGTTATATTAGGGCGTGGGTGTGTGAAAAACAGATCTGATGTTTTACATTCTGTGTGGGTTCCTCTGTTATCTGTCTGTAGCACGCTTGTGGGAATTTACGAGGGAGTTCACATTTCAGTGTGTGTTTGTGCGTGTGTGTGTGTGAGAGAGTTTGTGAGCTCTCATGTCCTGCTGTGTGTATGTTAACCACACTCATCCTGTATGTCGAGCCACTCGCCTGGGAACCAACGCACTCCATCTCACCCCCAGTCTCTTCCTCTCTCTCGCTCTCTGTGTCTCTGCAAAAACCCTTGGTGCTGCGAGGTGAAAAGTCAGATTTCATCCACAACACGCACACCTGAGCTTTCATTGAATTCTTAAAATACAGAGGAAGCGTCCCTGAGTAGGTCATCCTATGCTGTTTTTATCTATCACATATACCTTTGCACAGAGACCCATCATTTCCCACCTGCTCGCTGTATGAAACAAGGTAATGGTCTGCTATGATGAGCAAAAACCCTATACATTTCCTTTCAGTGACACAGAATTAGGCCACAGAAAGTGAAAGCATGTGTGCCTGGGTGAAGGAAGGTATTATTCAAACATGCAGTAAGTGTGTCTCTCCCCATGAGCGGCGAGAACAAAATGGAATCAAATTAGATCAGGAGAGGGTTTATTTTAGTAAAAGAAAGCAGGATAGGGGACTGAAGTATCAGTTACAACGCTAGACACACTTCTTTTCCTCGGCTCCTTTCGCTGAATCGCTCAGGAGGTCAGAGCGCTCTGTTGAAGCTCCCATTTTTCCTTGATCCATTATTCATTCTTCCCCAGTGGAGCTCTGCCTCCATGGCAAATAGGTTTCCACAGCTACACCAGAGTTCGCTTCACATGCCATGAAACAAAGACGTGGTTGGACGCACATGCACACATAGATCCAGATATTCCACATACGATGTCAGACATTTTCACATCCCATGACACAACAACCACAGCGTAGTGTGATAGTAACAAATTAGTTCAAAGCAGAAGCAACAGATTGATCCAGAAGAGCTGCTGTATTTCATGCCTATTGGGGCCAACATAAGCTCATTATGGAGCAGTAACCATGGCAAACACACATATGAAAGGGATGGGTTCTTCCTCAGTAAAGTCGGGCAAAGGAGAATCAGCTGGACCCAAGGCTTTTTCTGTAGATTCATTGATCAGCACATTAACGAGAGTAGTCATAAATGAGCAGAGAGAGAGGTAGAGAAAGATGGAAAATGACAGAGTACAATACACCAGACACATGCAGGCTGAAGCTTTGTGAAGCAGACAAGCAGAAACAGAGATTGTCTCTTTGCTTTTTATATCCTCTCATTGCCTCAGCTGAACTGAATCCGAGCATTATGTCTGCGCTATAACAAGTAACAGGCTACTGCAGACTCCAGAAAATCCAAATTAGAAAATAAGGGAAATGCATGATTGTGTTTGCAAACATCATTACCCTGGTGGGATGGCTCCTCTGGCAGTGCCCATGGAAATGCGCTGGGTGCCCGGCCGGTTCAAGTTGTTCTGTCCGTTGATGGTGAGAGCATGGTGGCCATGGGTGGATGAAAGAGACGGCATCACGGGGGAACAGGGGAAGTTGGCAGTGGACAGTGGCAACTGCACCTGTTCAGCTTTGGCTTGCCCACCTCCCACACTTATGTTATTGTTGTTGGTGGTGGAGGACGCGGATGTTTGAGACCAGAGGGAGGTTCCAGCAAAGGTGTTGCTCTGCCGCACTATAGTGAGGGTTCCTGTAGCACCCGGGTTGCCCGCTGTCCCTCCATATAGCTTACGCCGCTGAGAGGCCAGAATAGCATTAGAGGCGGCTCTCGTGCTGTTGACCAGGATGCACTGCTGGCAGGAACAGGGATGACCGGAGCTGGCTCCCACAGGCCAGGACTGCGACTTGGGGATGGAACCCATGATGAGCGGGTAGGCCAGGTCCATGCGTCTCCGCAGGCGTCGCTTGCGCTGGCTCTGCCTGTTGGTCTGACACATGCTGTTGAAGTCGATGAGGTAGCAGAAGCCCAGAGAGGTCAGGTCAAGCCAGGGGTGCTGCTTCTCGTAGGCGTTCTGGATGGTCACACAGATCTCCATGTCATAAGGCGTCCACGAGCCGTTGTCGTTCTCCCACTCCCACACCACGCCTTTCCCTGGGGCAGACGACGGCTCGTAGAAGTTCCTCTGCACTGGTCTCATGGTGCCTTAAAGCAAAGGACAGAAGAGAGAAGGAACATGAGGACAATATCACTCTGGTTCTGTCTGCGATAGCATGCATATGACTAAATCCACCTATGTGCCTTAAGTTGACTTTTCAATTATATTTACGGGTGTAAACCATTTGTTATGGTCAGCTACTATGCATGTCTAGGTGAGCAGAACTGTGAAAAAAAAAATCACTAATGATAAATGTGCAGAAGAACAGACCAATGATAAATGTCTGAATTGCCTCAGAAGTGCCTGAATCTTTCAAACTCCACACCTTCAGTTTGTAATGCCGAATTTCTGTTAAAACTTTAAGTCTCAAGCCCAAGCCGAGGTAACCCTGATGACATCACCAGGGTTATTTATATGAACTTTGGAAAGCTCCTCCAGAGCCACAGAAGACATTATGCAACTGTTTTCACAGGCTGATTAGTAGGGCTGCCCCCTAATAGTTGACCAAACCGTTAGTCGATGAGAAGAGTCTTAGTCGACCAAGTTTTCTTTGGTCAGTTAGTCCCCCCCCCATAAAAACGCCATTCAGGAGCTGCGCCTTGTTGTTAAGGCCGGGACGTAAGTATCAGGGGGACGGTTGCAACACTGACCTTTTCTCTCTAGCGATATGGGGCATTTAACCGCTAACTGCTGCTAACTGTAGCTGCTATTTGCTAGTTAGCTCAGTTAGCAGAGTAGCTAGCGGTCCTATTAGCTGACTCTGCCCAGTGGGGAATGCTGCTAGGGAGTGGCACTGGAATGAGCACCAAACCCGGAGCCGGACGAGCGAGCAACGGAACTGGGCTCAGTAGCCTTCCATTGACCAAGGGCCAGACAGGGACCAAACACAGCCTCTGAGACTGACCAGTTTGGCCAGATTGATGACAGGGAATACAGTACCGAGATGATTTACAGCGGCTCTGACCAGGACGCTAACTCGGTGTACGACGAAGACACAGCGGGTTCAGGCGGGGACAGGAGAGACGTGAAGCTGGAGAGGAGTGAGTTTATAACGTTAGCGAGTTAATTTGTATACAGGTATACATCATCCATCGTGTGGATAGGTCAGAGTATTTTGTGAAGTTGGAAGTTATTTATTCCCATGTTTTGAACAATGAGACTTGTGTGATGTTAATACTGTGTTCAAATAAATTAACAAAATGTTCAGTCTCCTTGCTGGTTGTTCTGACACATTCAGAATCATTACCGCTTTCCCATTAGCATTGTCGTTAACAGGCGGCTTATAACATTCTTTCTCAGCCCTGGAACTCAAACCATTTTCTGATGCCCCTCAATTTTTTTTTTTTAAATAATTAAATTAATATCATAAACGTGCAACAAGTCGACTAATGACTTGAACTACTGACTACTAGTCGACGAGGAAAATCTTTAGTTGGGGCAGCTCTACTGATTAGTACCCCTCATGTCGAGTAAACTGAACTTTGAAGTAATTGTGTAATTTGATTGTAATTTTGGGTAATTGGTGTAGTGCCCCTTTAATTTATTTTAATTAATTGATTTGGCAGTAAATGAGATGATACTAATTTAATGCAGAAAAATAAAAATACCAGATATTTTCTGGATATTTTACAGCTTTACAAATGCATAACACTACTCGCTTTTCACCATTTCATGACTCTGTAAACTTAACTATATTTGTCAATAATGAAGTAATGAATAATTGTGTAATTGATAAATAAATTGGAAAAAGCATCAACAGATTAATCGCTGGTGACATTAGCCTGAGGCAAGATGCAATTTTAATTGCTTCAGTTTCAATCACATCAAGTCAGCTAAGTGTTGAGACGGCAACTGCTGGAGATGAGGTGTAACACTTCACTACCTGCCTGAGGGTGCCAACTGTAAAATCAGTGGTTCAGGAGTGATACAAACATAAATTGTAACAAGCAAGGGTGCACACACTAGTGTAATTCCTCACTTTAAGAAACTCTGACTGTGTTCCTGAAATGCCATGCATGCAGTTTGATACACAGACATCATACACAATCCCCTGCTGTCTCATTCTGCACTCTACTGTTCTGTAAGGCGACAAGTAGGAGGGGGACGTGAAGCTTGCAGCTTTGTACCTCTGTCCCTCTGCTGATGGCCACTCAGCTCCCACCTCCATTATAACACAATTACTGTAGTCACATGGGAAATTAGGACACCTTAGCCTATCCATCTCCCCGCTGCACATCAGCAAGGGTATCCAGACACTCCGGATATCACCCCCTCCTTCCCCCACCTAATTTAACGGGTAAATGCACTTTCCCCTGCCAGGGAGGACCAGGGTGATAATGCAGAGATGGGAATGCGTGCAGAGGATGAATGAATGTGGGAATGAGTAGAGGAGTTGGTGGGAAGCGGTAACCCTTCATCCGGCAACCTGGTGCTGGCTCCGGAGAATATAATGCATCAGCAGAATCAGCGAGTCCGACCTTGAGTATCTGCTGCAGACTGCTGCTAAAGGACTCAGCTTGATGGCTAATTTCATTTGGAGCTGCTGAGAACCACACACACACACACACACACACACACACACAGATGACTGCTCAGTGAGCCAGCTGCCCGTGTCTCTCACGTCTTGAGTAAATCAGCCATGCACAACTTTCTCTGCCAGTTGCATCTGTGCCTGCTCACAGCTTGCTTGCTTGATTTCTTATATTTTCTCTGAGGACAATAATGAAAATAATGATTTCCCTAAATGGATTTCAAAATAAAATTCACTGATTTCCTGAAAGTCAGTTTTCTCTGTACTTTTAGCGTTGCAGTGGAAGGCTCTGTGATGGTGAGCCACACGTCTGGACCATTTACCACTGTGGCTCCTGAGGGATGCATTAGGTTCAACACTTTCAGCATGGCTGCGTGTTTCTGGCCACAATCAATAGTGGCACAGCTCTGCATAGTCTTGCTCAGTGATAGGTTTAACACAAGCTTCATGAATATTTGAACATGTGGAGATGTTTTATTCCCAGCCATCAATTTAAACATCTCGACTTTGGTGAGGAGAGATAAACAGTATCTCTCTTTTCTCTTTGAAAGCCTATTAGCACTAGTAATTGTTCATGAGAGCTCTGATGGAGCCTGATGCATTAAATGTGCTCAGCTGAAAGATTTTCTATAAAACAGTCCAGTGGGCTCGGAGGGATGGGTGTTTGGCAGTCAGATTTCTCTCGCCGGTGTTATGTCCCAACTGGTTTTCAAACTAACTGGTTCCCGTAAGCTAACAGTCTCCTAACATATTTCCAAAATGTCAAACTATTCCTTTAAAGTTGAACTAAGAATTCAACCTGTTCATCATCCAACTTTGCTGGATGTTTATAATGTACAGTTTTGGTAATAATTTTACTGCCCCATTTCCATTCCACATCTCAGCAGTCAACATTAAGTACAACACTATTGTTACCAATTGAAATGAAGGTCAAAACTCTAAAAATAAGACCCAAGTTCGAACAAACCAGAATTATTCCGAAAATATTTGCATTCTTATGCAGGGACTTTACAGGTTGCTGATCAGGAACCTTGAGAGGAAAGAGCAGAGGCCACAACAACACAGGAGCCCTGGGGCCTCGTGGGAAGTTTTATTCAAAACATAGAGCCTAAAACTCTTCTCACTGTTTCCCATTCTGCTGTAATTTACTGCTGTATATACCTGCCTCTGCCAAAAAGCTGGGCCTAAGTTGTTGATGTTCTCCCTGTGACCCTTCATGCGTTTCCTAACAGGAAACTAAGCGAGAGTGGCCACTTCCTGTCTGACCCTGTGTGTCTTTTGCAGCCATCTTTCCTGCCCTCCACTCACTTCCCTTGTCCTCCCCCCAGTAGGGTTCAGGGTGAGCTTGGCTGCCCTCTTATATCTTAGCTGGGGGGAAAACGTCCTGCAGTCTGTTCGCCATATGAGGCCATGCTAGGCTCCATCCTTGATAGTTTTGTTTTCCCCTGGAAGTGAAGGAAGGCCTGTCTGAATTGTTCTTTTAAATGGAAGGACATGCAACATTAAATTGCAACATCCTAGACTGCTCAGAGGCCTGCTGCCGGGAAAGATAGCAGATTGGCAAAGTGATGCTTTTATCAGAACTGTTAACCAATGCAATTAATGCACATATTGTATTTCTTATAGATATACAGTGTGGTCTGAAAATGTAATTAAAGTTCAAAGCAGAACTCCAGACTCCTTTAGCAAGTCAAAAATTATGTTTATTGACATTTCCGTTACACACAAAACATTATTATTATTATCTACTGTTGTACATTGAATTTAAATGATCAAATAACTGATAAGAATAAAGATGAAGTGAAACTGTGGCTTTGGCATTGAGGGACCAAATCCACTTCTCTCTAGCTAGAGCTCATCTAGGGAGTAAAACTACTTCACTCCACACAGCAAGCAGTAAATCCTATCTAAATCTGTCATTGAGGTTATTGATGTATGTGTTCCTCTCACACTAACAGCTCTGTGGTCACACAGGAAAGAGTGATGAAAACACCCTAAATGGAAACTGTCGGTGACGTGCACCTGATGTGTTACCACAGGTTATACCTGAGCAGCTGCTGCAAAATGCATCAGATTCAGGCTTTGTTGTCACAGAAACACCAGGGAAAGGTTTTTGTTGTTATGGAAGCCGTCCCTCGGCCTGGGCGTAGGAGGGAGGATGGGGGGTTGCACGTATGTGAACGTTCCTACCACTCCTTTCCATGAGCACAGCGCCAACAGAGTCAACTCCTCCTCCATTCGCTCATCTCACATGCTGCTGACACCAGCTTTCCCCTCGCTCTCCACCGCCTCTCCTGGCTCCCCACCAATGCTGTCTCGCTGAGCCATTCTTCACATTTTCCACTCTGTCACTCACTGGACCCCATCCTGCTCTCACACAACGCTCAACTCTTGGACAGAGTGTAGAAATATGTGTCATTGGATTAAGGCCCACACCACCTTGTAGTTAATGCTTTTCCTCGCGCTGCTGCTGTGGGAGGAAAGGCAGATGAGAAGCGCCCAGATCAAGCTCTATAATATATCCTTATAATTGACAAGCCTCATCAATTTCCCCCGGGCTGCGCTGAGCCTATTAAAACATAGTGCTGCATTTTTACTTTTAACTACAGAAGGAGAGAGGCCAGTAACAGGTCCAGCATCATACAGCTCAGTGCTGTCTGAGAGGTATTTAAAGCTTGCTAATCTATGGTCTCTGCTGGAAAACGGGCAGACCTCGGACAGAGAAGAGAAGCTGCGTGTTACTATTAAAAACAGATAACACTGATATTGGTGTTTGAGAAGTGAAAACCACTTTAAACTAGGGCTGCAACAAATCATTACTGTCCATGATTTTTTCCATTTAATCAATTAATCATTTCATTTATAAACTGTCCAATAATAGTGAAAAACGTACTCGTTACAGAGAGTACTATTTAGCCTATGAACACAGTTGTATGATGTTGTACCCTATTGCTGTCATCAGGGTTATTTCAGCCTGGGCATTTTCAGCTGAAAGCCTGTTACAAACTGTGGGAAACTCTGGTCGCTGAGTTTGAAAGACAATGTGTATTTATCTGGCAGGGAGGGTCTAATGAAAAATGCTATTGAGTTGTATTATGGGAAAATGCAGGATTGTCCATTGTTTTAAAAGCTTGACCAACTAAAAGTTGGGATAGCGCATGGAAGCGCAATACTAAATCACTTCAGCACTACTCTAAACACTTGACATATTGCCATTTTTTTGTTTGGTGATGTACTTTTCCTTTTCTCACAGACAACTAGTCAAACATAGACATGATATGACATGAGGTCTGTTTCCAGGACAGCTGCAATGCATACAGTGTTTAAGAACAGTCAAATTTAGACCATTTCTAGTACATTTGGAGCGACGAATGAGGTGAAACAACAGAAAATGTAAGGGCTTCTTTCTAGACTCACTCATTTGCAACAAGAGATTCACTACGGCAGAGACAGGAATATCAATTTCTACTTGAGTTCTAGCCACAGAGATGCAACCACAACTTGTTGCTTGTGTGAAACACAACTCCATTTTCAGTGGCTTTTTGTTATTTGAACAACAGGGCACAGTACACCACAGCATTATTCTCGCCCTTCTCTCACTTTTACTTTACCTGAAAACCTTTTATATTGTTGTACATTGCCACTGAACTCTCACGCTATGTAAAGCAGAGAGGTTCTCATTCTCTAAAGGGCTGTTGAAAGTAAAAAGCAAAAATGTAATCATGGTATGTAGTAAATCTTACAAATAGATGACAAACTGTTTAACAGTATCCAAAGGCTGACTTTTCGGTTTAAGGGTGGGTTCATCATTTTTCAAGTCTGTCTTAAAACAATAGTCATGCTAACAGCATGGCTCTATGGATGGCAACATTGGTCTGTTGGTGCACAACTTTGGTCCAGATTGAAATATCTCAACAACTATTGGATGGATTGTATAGCCCGACTGATACTGGATTTTTGAGGCTGATACTGATATCAATATTTGGGAGTTAAAAAAAAAAAATCGGACTGGCCAACTTTATCAGTCTATCACTAATGGATTGCCAGGACATTTTATACGGACATTCATGTCCCCCAGAGGATGAATCCTATTGTCTTTGGTGATCCCCAGACCTTTCCTCTAGTGCTACCATGACACTGAAATATTTGTTTTTTAGTGAAATGTCTCAACAGACATTTATGGTGCCCAGAGGATAAATCCCAATGACCTTGGTGAGTTTTCCTTTAGCACCACTTGCAGATCAAAGTTTTCATTGATCCAATGAAATATCTAAACATCTTTAGACTGGCAGACATCCATGTCCCCCTCAGGATGACTTGTAATCACTTTGGTGATCCCCTGACTTTTGATCTAGCGCCATCATCAGGTCAAAATGTGTCCAATGCTTTGGTTAATGACTAAATACCTACAAAACTAATGACATTTCCATCAGCCTCCACTGTACTTTGTGTTTAGGGCTAATTAGCAAATGTTTGCATGCTAACATGCTAAACTAAGATAGTGAGCATGGTAAACATTATACCTGCTAAACACAAGCAAGCTAGCTATGTAATTGTGAGTATGTTAGCATGCTGATGTTAGCATTTAGCTCAAAACACCACTATGTCTAAGTACAGCCTCACAGAGTCGCTAGTGTGGCTGTAGACTCGTTCAGTCTGACAGTAGGACTGCGTGAAAAAACACAGGCCTCTCATTCATTCGTCTCAACTTTAGCTGCGACGCAATGCAACGCAAGGCGCTGTGGTGGCCAATCAAATATCTACAAGCGCACATTCCTGGTAGATTACTTTGGAATGCGAACGCTGTATTTCTACTGTTTATCTTGCAATCGTCACAACGAAAGATAAAGTAGTTGTTGCCATGATTACTTACCAGAGTTGTAAAATCCTGTCTGTGAGTATTACAAACCGTTGTGCAGTGTTTTGGCGTTTAATAAGCCTTTAAACGCATTACTGTTACTCAAACTGGACAACCTGGGTCAGACTTCACTGTCTCACTGGTACCTTATACAAAACGCCCCCACCTATGCAGTCCCCTGCACTGTTTTAACGCAGGGCTGTTTTCAGTCTGAATCTCCACTCAGTCTTATTGAAGACTTTCTTAGTATTATAAAGCCATCCTGGCTGAACCTCCTCCCAAACTTCATAATACCCATAAATACAGACATCCTCCTCTGTCAAAACATGATTTGGCTCACAAGTTTCAGATTTCTCGGTCAGTGGAAGTTGTTCATTTCATTTAATAGTTAATCAACTTTTGTTCTAACAAAAGACCTACAGAGTTGTAAGCAGCACAGCATCAGTGCAGGCACAGAACATGAATTATCATCATATAGCCTGCTTAATATCCTACATATGAATAGTGAACACATGATGAATATGCTAATAAATTCTACAGTATGAAGGAAATAAAATAATTGAAGCGCGTTTGATGTTTTCACATAAACCCCAGAGCACAGCTTGAAAAAAAAAAGGACTTTCATCTCCCAAAAAGGCCTTCACAAACAATAAACCCAAGCTAGCTATTAGAGATGATGAAGAGACAGAATACTGCAGAGCGGTTAAAATGCATTACAGACTGACAGAAAACATCTGGCTCCAAAAGATCTGATACTACAGAACATGAATATGATAAGAAGCCAACTTTTCATTTAAACGCATGTACCACTGAGACTTTAGA
The DNA here is from genome assembly GCF_020085105.1 of Siniperca chuatsi. NCBI lineage: Eukaryota > Metazoa > Chordata > Actinopteri > Centrarchiformes > Sinipercidae > Siniperca > Siniperca chuatsi. The sequence continues at coordinate 12,776,429 of NC_058046.1, read as the reverse complement.
TGTAAAAACTCTCCTGCTCAAAAAGCGTTGTCATACCTGTACATCAAAGTCGGAGAGATCTGTAAGAGCATTATCTGCTCATTAACGAATACCCAGAGATCAGAGACCATAATAATGAGGACGACAGTCTGGCGTTAAGCTGGTTTAACAGCATTATATGTTACAATATCTCAGCTCCCCTGCTCCTCTCTCACAAAATCACACATTAAAGCTTATTTTCTATACTGAGATGACACTTTTCATTTTCCCAGAATGCAGTTCTTTATAATGAGTTACAGTAGTGAATAGCAACTTGGATTCCCTTAAGCGTCCGTGTCCTCTTTGTCGGCAAAAGTGATGGATGAACAAAAGCGGGAGAGCTGCCGCTGGTTGGGAGGCAGGGAGAGAAGGAGGGAGACACTGATGGAGCAGAGAGGAAAGGAGGGAGAAGAAGGACAAGAGAGTAGGAAAGTAAAGAAAGGTGGAGAGAAAGAACAAGAAAAGGGGATTGGAAAGGAGGAAAGAAGGTCCACAGGGGTAGAGCAAAGGACAAAAGAAAGGAGGAAAAGACAGAGAGAAGAAGGAAGGGAGAAAGGCAGGGATGGAGGAAAGGTGGGTGAGAAGAGAATGAAGATGGAGGGGGTAGATAGATTGATGAAGAAGGGCCAAACAAAGGGGAGGAGGGAGAAAAAGAAGAAACGCTACGTGAGTATGTAGGGAGGGAGGGAGTAGATACTGAAGGAGGCATGTGATGAGTGGAGATTTTCTGCCAAATAACAATAAAAAAAGAGGATGTCTCACTTCTGCCTGAGCTTAGAAAGTGAACACTGCAGTAAAACAGGCCCCACTAATACAGTTTTGCTGCCAGCATGACAAAGTGGTGAAGAAAAGTGGCTTAACTCCCACAGAAACCATCCTCATCCTCAGCCCCTTCAACTCTCCAAACTCTCCCACACCCCGGCCCGGGGAGCTGGCCAGTTAACGTGCACTTGTGCAGCGTTTGCAGTTACTGGGGTAACAAAAAAAAAAAAAAAAGACAGAATGGATAAAAAAATGTTGAGAAAATTAAGTTACAGTCCTGTCCACCTGCCAGCTCCTGTACTGCAGTGAAGCAACAGACCCTGAAACAACCTTCTGACTCTGTGGATGTCGTGACCATCCACAGCTGAGGAGCTTCAGCTCTGCCAAGGATGCTCTCTGACTCACTTTGTGTGTTTACGGCTATCAGTTCGTGCGCATGTGACTTGTGTATGTGTGAACACCAGAAGTGGTACGCGCCGAAGAGATGAGCATGCCTGAATGCGCGGTGCGTGCATATGTGTGTTTCACCGCACAATCGCTTCCACTTCACACTACTTCAGCCTCATCACGTCCAGCAGGAACCTCGTTAGCGTGTCAGCGCCGCGCCGTCCCGTCGCTAGGGCAAGGGAGTAGGAGGCACGGCTCCAGGCATGGATAATACACACACACACACATACACAAACCTACAGCCTTGGCTTCACATGACACAGGCCAGCACTGCCAAGAAGCAATGTCAGGATTACAGTGAAACAGGTTTCTTGTTAGCAGAGAGGAGTCAGTTTCACACAATGAAAATAAAATGTTAACTTGTCCAGGAAAGACAGCAGATCAGGCTTACAGTGTGACAAAACTGAAAACATCGACAGCTTATTTGGTCGATGCAGCTTTTGACAACATTTCAACGTTTCCTTCTGGAGGTATGACATTTGCTAATTTTCTGGGATTTTTGCTTGTTATCCCCCGTGCACTACAGAGGCTTTTTATTTTATCACAACATTTCTTCCCATCCCTGACAGCTGCCAACTGATGACTTCTTATGCCTGGGTGCTACAGAGCTTTTCTATTCTGGCGTCAGTCCAATCAGTCCACAGTGCTGCACAACGTATTAAAAAACTAAATGGAAAAAAGTGTGTGTGCAAATTAAAAAAATCTGATTGTTGTAACATAACAAAATTTTGTATCAAACATTCAAAACTAAGAGTATAAATAATTTTAAATTTTGTGGAGGATGAACCCATCTCAATAGCGATTCACCCTAAGTTCACCCTGACATAAATCATTACATGGTGTACAAAACTAATGAGTGCTAACTTGATTAAGAATGTTGTGTGAGCCTACTATGATTTTACGACCACACTTGTATTATACATTACAGTAAACACAATTCAGTTGGTACAAGTCATATGAAGCTATGGTTTCTATGGGGGAAAAGCTATTATTCACCATGTATCACTGGATTTCTTAGACAAATCTGACTTGTAACTCCTGCTGCTATTCTTCAGACTTTGTAAACATTTAATTTTAAATGTGGAAAGCTCTCATCTGATCAGAAGTAATGTCATGGTTTGGATTGTTTTCATTTTGACATAATTTTCTATTTCTGTATTTAGATTTTTTAGGTTTAGTTTTTACCTTCCAGAGCTACAGATACACTGATAATTAAGCCCCAAAAAGTCATTTTACAGTACAGGAATGCTGCATCTTGTGGCACATTCAATGTTGACTAAATAACCAATATTCTAGTGGAGAAAAAAAAGTATGAAAGCATTGTGACATGTAATACCTAACAAGATCATTGCCTTGTACCTCAGTTTGATTATTTCATAGTATGTGATTTATGCATATATTTGCCATATTGTGACATATATCAACATCAAAAAGTATACAATATTGATTTAAATATATTGTATTGTGACATTAATATGTGATATCAATATTAATACTGTGATGTTTGCAAATCATACCTTAGCCCTACAGCTGACCTTGCATTGCAGACTACTCCTTCCTCCATTTAATACAAGAGAAAGTGACACACACACACACACCAACGTACAAACCCAAAGCCCAGCATGGTGCAGGATTCATCTGTGACAACAAAATATTTCATGTCAGCCGTCACACTAGCACGACAGACTGTACATCAGTGAAACCATTTTCCCTGCTCAGCGGAAAGCTGATTGATGCCCGTACCACTTCAGAGGAGACTATGAGGAATAGCTCATGCAGCTCTCCATCAGATGACCTCTGCCACACCGTACATGCAACACTAACTGCTACATGACTGGATAGAGAATCAATCACACTAGATGAGGTGTATGTTTACTGCACCATCAATGATGACAATCTGAATTTACCGAACAACGGCAACACAAGGTCAAATTCTAGAAAGAGAAATAAGTTTTCTGCATAATCATCAATCTCATCTCTCATTGCGTGGTTTCAGATGTCATACATTTCTGACTCACTTCCATACAACCTGTAGGTGGTTGTGTGGCTCTTATATACTTATCATACACAAAATATGTGGATTGGAGCTTATCCACATAAAAAGGGTCATTATTGGCTTCAATGTATACCCAGAGATATACAAACAAGGATACCAATTTCTAACAAATGACATCATAACACCAAGAGGGAAAAATTGCTCACAATATTACACTTGACAAATAAAGGGAGTCTGACTCATTGAGCTGAACAGCATGCAGTAAATGAGTTTGCTGAGACAGGCTTTTATAACCCACTTCATGGCTGTCAGACACAGTCAAATCTTATCAGAGGAAACGTCTGGATACATTACAGCAAATTGTCACTGCGCCAGACTGCACTGGTCAGCTTTGATCAGCTGCAAAGTGGACATGGTGTGAGAGAGGTCAGAGGGCATCAGACCACCCTGCAGGGAGAGCAATGTTTTATCCATATATTGTAATGGATTTACCAAACATAGCTTCACCTTAACTATGTTCTACTTTCCCAAAGAGTTTTTATTATTAGGCCCAGACCTTTTCCCTGCTGAATCACAAGTGTAATCACATCTCCTCTGTGTTCATACTACAAAATTAATGGAGAGACATTCATTTTTTTAGTATTAATAGCTCAATTATTTTTTACTGCCATATTTGTCTGATGTTCACTTTTCCTAAATTTGTAAGTCTATTAAGAGGAACAGAGGATATTCAGAAAACCAACTCGTGCTTGTCGAGGCTAAATGTCAGAGGCTGGAATAAAATCAGGGGCATGTCCTCGTTGGAAAGTTGCTGTTGGATCGCTAAAAGCTTTTATCGAGCTTAAAGCCTGAACACAGGTCCAATGGGCTTTATCAAAGCCTGCAGAGGTGTAACAATGGTACATTGACTTTGAGGGTCAAAGCCTGTAGAGAAACTTATTTCACAAATCCACTTTTCAGAAGTCATCAGTTCTGTTGCGGTGAAGGAGGAACAGAAAGCTGCTGAAATATGAGTGAAAATGTTATGGGAAACTGTGTATTGAAGGTACTTTTTGCCACTCTGATATTGTAGCATAATGAAAGGTTGTTTACAGTGTAGTATCAGTTCAAGCAGATGACTTCAGGCTCTTGAAGCTCTAATAGCTGGAAGAAACATAATTTATATGTAACTATGAGAAATAAATCATTTATGCTTTTATGGGAAGGCTAATTACTCTAGAACAGATGAGGGTCAACTTTGAAATTCAATTTACGTTGCACTCATCGGGGGTGGGAGGGATGAGATGATTGGGCTTCAAGTGATACACCACCCAAAACACACCATTTTTGGTCGCGTGCTAAGACCTATCTCAAAGATCTGAAGCTCAGTCAGGGCCGAGGCAGTGTATTTAGCAGTATTTTGCCAAAATGATCACAGTTTGGAACATATTGACCATAGAACTGGAAATCAGTAAATAGATTATGCTGCAGCAGTAGTTTGAGAATTTTAAGAATGGTTACTTTTCCTCTGCGGTGTTAAATCTGGTCACTATTAGAATCCCCCGTAACTGGCATAAATTCAAGCTGACCACAGGACGAAACTACAAACCTAACACCCACCTTTTAAGCCGACCAGAGTGTTTGGAACTTCAAAGCTCGTGAACCACTTAAAAGTCCCCCTCGCTTATTGTTACTTCACTTGGATGTTTGAGCTTCACTGTGCAGAATGATGACTGTGCTGAGTTTGACACTAGAAGGCTGTTTTCACATTCAAGTTTCTCTGTGCTCATGTAAAATCTCAGTTTAACATGGACATATGAGCAGGATTTGTGACATCACAACTAGTTTGGAAGCCAATCATGGTTCAATATGCATCTTACAGAAGTGTGATGTTTAAATCCTTGAACCCTCCAGCGCACAAACACTGTAGAAGACATCTTGTGTCCAGCAGTTAAATTTTTGAAATGAAAAATATTTGCATATTCACAGATTCTGGATTTTTCAATGATGATGGAGAAGGAGTAGATTTTTTTAACAAGGTAACTGAACTTTTCAGACACAAAGTATAACTCAAAGCAGAGTATCCTTTTTGCAAACCCCAAGCAATTTTTAATCCCCCCCTTTTTTTTCTTTTTCACCCACTGTTTCATGTGAGATTTTTCCGGACCTGATAATACTCACATATTGAGTGCAATTCACACTGAAAGGACTCCAATTATTTGCATACAGGCAACACTCCAATTTCCCACCTTTTGAAAAGCTGATAGCAGAGTTAATATTTTAGTTAATATTTTAGTAATACTGTGGTGAAGACAAACTGTCCTTCCCGCCTTTTTTTATAGCTTGCTACTGACCCCATGGCTAATGGGGGGTCAGTAGCACACACCTTCAATGGGAAACTTGCAACTAACAAAGAGTTTGGAAGCATTTTGCACTTTTAATTCAAAATAGTATTACTGTGGTGTCGCTGCCTTTTCTTTCCTTAAAACTGAGACTAACTACTGTTTTGTACCAAGTGCTTCGCTGTTGAACAGCTGCTTACCGAGTTTATCGGAGGACTCCAAGAGCAGCAATGATGACCGTGCCACAGATGAATACCTTCTTTTTTGCCGTGGTGATGGGTAGGTAACTTTATTTACCTCATGTGTAAGAAATTTGCGCCACATTGTGCTTTATGGATCTCAATTGCCATAGTTATCTCATGACTGCATGAATGTTGCATTTATTTATTACTTAGTGACTGCAAGGCTCTGGTAAGGCCACACATTATCTAGTATAACTGATTTGATCTCAAGATTTCTTTCACAATCTGAAGAAGGACAATGATGAAGATGACAACTTGTAGCCTCACATCCATCAAGTTCATATCAGATTGTCTTTGTTTTTGACCCTTTAATATCAGCAACAAGATACTTATGTACTTCAGCTCGTGCTTCATATTTCCTTTTTTCCTACAGTGTTTTCTTGTTGAGTTTTTTTCTGGAATAATGAATCTGCTCAGTATCAAGTTCCCTGATGGAAATATCACTGGTAAGTGTTGTTTTTTTTAAATTCAAGCTTCCATGTGAAGTAGTAAATAATAAGCCTTAAACAACATTTCAACCTAAAAGATATTGTTGCAGTGACTTTCATTCTCTCTCGTATTGACAAATATCCCTCTGACTGAATGCATCCATACAAAGGACAGAACAGAGTAGAAGCAATTACCATTGAAGTCTGATAAAAATTCACCTTGAGGCACCAGTGATATAAATCTTTACAGAGTTTGCAAGCTCTCATTAATAATGAAATGTCAGAAAAAGTGATCGTGTGTGAGCAGTGCTTTTATGGTGCAACAAGGGAGGTTGGAGGAGCAGCACCTGGCAAATATTATTCACCTCACAGGCTACTGCAGGATGTTCCTCACACTGACCAGTCACGGGACTTGGACTCTCACCAGGAACCATGATTCAGAAGCACTTACAGGTGACACGAAGATAGGAGAAGAGGAGGGTGAGAGAGAGACTCACATTGATATTCTGCTGAGCGCCCAGGCTGCAAACAATCAAAATAAGAGATTGTTGTTGTATGGCTGAAAAGTAGGAGTGTGAGGGAATGTGAACCTGTTGTGTGCATGCGTGTGCTCATGCCTTGTCGCAGTAATTCCTCCTCTCATTTCCATTAGACCGGACAGCTGGTGACTGCGCATTCAGAACGCAAGCAACTCCATATAACAACTCGAGAACAAACTGCAACCACCCAATGAGCATTACTACATGTCCTGGATGTTGTTATAACACTACTGGCACTACAGCTGCGGTTAGTATGGGACCATTTACATTACAGTACAGTTGACATTAGGGCTGCAACTGACAATTATATTAATTATCAGCAATTCGTTTTTTGAATAATTGAGTTATTGTTTAAATACATTTCTGACTTTAAAATGTCAGAAAACAGTGACAAATGCCCATTACAATTTCCAAGAGCACAAGGTGTCATCCTCAAATGGCTCGTTTTGTCCGACTAACAGTCCAAAACCCAAAGATATTCAATACACAATGATGTAATAACTCACAAATCTTCACATTTGAGAAGCTGGAACCAGTGAATGTCTGGCAGTTTTGCTTGATATATAACTTAAATGATTTTTTCGATTTAAAAATTTCAATTTAAAATTGGTGTTGATAAGATTTTCTGCTGATCAACTAATCCTTTCAGCACTAACTGATATGTTAGGCGACTACTACAAGAGTCTACAGCCACAGTAGCGGCTGCACTTATGCGGTGCATTAAGCTAAAGGTTAACGTTAGCTAACATATTCACAATGCAAATGCTAACATGCTGATGTGCAGACCATAATCTTAACATAACATGTTCACCACCTTAGTGTTAACAAAGTACAGCAGATGCAGAAAGGAAAGTCTTGCAGGTATTTAGTCATAAACCAAAGTATTGGGTGAATTCAAATTTTGTCCTGATGATGGTGCTAGATAAAAAGTCAGGGTGATCACTAAAAATAACTGCGCATTAGTAAGGATAAGTAAAAGTTTCCTCTAATGTCAGCATGCTTCAAGCTGGAAATTTCCTTCCCTATTTCATTTAGTATGTGTTTTGTGTGTATAATATGTTCATCCTAAATTGCCCTATGTGGAATAAAGTTGTACAGTAGACAGAGAGTATAGTCTGTAAAAAACCCTATGTAATGAAAGGATATTTAACAGAATTTGACTTGGTTGTTGACACAGAGGGTTTGATTCACGGGCTCATAGCAGAGATGTGACTCCTGCCTGTGTGTTCAGACTTTAGGAAGATCTTTTTTGGCCATTACAGTGGCTTACACCGGAACAAAGACGACTGTCTTACCACTAAGATGCTTTTGAGAGACCCATCCTAGTTTCGGCTTTAGCGATTTGTCATGCTGCCACTGCGCCAAAGTGGAGCTAAGAGTGCATTTTTTTGTAAAACAAGTGACATTGCTGGGACCAAAACAAAAAGTCCCACACTGTGTTTCTGTGTTCACCGAGACTGATCAAGGGAGCCCTAAGCTTGGCTCACTGCAACCGCTGGCAGCTCGAGTTGCGTCAGTGCAGCTGCAGTCTCAGTCAAACGATGCTTTCTGTAAATGTTAGACCACACACTCCTGTAGATCAAAGACACAACATTTGTTACAGCAAGAACACTCTGTCCCTATTCAGCGCGACAGTGACCTAACATCTGGTTTGTATATTGAAGAGAACGTGTGCTATAAAACTATATAAACTCATATTTTTCAACACAACAGATGGGTCAACATTCACTTTATTGTCACTTACTGTTGACTTGAGTGACATTTTTTGGAATAAAATCATTGTCTTTCCAGTAAACACATTAGCGGGAGAGATGATTCAAGATCCTAGATAGTAAGAGACATTTCAACAAGAGATCTGTCAATAAATGTAACCAGGAGATGGAGGATAGTTTACCCAAACGGTTTAGAGATGATGCCTCATTCCTAGTCCAGCAGCAGCAGGCTGATGAGCTAAGGCAGACGACAGCTTACGATCTGAGTGACCTCCCAGACCGGCCTGATAAGCAAGAGGCACAGAGAGCAGCTTTAAAGCTGCTTCCCTGATAAAAGAGTAAGATATCCACTTTAGAAGTTAAAAGTGGTGACTCGCTGGATTAGAAGTTAACGGGAGATGTGGAGAGACGCCTTCGCTACCGACGCCAGAGGCTGCCCGAAGCTGCACAGCCTGCTCATCACTGTAATGCAATAAGGATGTGGACAGAGCAGAGCAAAGCAACCCTGGGAACAAAGTTGCTCTTAAGAGGGAATAGCAGCCTGACTGATGCTTTCCAAGGATGAAACAGAGTAATTAATAGGTATAGTGCTGAAATGATTATTGGATTAATTCATGCACAGAAAATTGATTCCCAAAAATGTTGATAATCCATTTATCAAGAGAAATGACCAAACATTTGCACTTTCCAGCTTCTAAATGTAATATGAGGATCTGCTACTTTCGTTTGTTTGATATATTGTAAACTGAATATCTTTGGGTTTTGGACTTTTGTTTTGGACAAAACAAGTAATTTGAAGACATCAATTTAAGATTGTTTTCTGACATTTCTTAGACTAAATGTTGAAAATCTGAAAAATAATCGACAGGCTAAAAAAAATATGAAAATAAACTTTTAGTAAATAAGTAAAAGTATACTTTTAAAAATGTGTTATTTTGCCGCTGCTTGCTTTTTAGCTTGTTATATTTTAGTCAAGTACAATGTGCTTCACCACTGTAGAAATGCTAAAATTTGGTTGATTTCCTACATTTTGTGTCGGCATAAACAAAGAATCTTGTGTATTGTTTCTTCTGTTTGCTGCTTGTCAGACCACATTAATGACTTTGGACTCCGGTAGCTTGTGACGTTACATTCTATAAACTAAATATTTTGTCAGATAATTGACCAAAATATGGCCAGATTAATTCTTAATTAAAAAACAGCACCCCTTGAGGCGCTGCATGGGAGACTTCACAGCAACAACAAAAAAAAGCTGTATGTGTGTGAGAGAGCAGAGGAACGTGCACAGCTGAGGGTCTTTTCAGTGTTATTATCCCTCCCTCCATCCTGACTGTCCCTTTCCATCAGGAAAATGCTCCACCTCTCCCTCTGTTCCTCTTCTCTCCTCACTCTCTGTCAGCCCCCCCTCTCCACAGCGCCACTCCAATCCCTTTCCTGTCGACATCCAAGTGGAATTTAGCCAGCTGGTTGGGCCTATAATGGACCCCTGTGTACAGTGACACCTTAGCACTGCCTTGGCTAAGCACCATTTTGATTCTGCTAAAGACCTTCACTGATTAATTACGCTAACTAGAAAAAGCTTCAAGAGAAAAAGAATTCAGTCATTATGTCATCAGGAGGTGACTTGATGGGTAACTGCAGAGTCCTATACAGTACATTAAGTACTTCTTTGGATCTATAAGTTGTATAGTATAATCAACAGTCCTACAATATCTAAGCCACAAAAAAACATAAATAGAGCTACAAACCGCAGTGTGTCAGCCAACATCACATGCTGCTGATGTGTGCACATGTGCTCCACTTGCAGACACAGTCAAATATAAAAGCACACACACACGATTGTAGCACCTAAGCGCCTGGCCCTGTCTCCTTTCTGTTCCTACTTGTGTCTTGACGTTTCTGTTCTAAATTTGTAGTTTAGAGGCTTTGGGCTCTGCTCTTTGCTCATTCTTCTTTCTTCTGACGCGTAGTGAAGTGGGATTTCACAGTCTGATGCATACAGCTCCTGACCTTTAGCACGTACATGGCGGGAATCCTTTTTACCGCTTCCTCATACAGACCACCAAAACAGTTCCCACACACATTTACTACATTAAAGAAACAAAAGCCTACTGAAAAGCGCTGCCTTCTTCGACAATCTGCAGCATAGGATATGCTCTGCAAGTTTACAAGCAGTATCCAGACCACAACCACAGCTTCTGTTGTTTGTCACGGTAACACAAAACAGACGTGAGAACATGACCATCTCTTTCTTTGTCTTGCGGAGTTTTTCATCGTAATTAGTCAGGGAGGACTGTTAGCCGAGGGAAATAGGCCAGAGAGGAGGTTCTCACGCCTGTGGAACCAAAACAAACAACCCACTCCAACACAGCAGCCAACAGCCGCTGATAGGGGTTATCTATGCAGTCACACATGGGCCATCTCACAACAGTGATCACCGAGCAACTGTAATGGCCCTTACAACTCCAGAAACACAAACAAAATAGACTCACACACAGAAAATACACACAACATGCTGTCTCTTTGATTTTAAAGTTTAAAACTAAAATGTTGTTTTGTGTAAAGAAATGTAGACTATAATGATACTGCAGCTATGGTTCATATTTTTTTTCCATTTTTCAAATGAGGCTGAAGCAATTTTGTGACATATTTGTGAAAAAAAAGCTTCTAAGCTTCATCAACAGCACATCAGCAGTCATTTGGAGTCGTGTTTGTGTCCACCTGATGAAGGTAAGTCCAATATTTACTCTCCCTGGCTCTTAAATATCTGCTTGATGCTCAAAAATGTCTGTCTGCTGTTTGGTGCTGGGCAGGTAGCATACAGTCAGTTTTTAGAGCTTTTTTAATGAAAACATCGATCTGTCCAGCAACTTTATACTTCTACTTCACTGTAATTCAGGGGCAAATATTGCACTTTTTACTCCACTAGATTTATTTAATAACTTTAGTTACTTTTCAGATTCAGATTAATAATACAAAATATCATTAATCTAGAGCCAGTGTTTGGTTTGTCCGTTCTGGGCTACTGCAGAAACATGGCGGTACAACATGGCGACCTCCGTGGAAGGGGAACCGCTCCCTCTGTATTTATAAACGGCTCATTCTAAGGTAACGAAAACACAAACGATTATTAACGATTATTATTTTCAGGTGATTATACACTAATGAAATACTTATAAATATTATATTCCATTTCTGCTAATAGCTCCTCCTAAATGTTACACACTGGACCTTTAAATGTCTTCTTTTTTCATGTTTGAAGACGCTATTGAGAAACTGATTGAGTTTCTCGAGTTGCACCAAACTGAAATTCAGTAAGTAATATACTTATGTTCACATTACCATTAAGTCAATGTCATTTTTCTTTTGCTGTGTTGTGTCTTTTGACCTTTTTACTGTGCTTTAATGACTACTTGCTATAAAGTAAATTTCTCTGCAGTAATATGACTATAGCGCCACAACAGTAACCAACAGAACCTGTCCTCATTTTAGAATAATTCAAGTTTTGAATGGTGCTGATGTTACATCTGTGATTTAGCAATCATCACTGATTTAGCTATCTTTCATGAATGCACACTTGCTGGCCTCTCTGCTTTGTGCCAATCATAAGAGAAAATATAGAAGAGGTAGCCTAAATACTTAAAAGCCAGGCAGCAGAAGCAATAGCTGCAGTGTGAAATCAATCAGACAGGCCACAAGTGTTGGTATATGATGGAAATGGCAGATAAGCCCATGTGTTTTGCTATGGGAGTGGGTGTAGTGAAAGGGGATCAGTCCACAGCGGTGTTTAGAGGTTCAAAAACCCCTCTGGGGAGGAGAACGGATCGATCCTATTTGGCCGGGATCCAATCCTCTCCCTGCCTTCAGCCAGATATTCATCCACACTATATATAAGCCTCTAAGCCTTCAGTCATACTGTATATACAAAGCACTGGGGTTCAGGATTTCACCACAGACTGGTGTTCTTCACCAGTAGTTGAATTAGGAACTCTATTGAATGCCAACTAAATATAGATGTGTTTAGGCTACTCTCCACAGAGAGGGGTCCTGCTGCATTGTCTGAGGTGTGTGCATTGTCGTCATGATGCTCTGATTAGAGGGAGCCATGGAGATAAACTATAGCTGCTGTTTCATTAGTCGGAGTAACTCCCACCCACAGGAGCTCCTCCCAAACCCACAGGAGATCAGAGCACCCCCACACAGCCTGCAGAGACAGGACACAAACACCACAGCTGCCACAGCTGGCACAGTGCACCATCACACACACGTCAGCAAACTCACATGTGCAGACACAAGGACATAAACACATACACAGGGGACACAAAGCACACTCAACTATCTTTCCAGCTCTTGCCAAAAAACAGCCTCCGCGACAAAATGGGGTTTCCCCACAGGGACACGCCATAAGCCTGGAACAGAGCAAGTGGCCGCAGGTCACCTGCTGAGCTACAAATATAGCAAACATCCAATGTGAAACAGATCACAATCCACATTAAAACAAACTCACTGAGGCCCTTTGTGCAAACAGCATCTGCAGCAACATCACTACAGCCTTGAAGCTAGGCCTCATGGGAGCTTGGATCGATGGCTGTGGCCTGGCGGAGGTTTGCCCATGTTTGGGGACAGGAACAGAGTGTGCAGAGGAGGAGGAAAGAGGAGGGAGAGGAGGCCACGGGTGTGCGGGATGCTGTCCGTCAGGGCCTGCTGTGACAGGTTTATCCCAGCCGAGGGGGAAGGTAACACACCGAACGGCACAATGAGGACCGATAAACGTCAGGCCTAGCCCCAGCGCCGTGGTAATGGCTGACAAACGGCTCAAGTGGCTCATCTCGTTGCCAGTCAACCCCAGACACATGTGCTGCTCTGCATTATGTTTTATCAGAGGGGAATACACCAACAAGAACAGCAGAAATCCAGCCATGCAGCAACTTATACTACAACCCTCCTGACAGTCATGCAAAAATACTGCTGCTCTCATATTCAGCATTTCAAACATTAAAGAATAACATTTTCACAAAGAACAGAAAAATTATATATCAAGTGCTATATACTATATGCTGTATATAGCCAATACATAAATTGCTCATTCAATATATATATTTCACATGGGGCTCCAGGCCTTTTCATGCCTTCAATAGGCTTCACACCTGCTTTTGATTTCTTTATGTAGCCCTTCTGTTATATATGAATATTATAGGGACCAAAGAATACGTAATACTTGTCTGGTGTCTACATGTTGGTATTTTTCTGATGATGTAGAAACTAAAATGCACTGAAATGTTCCTCTAAATGGGTAAACACAGTGGGTAATAAAGCCTGTTTGCTGTAGGTGCAGCATTAATGTAGCAACAAGTGCGTCATAAGTGATGTCAGAGCAGGATAATGACATGTTATTTTTCCATAAAACATGTCTGTCCATTACTGATTTTTTTAAACATTATTTTAATGTTTATATTTATTTTTAAAGGGGTAAATATACACAGCTTCGCCCAGTACCACATACCACAGAATTTATAGCCTGAGCTGGTTGGTTCTGTATATCTTTTAAAACACACAGGCAGTGTAACAAGAAAGCACATACAACTTCTTACAGTTGGGGGTATTTTTGCAGATTTGAACCATTTAGAGAAACATTTCATTACATTGACAGTGGTTTTTCATTTTTGTTATTAGACTTAGATCAGTTACTCCAAGGACCTTTACGAATTTGAGCTGTATTCTGTTTATTCCGTCTTCTGAATAACACTGCCAACGAAATCCACAAATATGTATTGATGCAAATGTAATTGCAAATGAATGAAAGGTGGCATAATGCAGATCCATGCACAGGGAGGTCACCTTCGGTATGTACCATGTGTATCTCCCTGTACCTCTTGTGATGCTCTGATGTTACATAATGCCTTAAAGTGAGAGTTTTACTCTTCTTGCTTCACCTCATCAATGGAGGCGATGAAACATTGTTTTTTATTGTAGACATGACCTATCTGTAGAGCATCTAATACAGAAGTCACAGTCAGTAGCTTGATTTATAATTGACCATAACAAAGTGATATGTAGCTGAATCAGACGTGAAGAATAATTCAGGCAGCTGAGATTTGGTTGAGGCTGGTTCTAACAGATGTCAAAAACCTCCCCCATAACTTTGCTTCAAACACTGGGACAGCAGGAAGGGGAATCCACACACAGAGACAAACACAGTGTGTGTTGAGCCTTGGTGGAGTACAGCAAAAACATTTGGTCATATTTAAAAAGGTAGCAGTCATCAGAGAGAATTAGTCAACCAAAAAAAGGCTATGCTGGGTGGATTGTACTCTAAAGCAACATGTAGTACTATTATTATTATTATTATTATTATTATTAGAGGTGATGGAGCCCTCAATCTAGATAATGTTGGTCACATGCTCTCTTACAGAACCCACATAAAACATAAAACTAAAGAAAAACTTTTTGATTGACCACTCAGTAGATTAGGAATAGTGGGATATTAATTCAATGTCTAATGTATAACTGGATTTTTCCATATACTTTATATTCTTTCCATCGTGTGAAGTGAAATAAATTGAGGTCATGTGGAAGAAACTAGGAGCACTGTCTCTTATACAGTAATTGTGTAAAATAACTATATATCCACTATTGTGATTGCCATTCTTACAAAGGAATGACAACACATTGGATGAGTACAATAAGCTGAGAAGAGTGGGGAGTGTCGCACTGAACTACAGTAGTCATTTGCCTGATGAATGCACAGCCCCTCGAACATGGTGACCTTTGGCAAGGTCATGGCATTCCAGTAGCTGCATAAAGACACTCCTGAATGAATGAATTATTGCTACACTTTTGTCATGTGGATGCTTTGTGTCCTGTTTGTTGCAACGCCTCTAAGCTCAACCTGTGGCTCATCTACATGAGTCCCAAAACACACGGGGCATTCAGGACTCTCAGGACTTTATTCCCTTGAAAGTTACATAAGATTTGTGTAGCAACCACATCAAGGCTGGCTCTGTTTTAATTTGTGGTGAGGACAACCAAACATAATTAATTTATTCTTGTATTTACAACATTAGAACTACTGGGTAAACATCTGCATAATGTATTGATAACTGTTGTGTTTACATCGACATTATCTTGACACCCCCATCTGTGACATCTGTGTACGTAGACAGGAAACTGCCACGTCTCTTACCTGTGTCCTGTCGAAACTGGTGCATGGACTGCAGGTCGATGACGTAAGGAGAGAGCTGGCCATCCACCTGCCCCAGAACTACAGTTCCCCGGGCATCCCCCTTAAGTACATTCTCAATATGGTGGCAAACTGCTGCACTGTAGGGCCTCCAGCGCCCATGTTCGTTCAGCCACTCCCAGACCACCACCCTGGCCAGGTTCTGAGGGGGGTATCCCAGCCCATTGACAGGCACCAGCAACCCTGATCCTGGACGAGCCATCTCCTTTGTGGTGTCTGCACTTCAGCTACTGGCTATGTACTGGGCTAGAACAGCACTGCAACCCTGTCAGTCAACTGACACAAGGACATTTTCATCAGCGCCAAACAGAAAAAGTTAGAATAAGCGATTAGTATGGTAGTCCTCAATTATCTCATGCTGCTTTCAAGCAAGCAGCTCCGCTGGAGTCATCGTCTACAGGTACTTTGTGACTGCTGGCACTTTGATCAGCCAAAAGCAGCCCCTGTGCGTCCTCTTGTGTCTTGTTGTGTTTGATGTAGCAGACGTTGATGATGATGAGATCTGCAGCTGTAGCAGTCTCAGTCCTCCACAGCCGACCACGGCAGATAAGCGGCAGGTAGACAGGAGATGCTCTCTAAACAAAAGAGGAGAGGAAATACACTGGTAAACAAATGCTGCTTTTCTCAAGAGTTATTTCTCAACAGTAAGGCACTGTTTCAGAAGAGGTGACACAAACCTAACCAGTTCTGTGCTAGAGTCCTATAGTGGCCTGTACCTCTTGGCAATTCTGTTTACTTAAAGTGTAGTGTCACATTTTTTTTTTTTGTATATGAGCCTGTGAGCTGTTGCAGCAGCAACATAATTGTGACTGTCATCAGATTTGTGTAGAGGGGACAGAGCAGTGTGCATAAACAGCCAGATGCTATCATAATCCTAGCAGACAGAATATCACTCAGACATTTTCCACCTAGAAAGCTGTTCAGGTGCAGTGAATGCAGCTGTGTCTGTTGCTTCTATGATTTCTCAATACTATTAATTCTTAAAGCGCATATTGAATGTTTTTCGTGGCATACACAACACGCACGAATTGATTCTGGCGATACAGACCTGTAGGCTGCAGTTGTGCTGCCACACATCTGTCAGGTAGAGGCTGCATTTGACAGGCTCCGGCCGAAAATCAGATTGCAAAAAGACAAAAACGAGGTGCAAATCTCGAAACGCACCTGCCTTTTCACATCTGTGATTTGTAGCCTACGTTTTCTCTTATCCTTCAAACTGAAATCTTCCTTCGAACCCACCTCCCGCAGCTCCAGTTATCCAGTGTTATTGCAGAAAATCAAGACGTCGTTTTAGTCCAGCGAATCTGCTACAGACTACACCAGCTTGTTGGTCCGCTGTGTTAAAGTGAATGCATGCCCCAGCACGGTTTTCAGTGTGTGAGGTGCAGAGCCATTCCGCTGTAGACGCGCAGTTCTGCCTGTAGCGCCAAACATCGTGCATTCACGTAGTAAACACGCATTTCTTGCTGCCCGCAATTACGCACAAATGTCCAGGCGCACCTGTATGGCTAGCCGTTGAAAATCCCCCAAAGCGTCAATTACAACAAAACAAAATTATACAACTTCCGGTGTCTGGTTTCAAAATAAAACCCCTGCTGACACACATATTGACTACATGAAGAGGTGCTGGATATGGTACTAACCTAAACAAAAGAAACAAAAAACACTCTCTTCCCCAAAAATGTATTCAGACATTTTGACCAACATCATCGGATGGGAATATTTTATTTTCACTGAACAAATCTCAGCATCTTACAGAAACATGCAGGGAGACATCTGACATCCTTCTGACTCTGACACTGTAAAAGTAGTAGCAAGCAGCACACAAGGTAACACAGACAGGAATGTACTGTAAACCTCGGCTAGAGAGGGACAACGATTACACTTTCATAAGACCTCGGGGCTCAGGCTGTTGGGGTCCTTTCTTCGATATATAAGCACTGTGATAACTGTGATAGACAGGTTAGAACTGCTTATATTCTGTGGCATGGCATAGATACTTGCAGCCAGTCTTGATGGTCAGCATCCTGTTTGTAAGCCTCTTAGATGCCTCTAAAACTTTCCAAATCCATAAAATAGATGTTGGAGGAGACTCTAAATATCAACTCAAAATTTATATTGGTATCAGATTATGCAGGTTGGATGGAGCAGCGGTGTATCTTCTCTCTAACCAGTAACGGAGTTAGGCAGCATGGAGTCTTATTTGAATTCTTGTTGAACTTCTATATGGATGACTGGACAGTTGAATGCTTGTAATCTTAAAATTGCCCATGATCATTATTTTGTACGCAGATAATTTGGTTAGAGTTCTGGTCTTTAGCACCTTTACAGTGTAAGGTACAGTACTTTTCCCCCGAACTGGACTACTTGCAGATGCTTTTACAGTAAGGAGGGAGGTCAAATGTTTGAATCTAAATTTTATAGATGATTTCATAGATGACTGATATGGATACTGTTGCTTGTGATAACACATTTTGCGGAAATTTCACACACGTTTAATTGATGCCTGTTCAGGACTTGCTGTATATGTAACACAGGTTCATGTAAAATCCTGCTAAATGGGATAACAGTACCATCTGCTGCTAAAATAATGTACCTGCAATGGGTCGAGAAAACAAGGATTTATTTTTTTGGCAATCCTCAGCAGACAGAAGGACTCCCGAGATAATAGCTCTGCCTTCCTGGCCTTCTGGCTGGATTTAGAGAGAGTTTTATATAATAAAGGGCGTTGCTCGTTACGTCCTCCCAAAAACGTAGTGTTCCTGCACTTATATATCCGACACTGTCACAGAAGTTGTTTCAGTTGCAGCTATATCTCTAGACGCCACCTGGGATGGAGTAGCTTCGCTCCAGGTGGGTCTATAATTACACACAAACAGATTTGAATGTTATTAGTCAAATTAGCGTTGACAAATGAAAGAATATTATTTTCTTGTAAGATATGGATTTCTCCATCATCCTTTTCAATTCAATTCAGCATTTCATTTAATCTGCAGGTTTACATGCATCAACGAATTGCACAACTTTGTTCTAGACATGTTTCAGAATTCCACAAAATACAAGCTAATTACATGCAATTGCATAAATTGCACTAATTGCATTTTTTGTTAAACGAATCCTTCATGAACAGAGTGTCATCCAATCCACAACATTTTCTCTCTCTCTTTTATTTATATTGAAATGACACCATGTACCTGTTGTACATGAATCCAGCCATGGAGGGCCTTGGCATTGGTGAAGAAATATTGCTACTTTCTGTTGATCAACACAGCTTTAAAAATAGCTTATAAAAAAAAAATCATTCATATATGAAATGCATATAGACTTCATAACACTAATAATTATGGTGTAGTTAAGTTTACCTGTTTGTAAATATGATCCTCTGTACCGGTCCAAATTTAATGACCAGAGGATTTTAAAGTGATTTAACGCTGATCTCAGTGCAGTATGACTGATTTGAGCTATGTGGAGGCGTAAAGGATAAAGCATATCAGAAATGTAGAGAACAATGGGGAAACATTTATCCACTCAAAGTCCCACCAATGGCATCGATTATCTGGAGAACAGCACCATCATGTGGCCTTATGATGTTAGTAAAACTCGTACAGGAACCATATCTCAGTTAACACAAGCTTGTGTTCAGCTCTGTAGAAGCTAGAATCTAGTTTTCCAGAGCTGCTGGTTATTGCACAGTGTATGGACATGAACTAAATAATATATCCTCAAGAGGTGTTATGAATTAAACCTACTTAAAATAGCCCAAACTAACTGTTAATAATGATTACATTTGCATCTGCAATGAGAAGTTCAGTATAAAATCAAACAGCTGTGTTTCCAATGCTGTATTCCAACAAGCAATCAGTCAAAAATAACGCTACCTAGCAACAAGAAGTGAAGCAGTGTTACCTCTGGAAACTACTGGGTCGAAAAACAAAACAACTGATTCATTTACAAATGGCATTTTTATTTGTGGGCAACAGCACTAGATATGAGGAGTCAAGAGACTGTTTAAGTGGCAATTTGATCAAATAATCTTTTGCCTTCAGCTTTTTTTTAGCCCTAAAATGTATTTTCCCAGTGTTCATAATATGACTTATCTGTTTTATTCAGATATATCAGCAAAGACTGGTACTGAAAGATGTTGGGAGACTAATCAGATAGGCAAGACAACAACTTTGTTAACTGCTTATTCCCTGCTCCCTTAGAAGGCTTTTGATTAGTTGATATAATGTTTAACATTCAAATGATTTGCTTTTCTTGAATGGTCCTGGTAACAGCACTGAGTGGTAGCTAATGACTTTATTATTGGATCATGGGAGCGGTCACTTTTTTAGCTTATAAGTACATAGATACATAAATGGATAGATAAAGGGACAGAGAGAGAAAGAGAAATGTACATATGGAACGGAAGAATTCTGAAGTTATGTGTTGCGTCATTAAGACATCGTTTTCACTGGAGCGTTCGCAAACCTTCATGTCATCTCAAGCAGTTGAGAAAACACAGTTTGCAAGTTTCACTCGACGAGAACTCTGAACCGGGGACACCCACTGACCAAGTGCTCATCATGGAGGGTGTGAGTCTGAAAACATTTGAAATCCATGTTGCCCTGGTAAGTATCCCTAAGACTGTTTTACAGAGTGGAAAGAATATTAAAGAATATTTGTATCAACTGTGGGACAAATTCACAGATCCTTCAGGTAAGTGAGAGAGTAGGCTAATAATACAATGTCAACATATTATGTCACACGCAAGTCTGATCAGCTAGATGTAATTAAAGTATTAAAAGTAACACTTATAGTTTTATTATCACTGATGCCTTAATGTGTAAGCTGCATTTCAGTAATGTAGGAGAGGGAGAGCTTATTTATTTTATAGGCTATAGCTCATTGTTGGGTTGCGTAATCTATAATAATGCAGAATATTTTATGAACTGGAAGTTCTCAAGTAAAAAACAAGTACCTCAAAATTGTACTAGAGTACAGACCGCAGAAAGCAAGGCGAGCTCACAGGGGTTTCAGGTAGGACTGGTATTGCTTGTTATTGGTAGCTATGGCATACAGTATAGGTTGTGGCCTGTTTCTATGGAGCCAGGATAGTGACTTTAAATTGGCATCAAAAATAAAATTTGGCATTGAAAACAAAACCAGAACCGGAAAAGGAAACTTTGGCATTGAAACATTTGTATTGGAAAAAGTTGTATTGGCACTGAAACAAGTTTCACTGAAAAATAAAACACAGGCATAAAATTATTTCATTTTATTTTGATATTTTTTGCATTCTGATGTGTTTTTCAATGACAAATTTCTGATTTTGTCTTTATGACAACACTCTAGTTTATTGTTGACTGGGGTGCTATATGTTATAGAATGGAGCTGGCAATGGTGTGCAATGTGGCCTGGCTCCTCTCTGTGATGACACAGGCCATGTAATGATGTGTTTCACCTGCACTTTATGTGTACAACAGCAACCTGAAGTTTCTGTTAAGGCTCTGAGCGCTACCAAAATGCAGGTTTGCCAATGTCAGGATGGTGGGTCTTATCTAATGTGAGCTGGTCAGAGGGCAGAGGCCAGGAAAGAGTAGAGATATAATGGAATCAGAGTGGTGTGCTGCTGATACCAAGGAACTATGATGGACAATTAATGATAACCCTCATCCCTGAAGTATTTTGTTGTTTTGTTTCTGTTTGCGTCTATTTGTTAATCTAAATTAAGTGAAACCAACGCAAGCTCAGTGCATGGTTGTCGACACAAGCGAGGTGGGCCCTGTATTCTTTATTGTTATTGGAAGGCATTCAGTATAAGGTGTGGCCTGTTTGTAGTTGGTACAGACATCAGGCTGAGTGGGAATTATATCCACTTGACCTAACAACAAATCATTTTACCAGTACTACTTGTGCTGTGACAATAGACACTAATGGAGGACTCAAACTGTTTCTTTTGTGCTGTTGATGTGCTGCTTTCACTGTACAGCCAGTGTAGACACAGTATGAGACGTTAGTATTGTATTTAGTTGTATTGTATTCACTTTTTTATATCTTTATTGTATTTCATATTCTCGTTTCATTTCAGTTTGATGTGTTTTAATATAATTTTAATTCTATGGTATTGTCTTGGATTATATTTCAATGCAATTTGTTGTCTCGACTTAAGTTTGTTGTACTCTCTTGTATATGATAATAGTTCTTTCTTTGTGCTGTCTTTTCTTTTACTATATTTTTTCCACTTTATTTTGTATTATTTAATTTCAGTTGCATTGTATTTCGTTGTATTTTACTCAGTTTCTTTGTATTACAGTTTGTGTTTGATTTGACAGATATACTGTATTGTGTACTTTATTTTAACATTCTTTCTTTTGTTGTATGTAAAGCTTTATTTTATTATAATCCTATGATATACATTATTCTGAAATGGGGTTTTCTGCATAAAGATTACTTTTAATTTTGGTTAAAATTGTACATGGGGGTATTGCTGCTTCTGAGTGCTTCTTCCACCTCTGGCTTATTTACAATAGTTGTTACTTTAGGCTTTAAAAAAATAAATAGACAATTAGCTCATGTGAATACAACCCGAATTGTTTTTTTAAGTATTTTTTTAAAGTAAGAATTAAGTTTATACATGATGAATTAGAATATAAATTACATTGGATATGAAAATAAACTTGCAGCGAAACTTCAAAGAAACCTGCTGCAGATGGTTAATACACAGCGGCGGAAATTTAGAGCTCCTCTCAACACTGGTGGTGTATCTGATAGTGTTATGGGGAGGCAGCGTGTCTGTGTCAGAGGTAAAACTGACATTGTGGTGGCTGCTGCAGCAACACCTAGTGGGATTTTCAATAAACATCAGCAGGGGCAGCATTTTTTTGCAGCAGGGACACAATGTACATGTAGGTGCATGATTTCCAATTTTCAGTGTGTTTGTATCCATGTATTGCTTAACGTGACATTTGTAGAATCATGTTCACAATAAACTAC
The DNA here is from genome assembly GCF_020085105.1 of Siniperca chuatsi. Taxonomy (NCBI): domain Eukaryota; kingdom Metazoa; phylum Chordata; class Actinopteri; order Centrarchiformes; family Sinipercidae; genus Siniperca; species Siniperca chuatsi. Next base: position 12,753,749 of record NC_058046.1, on the reverse strand, counting down.
TACTCACATCTTAGGTTTATTTAAAAATCTATTAAGCATACACCAGTCCTTAAATAAGTGGCAAAGTATAAGTTTAGTAAAATATAGGTAGAACTGATGCATGGTTCCCACACCTTCTTAAACATTAAATTCAAGGACTTTTCAAGAATTTTCCAGGCCCAATTTGTTCAAATTCAAGGACCCAACACTGCATAGTTTGCGACACGGATCAAGGTTAATTACTGTTACAACACTGAATTTTTATAACGAGAACTAGCAGGCTTTACAGAAGCTCAGACAACAATTAAAGGAGAGACAGGCTTGAATGTGTGAAAACTTCTCATTTGTGCTGCTTTGATATAGTGATGTTACTTTAAGTTAAAAACATCAAAACTTAAATTTCTATTCTTGCACAAAATATATAAATTCAAGCACTTTCAATTACCCATGTCTATTGATGTCTATTTTCAAAAACTTTCAAGGCCTTGATCCCCCCCTCAAATTCACACACTTTCAAGGATTTCAAGGACCCGTGGGAACCCTGTGATGAAGCAATTGAGAACAGCAGTAAACCTTTATTTTCGCCCAATACTATCCATGAAAACATGGGTATAAACCATGTGTTTGGTTTGTGATTTAATTTATACCAAAATGAATCTTTGTCAGGAATCGTAGTTGTTCAATATACTTCAAAACAAATCCACCTCATGGTGTTTGTTTTTACTAACCCATCCCTCCCACATGCACACACAGTAAATAAGATTCAGTGGAAAATCTTTAATAGTGAGTAAAATACATTGAAATCCCTTCTAATCAAGAAACCCCTCGTTTTATTACATCTGAATACGCAAACATAGAATATAACTGTTCATTGTTCTTTTTCAGTCAAAATTGAATGTTTTGATTTTTAATACATATTGCTTTTATACAAATATACATAGAATATACAGGATCACAGACTTCTGGATGTTGGAACAGTGTTATTAGATCCTACATCATTCATGAATATATTCCTGTGGGATAACAACATCATTGGCTTGACCTTGAAATGATACTGAATGATATTATAAAAAGCATTAACAGAAAATTTAACAAAAACTCTTGGTAGCAGTCCATCAGGTGTAGTAACAGTGTATCTGGACAGTGGGAGGATCACAGAACAACATATATGAAGAGAGCCATGATGGCAGCACTGATCAGCCCAGAGATAGGAACTGTAACAAACCAGGCGATGAAGATGTTTCTGAACAGATGCCAGTCAACTGATTTCCTGGAGCGCAGCCATCCCACGGCCACCACAGATCCTACCTGTGTTCACATAGATAGAAAGGTTAATTGACAAATGTGACCATTGGCTTCATGAAAATACAATACTTTTATAACACTGAGCCTACTTTTGATTATCATTCATCTATTTGGGTGAGTTTTGAGTTGCATTACCTTGCAGTGGGTTGTGCTGACAGGAAGACCAATATTGGATGCCACGACAACTGTGATAGCTGAAGCTAGCTCAATGCTGAATCCACTAAATTGGAAGAAAATAATGTTAGTGTGCTTTGACTATAAGATACATCAGAATTTTAGTTGTTATTGGATATAAATGTATGGCATACCTGCTGGGTGTAATGGGTGTAAGGTCTTTGCCCATAGTCTGGATCACTCTTCGTCCCCATACCCAGAGTCCAGCGCAGATGCCCACTCCGCCATAAAGAAGCAACCAAATGGGTGTTGGTGCGTTGGACACCACAGAGCCGGTCTCATACAGAAGCCAGAGAGCCACCAGTGGACCAATCGCATTGCTAGTGATGAAAATGGCTTATGTAAATCCTCTGAATGAACAGCACACATAAATTCCTCAGGAGAAAACCACCCTTGCCTACCTGACATCGTTCCCTCCGTGAGCAAAGGAGCCAAAGCACGCCGTGAGTATCTGCAGGAACTGGAAAAGCAAGGAAACAGCCGGTCCGTCGACCTCCAGCTCATCCTCTTCCAGAGCGGGGTCTTTGCCAGCTTCCTGAGTCACACTCCCGTCCTTGACTGCACTCTCAGTGGTCACTGCTGAGCTGTAGCTGCTGTAGCTGTCCACCCTCGATCTTCTCTGCAGCTCACCATCCAGGCCCTTGTATTTAGGATCTCCTTGAATGCCATAAATGGCCATGGTGTAGGAGGTGTAGCTGTTGTTCCTCCTGATAGGCCGCTCTTCTGTATCACTGTCACCAATGCAGTCACCGACCTTAGCCATGTGAAGCTTGTGTAGCAGGTCCTTGTAAAGGCCAGAATCTTTGTGGATTGTGTGGGACCGTCCACTGTGAGGATCAGTGATCATCATGGGGCCAACAGTGCCATTCAGACCTATGAAAATAAATTGTTTATTGTAATTCAATTGCTGAACTTAGAATTACTTGTGTTATCTCCATGAATATAACCACTGAGGTCAAATATCTTGAGGTTTACAGATAAAACATAAATGAAGTCATTCATTTCTCACCATTGCTGATATCCAAGTCTTTGGTTTCCATGTCATTGTTGTCCAAATCAGCTTCCTCTGAGCCTCCAAGTTTGAAAGCCACCTTCTGACTGTCAGCTGGACTAGTCTGGGTTTGAGGGTCATGCGGTATTGAGGGCTGCTCTGCTAGCGGCGGTTTGCTGGAGTTCTTCTCCATTAGTGGAGTTTCACAGGGAGCAGCAGCTGTTCCTCCTTAAGTACATTACAGTGGTCAACTGAGGTCAAGTATGTCACATTGTAGGCAAGGTTGTTTGTGCAAGATAAAAAGTTAAACTCCAATATTTGTTAACCACCATAAAAAATAACTAATACACTAATACAAAAAAAACTACTCATGAATTTTAGGTGCAACTTCAGCCATAATAACTATATTTTTCAATACTGAGCAATACGCATAACATTGGTTGTCATTCAAAATGCATTTCAGTATGGAAGTCCAAAAGATTTACTCACGTTTGATTTTCTTCTTGAGGCGTGGACAGACAATGAACCAAACGACCAAAGCTGTGACGAAGGCACAGCCCAGCGAAATGCACAGTGTACCCCACCATGGCACTCTGTCAAAACCCAGCACTGCGCACACAAGACAGGACATGAGAGAGAACTCTATCTCAGATAAGAGGAAATAGAAACTTAACTGCTTCTTTAATTTATTCACAACTGATGCTGCTCCTTTGAAAATAGTGAGAAAAGAAACTGTTAGTACTTATACATTCCTATACACTTTAGCCTACTTGTAGGAACTGTGTCTAATCTAATAGGTCTGACATATTTCAGACTCTTATGGTATCATGTAATAGTTCCAAGAAAGAAGAAAGTGATCATTTTTCCAAGTAACTACACCTCTTCCTGTCTCATGACTTGTGGTCATGTGATTTGTACAAAACTATACAAAATTTCTCAAATGCCCGCTCCAATGTTTCAGTACATTCTTACAGAAACAGTATCAGCAAGAGTACACACTTCTCCAATCAGATAGGGAGAAAGAGACCAGTCTTGCAGCCCAGTGATAATATATTTCTAGTAGTTTCACTTTTCTTTGAATGCTAACACAGAATGGCTAAACTGCCGTTGCTGTAACTGCTAGAGTTAAGACGGCTTAATGCAGGTTAGTATGACAATATTGAATTTTCCCTCACAGACACAACTTACCTGTTTGCTCTTGTAGACAGCAGGTTAACACTATTAAAAAGCCACACAGTAAAAGAATTGGCTTTCATCCTCAACATGGATGTGAAGCCATAAGAGCTACAAACATTGTTAACTGCATACACAGCTGAAGTGTGTAGGCAGAAAATATTTTTTAAATGAAGAAAATGACACAAAATAATGTTTTTTTTTTCTGTGTCAGAAAATAAAATACTGGCTGGAACATGTGTGCAGTATCAGTGTGAGAAGTGCACTCTGCTGTATTACGCTGTAATTTTGCATAGCAGGAGTTATGGTGTGTTATATTCCTTGACCCACACACACCGGCCTGCAGCCTTCAGTGAAGGGCCCAGGCCAGTTGACTTCTCGATAAGTTCAATCCTGCAAATGAAACAAAAAGGAGTGGAAATTGTCCATTTATTAGTTGTATCTTTCTCAAATTCCCATTCAACTGCTTTTACTTTTTCTTGTTGTGTTTGCTGGCTTTAGTCTGCAATCCTGTCTTAATTAGTGTGTGACCATTTATCACTGGCATTATTTTAAAGGGAACAGTTTGTCAGACAGAAATGCCAGGGTAGACACGTTTTTGGTTTGATGAAATAATGTCCAAACTGACCAAAACAAGAACAATCTGAAATGTTTCCTCATTTTTTGCCACCTACTTTGTCCTAAGAAGATTGTCATCAACTCTCCTCTGTGTCTCCAGTGACATTTATTCAGACCTCACCTTGCTCCGGGGATTTCAACAGATGCTCTGTTCAGTGCAGTGCAGTAAGCGAGGATCAAAAGAAGCATGGGTGTAGTGTGTGTGGGTGTGATACTCACGTGGTGCTCCTGTAAACATGATGGAAAAGAGGTTGATGCCCATAGTGATGGCGTAGAAGATAGGAAGAGCTCTGAGGCCGTTGGGTACAGGGTCAGCCTGTGAAAAATCAGTGTGTGAGCGCTCACTGAGACATGTCTGGTTCATATGAAAAACTACTTATGAATTTCAATGCACTCAAAGGAAAAGTACCACATTTTGGGAAATACGCTTATTTGCTTTCTTACCGAGCGTAACATGAGAAGATTGATACCACTCCCAAATCTGTACCATAAATATAAAGCTACAGCCAGCAGCCGGCTAACTTAGTTTAGCACAAAGACTAGACTGTTCAAACATAACAAAACAAAATAACTAATCCACTATGTCTTGGATAGGACCAGTAACTTCCTGGGGTCTCCATTGGTTGCCTCGCAACTGGTCCTGGCCAATAAATTGTTTGGCACATGACCCCGCTGTAAAACAAATGACGTTTTTACACTTCTGCTTTTGTACAGATTAAACAAACAAGATGTAATGTGTTAATTAGTGAGTTTTAGAGGAGCTGGTAGGTGGTTTTTGTTTTGTTCGGACAGAGCCAGGCAAGCAGTTTCCCCATGGCTTGTACTTTAAGTTATGTAAAGGATCTGAACACTTCCACCACTGATGACTTCAAATTACACTTATCAACCATGTCCACTGGTTCGTGTTAGGGTTGGGCTTACCTTGCTCAGAATGAATTTGCGAACAAAATAGAAGAGGATTCCTGACATGATGCCTGACAGCACAGGTGACAGGAACCAGGATGCCACTTTGGATACCAAAAGACATTTGAAAGAACATTAATTAAAGAACTTTTAGCTACACTTGTATTTCAAAATGCGGGGAATAACAACATATATTTACCAATACGCAGTATCTCCATCCATTTGACCCCTTGGTGACCTCTGGCTACCATGGAGAAACCAATTGTGGCTCCAACAATACAGTGGGTTCCAGAAATGGGGAGCTTCAGGAATGATGCAGCCAGCTGCCACACAGCAGAGCCTGTAGGACAAAAACATGGGAATGGCCTGTTCTCACAATCTAAAAATTCACTAGTCACATATCTTTTTCACTTTATTTTCATTGCACCATTCAAGCAAATTAAAAAGGAATTTCTATGTAACATACTTTGAACGCTTACCACACATTGCACTTATTGATCCTGCCATCAGGATGTGTTCGGAGCCGTTGTACATCTGGACGTCAATGATCCCCTGTCGGATGGTCTCGCTGACTTTGGCCCCCAGCAGCACTGAGCCCACCGTCTCAAAGATAGTGGCCAGGATGCAGGCCTGGCGCATGGTGACCACTCCGGAGCCCACTGCAGTACCGAAGGAGTTGGCTACATCATTGGCCCCGACAGAGAAAGCCAGGATGAAGGCAATGATGAAGCCTAACACCAGCAGCCACAAGTAGCCTGACATGTCAGCCTGAGAGGCCAGAGCCACAGTGGTGGCAGCAGCCAGGGTCGCTAGTGTAGTTGTATCCATCATTACTTGCAATTTAATTTAAATAAAACAATCAGAGTTAAACCAAGCCAATTTAGTGTGGTTTGACAGTGACTTATGAGGTAATATGTATTTATAAATAAATTTCTACCACAAAATGGATTAAAGAACCCCTTGGTTCAGTTCTAAGTGCTAATGGGAAGAAATGAAAATGTATTGCAAGCTAGGTATGCAGGGTTTGTCTGTAGGCTTCATCATAAAATGACAAGGTATAGAGACTGGAGAGACATCCATTGTGACGATGAGCCTCTGATGATACACACTGCAAAAACACATAAAGACACGAGTTAGTGGTTAATACTCCTTATTTATTGGTTCAAGAACAAAGGCTAAGTTCAGTTACATATCAACAAGCCCAAAACTAGCTGACAAGACCAAACGGCATGCAACATTTTGTTCTGCAGGCATGATTTAGTGTGCTGTGGCAGAGGGAAGTGGTTGTGATAAAGTGTTTTACATCAGTAATAAGTCATTATTATGTGTGAGCCACATTCAAGTTTGGCATAAAATTGCTAGAGCATAAGATTACTGCAGAGTTATGTGTCTGAGCAGGACGCTATGGAGAGCTGAGTCAATCACAACAGAGTTGGAGTCAGAGTTTGAATTCACTAATGCAGCTTAGAGACTTTCTTTAGACTATTTGTAAAAATCTTTTCATGACTAAAACTGAATACGTTCATAAATTATGCAATGTGCAGGTTCAATAAGCATCAGTATCCCCAAATAAATAACGCTGTCATGTTTTAAGAGTTGATCATGTAGAGTTCCAGTGTTACTGTTATGTTCATCATTTCCACAGGGACGCACATTGGACATAGGCTGTAGTACAGTGATACTAACTTCACTGCACTTTGAAGAGTGTTTAATCCCCTGGGGTGTTTTATTAGGATTGGAACAATAATAGCTAATAGGCTACTTAAATGAAACGAAATCCATCTATGTAATGATATATATCGCTGTAATGATTTTACTTGACGACTTGTCTAAATGTGTAGCAGTTCCTCTCAAACATTCAGCAGGTGACCGTCACATAACTGTAGTAGCCTCTAAAATTCCGGTTGCGTAGTAAAATTTACCAATAAATCCAATTAAAACTTCAAAAGGGGACTTTAGAGTTGGGAATAACGGACCTCAGCCATTTTCAACAAACTCATCATCAGCATAGAAACTAGCGGTATGTTAATCCCCTTAGCTGCTCTTGGATAACGGAGCGACAACACAGTGAGGGAAAAAAGAATAGAGTGAAATAGTTAACACTTACACGTGAGACCGAAGTGAAAGCGTGTTTGGGTCCTCTGCACTCTGCGTGTCCTGCGATCAGGTCCGAACCAGCCCCCGCAGCTCTGTGCAAAGCGAGACGACGTTAGAGGAGGGGAGTCCAGCAGCATGTACTGTTTGGAGGCTCCTGTTGGAGGTTGGTTTATATATTCAGCTGGTTGAGTACACGCCTTTCCAGTCCGGTCATGGGACCGCTGCTGCCTAAAGCTAATGTTTAGCTTGTGTGTTGGCAGGGAGGAATAATTACTGTTGTCTTTGATTATGTTGCTTTGCTGCATAAGAACCTAAAATCCCCAAATTATGTTTTTCTCTAACCACCACGGAGACACACATGCTTTTGTTTTGCCTAAATATATCTTCTTGTTGCTAAAGAAAAATAAGAAAAAAAAACATTTCAAGCTATGATGTGTTTGTGGCAATGGGGGTTATTATTTTTATATAATCAGTGTCGTATTCCCATAATATTCCTGGTTACTATGTATAGTTTTGCTTATTTCGTGTAATTACAAATGAGAAAGACAGTGTGCTTGTGTAACTTAGACTGATGACCCAAATCTATCAATGAGGAGCTGAGTCTGAGATGAGCTAAAGTGACCACAGGTAAAGAATGATCTTTTTAGAACATGGCCTCCACTCTGGTGCCACCTACTGGCCAAACTTGAAATTTTGTGCCCAAGAAGGTTACGATAATAGGACCGTCTCTTCTTTTTCCATCTGTCCAACAACTTTGTGTTGAAGTGTGTAATGTGCATTGCAGCCTGAGGTTATTATTGAGGCTATAGACTTTTTTAGTCTTGTTTAAAGGGTCTTGTTGTTTTTCCCACAGTCTCTTTCTCTTGGATTTCCCACCACAGAAAAATGTATTCTGCCACAATATGAACACACTGAACTGAAGTGTAGGCAATGGAGAATCACCTGTAGTGTGTCTAGCTCAATAAGCAAGTGTAGCTAAGCAGAATGTGAAGCAACAGTCCCAAACTATGTTACTGATCAACCTGTTAATCATCATGAAGTCACTTTACTGAGAATCTCCATAGGACTGTCAGGCCGCCTGCAACATCAGCACAACTGACTCTTTTCAGAAATGCTACATTGCCTCCAAATCTGCTGATAAGTTCCTCTTCATTACTCATTTATTTAATGCCTGTTGGATGATGTAGTTTGGATCTTTGACATCTGACAACCCCTGTAAACAAATGCTACCTGTGTGGAATATTCTGACCTCTCCAAACCATGTGACAAGTGCAAATGGAAGTGACTCACAACTCTACTGAAAAGAAACGTGTAGGTGGCGGAAGCAGTCAGTACACTTTTAACCTGTAACATCTATCTGAGCTATTTATATGTGTTTCAGATTGTGTAAGAAGGTGAAAGTGAAGGGGGTTTGCCAGACCTCCATCTGGACATCAGACATCCAAATATTCTAAATATAGCAGCAGTCAGTGGATTAAGAGAAATTAATGTGTTACATAGAACTGAGAGAGAATCAGAAATTAAAGACCAAAGATTAACTAGTGAAGGACAGAACCAAAACATATGATCAAGAGAAACCATATTTTTACATCTAGGACAATCAGTGCACATTTCTGAAATCCCTAAACAAAGTTTCCACACTGGTCAGTATAATGTGTCACTGGATGTATGATTGAACCCTCCCCCTTACATGGAGCCATTAGATTTTTAAATGAAGCCAGATACCAGATATTAAAACCAAATCCCTATTCATAGCCCTATTCGATTCTAAGGTATCAGGTATAGAAAGTTTGATTAGTATAAAAATATTTGTCTTAAACAGGTACCCACTGTTGCCATGTTAGGGATTTAGTGTATTGTCAAATGAACAACATAAAGTTTCTGATTATATGTGATTATATTCATCTCCTTTGTTTGTGATCTATCAGCTTGTAATACCATACCTATATAAATGTTTAAATATCCATAAAAATTATTCACAAAAAAGTTTCATTTTTAATAGCAAAAGATATTTGCAGAGATTTCATTCTGATTCTTTGTATTTGCTGCTTTTCTAATTTAATGGGATTTTTCTATATTTATGTTTCTATCCTGAAAGAAGCCATTTGGTGTGCTGTTATGTCACTTTACTATAACTAGGCTGAAATTCATGAGAAATGTTTGTAAGGGTTTGTTGTCTATTAAAACATTCCAATTGAGGTGACATGAAATTAAACTGCATTAAGCAACTCCACACATGTACAAAAACTAAGAATAAGCATAAAGCTGTTTTAAAGAGCTTATTTCATGTCATATTCACTCGCTACTGTAGGTTAAATAAAGCTGCCAGTTTGGGATCGGAAACACCCAGAGGTCTGAAACCGAACAATCATTATTTAAACAATTATCCTAGATACCCATCTCTGATCATTTAAATATGAAGAGAAACCTTGAAAATGAATCATATACTGCTCCACAACAGTCATTCCATGCAATCATGTTCTCATGAGATTAGAGCTGTAATTTGAATTATTTACAAACGCTTCATGCTTTGTTGACAGTGATCTAATTTTTGACAGACAAGACAAAGTGCAAGAACTTTCCCAGAGGGTTTGGCCAATCATCTTTACTGTGATGCATACTTAATTACTACTGCCACAGTCAAATTGAGTTAAATGTTGTTTTCTGTCATGTTTGAGGTATTTCAGAATTGTAATTATCTTTTATTGTTGCCTCAAACAACAATGTCCATTTCTTGTGCAGCAGCTTGAGAAGTTTTTTCTCTTAGCATTCTCATGGCCACTTGTTCTGTATCATTTGAACGACCACTTTCAACTTAGTTGAAAACATTTTGTCTATCTTATACAGTAAACTTGCATATAACTGTGGTTTAGTACGTAAAATACAGAGTGTATATATAAACAGATAAAGGCATTTAAAATATATCCTGAAATTAAAGTTAAGAACCTTCAAACTTAGAGCGCATGAATGAAAAGTGATGTGCAGTTGTAAAACCTGTTATGGTGTTGCCTCCTAGTGGTAAACTGAGCAAAGTGTTTTCTCTCCCTCTTCATTTTCTAAAGGTCACTCTGTCGAGCGAGTTCTCTCACTCAACAACAAGTTTACCTGCAGAACTGTGTTTTGCGAGTTTGTGCTCTTCCTCATGCAACATGAGACCATTTGTCATTGACAGTGTCAGCTGTTTAAGGTTTACCTAAGGGCCTCTAGATGGCATCAATGCCCCTGTTCAGGTTACTACTGGCTAATGAATGCACTCTGTGTTGAAATACCAGTTTCAACACTTACTAAGGAAAAGCAATAACCTGCAGTTGGGTCACTATTTGTTCCTGTGTGAATGGACTTGCTGCAAGATCTGTTTTAAGTAAACTTTGTGTTACTGTGCAGTGGATTCTAAGAGGGTTTGTGCAGATGTCTTAACTCAAACCACCCAAATGACATAAGCTTATACACTTTTGATGGTTTGCCTTAAAAATTTTAATTTTAAAGCACGTTCAATTCACATTGTCCCTCCCTGATTTACAACTTTCTTTGAAAGAAGTTCAACTTGTCAGAACATTTAGGTTATTTCCCCTTCTTTACATTTGATCAACTCTGTAATTTCAAAGACAGAAGCTATGGATTTCTTTTAATGGTGCTTATAAAATTTATAGTTAGACAAGATAGGACATGCAAATAAGTAACTGAAGAGCTCGGCTGGTTCTCATGCTCAGGCCTATATTAGCCCAACCCTTCCTTCCCCTCTTCCCTCCCTCCTTTCCCTTGCCAAACAGGATCTGTAGGATCTTACAGAGTCATTTTCTCAGGAGACAGGAATGTCAGAACACAAGGCCTGGTGCCTGCTGGAACATGCACCCTACATTCCCTCTAACTTACAGGAAAAAGTCCCGAATGTGTTACTCATACATCCATTTCCACTCGGTGTGTGGCAAGAACTCTAAGTGTAAAATGCCATGTGTGCACCGGACGTGTTGTAGACACACACTGACTCACCACTGAAATTAGGTTGTCTGGTACACCACCCTACCCAGTTTTTACAAGGTGAGTTGACGACCTTCGAGTTTAAAATTAGTTTTATTAATTTTGTGACATCCGTAGCTTCTCTCTCTGAAGAAATTCTAACAAAAATAATAAAGCTTTCATTTTATTTGACAAATTTGTCAGATGACACTATAAAAATATGCTTTTACAAATGACAAACACACAAAACTATTAAAAGATTTTTGAGATTTTTATTTTTTCAAAGTCTTTTTAAAAGTCTTTGTTTTGTGTACAGCTTATAAGCATACTATTATACAGCAGATAGGCTAGTCATTTAGACTATAAGGAACCCAGGTGTCTCAGAATATAAATATAATACAATGAAATTGTGGCATTCAGACTGCATTAAATGAATGACACAAAATCAAAGAAATGTATAGGATTACTTGGCTGATTTTTCAATCATTCCACATCACCATCTACAGTATCTCAGGTATTCAGATGCTATCAACAAGCAGAGGATAGAAATGTAACAAAACAAGGACATTCCAATTAATGCTACAATCGTCTGCATCAGTGTGTCTTAAATTTGGACACACAAGAGGTCCAAAGTGACAGCATTCCTGCATCTGTTAGCTCGCCCTCTCAACACTAGCGCTGGCATTTCCATTGCTCGACAAGCAGAGCTGCACGCAGTGAAACAATTAAAAGTCACAAAGTCCAGTTTCTTCCCATGTCAGAGGTCATTTCTGCTTTAATTGACAGACCAGTGGCTGGAAGTTGGTGATGAGCTGCTGGTGGACTCTTTGTGGGACTGATTTGGGCTGTGGCTGTAGGTGGGGGAGTGAGTAACACTTGGACTGCTGGGAGGTGTGGAAGAACAGGAGGAAGACTTGGATTTAATCTGCAGCCATTTGTCTCCCAAAGCCTTGGCAAAGTGGTCATCGACAGACACGCTGATGGAGAGCTGCTGGGAGCGAGCTTTCTGGTAGTTCACTCCGAGGCTCCTCTGGAAATGCTCCTCAACCACGTGGTCATAGTTGCATTTGGAAATCACTGGAAGAGAAAGGATGAATGACACACGTCAAATACACACCTCAGTGAGTCAGTAAAAGTGAGTAGATATCTACATTATGATGCTTGCATGACTTTTAGGGAGTGATCGTCTGGTGGATGAGCTCATCCACAAGAGTGTGAGACTGACCTGATGAGTGGCCTCTGTGGACCTCAGATCTGCAGGAGGGGTTTCTTGATGAGGAGACACAAGTGATCACAGAGGGACGCATCTGGAAAAAAAAGAAGAGATGGTTCATCAATTAAATCAAAAGACCTCTGCATTTATAACACAGCAACTCTGCTTTTTGTTTTCTCTTCATCTCACAACATTTTTAATATCACCTAAAACCTGACTGTGCACTTCATCCCATTGCAACAAAATGGTACACACAGTTCCATTATAAAACAAAATGATTTGAAAACGGATTAAACTGGTTGGGTTTGCCCATAAAAGTCAGATCACTCCCAGTGTGGCGGTATACACAGGTCAAAGAGAGAGCAGTCTGTTTGGTCTTGTTGATGGCATTCCTCCCTCCATTGCTCACATTTTCTTCCTGAATCCGGCTGGATTGCATAGCTCGGACAAGCTTAGACCTGCAGACACTCTTGGAAGAAGAAAGCCTGTGCAGTTGGATTCACTGACTACAGATGGGAGATGTACCACTGCTGTGGGTAGCCTGGAGCTACACTGAGACTACAAAGGGACATACAATACTGCCACTTTTCAAAAGTTATGACAGCCCAAATATCCATGATCTTCGAGTTACATTGAACCTGTTGAGGACGCATTCAGCACTTGTTTTTTGGTGAATTACCTGGATTTGAGTGGTAGCAGAGCTTTTAGTCTTTTCCTCTGTGCTTTCAGGGTCTTTTCTTGGTTTCTTGATGAGGGCAAGTGGTTCATCCATGACTGGTGTGTAGTACACACGGGTGGGCAGAGGGCTGGTGGGGCTAGGTGTTGGACTCCAGGTGGATGTGGGGCTCTGTGGCCTGTTAAACACTCCTTGCACTGGTGCAGCTCTCTGGGCAGCTTTACCACTGCTCCTGCTCAGGGCCCGCTCTCGCCTGAAACATTTAGACATAAGAAAATGTCACATCTCTTTGATAGAATTTGCATTTAATAAAATCATATTTTTTAATATTGGATAATTACTGGAAACATTAATAAACCAGTTTCACCAACCTTTCCTCTAATGTCAGACCTCTCTCGTTGCTGCGCTTGCGTTTGACTGGATACACTGTTGGGGCTCGAGCCCGGTCATTTGTGATATTTCTGTATCTGTCTTCGCTTCTGAGGTGGGGCTGACCTGAAAAACAAAATGAAAGTGCAGAATTAGAATAAGAGGCTTTTAAAAATAAAGTACAATCATACCACATGGCTAGGGCTCATTTACTGGAACAAACAAATCTAGCAAGAAAAACTGGCACTGATGATTAAACTATGTTGATAATGGTGTGTGGCACTCAGTGATGAGTAACTGCTTGTTTTGATCCATGACATCGACCTGCATGTCGTGGGAAAACTTTTTTTTGTCACCGTTAATTGTAATCTCCGTTAACTTGTAGAACTCGATCTACCTGATGAGTGAGGGTTACAACACTACACAGCTGATTCAATGCTAACGGTAAATGTTGTTTTTCTGCATAATGTTGGCATTGAGCCCTATCACACAGCCAAAAGGGCACAATCAACAGGTTTTGTTATGGATGGGGTGCCACACATCAAACAGCTTTTAGTCTTTGAGGACCCTGATTTGGGCGGCACCCATTTGTGAAAGGGCCATCAAAGAGAATACACACTGGATTTTTGCAACTACACAAGTTGAAACACATCAACAAGAAGCTGATGATGTCACTGATGTGCTGAATAAGAAAAATGCACTGTATATTCAGATGGCAAGTTAAACCCGCAAAATGATTCTCCGTGTTTTTGTTAAAGGCTGTTACTTTAAAACTTTAAAATCCATTTGCTCTTGGAGCTCTTGTCTCACGTCAGTAAGCTCACATGTTCAAAATAGTCATGCATACAGTCAAAACACAAAGTATTGTTTGAAAATGTAATGGCAGCATAATTATACTGTGGCCCATTGTTTGACTGTATGCTCAGTTAACACTTGCAAATCCACATTGATGGTGCAGGAGTCCTTCAAAGCTCCTTCAACTGTATTCCAGTCTGTCATTCGGTGCTTTAACGGAGGTCACAATAACATCTACTACCTTATTTAAATCAAACAATGAGGTGATTATGTGTTTTGAATTGTAAGGCAATAACAGTTGTTCACAGTGTCTTTACACCCCAAGTGTTCGCTCCAATCCACGTTTCCTACTGGCTAAACACTCCAACACCTGTGAGCTACTGCTTCACACAAAGTGCCATTGTGGAGGAGGGGGGGTGCAGGTATAACCACACCTATGCTGATTTTCTAATGCCTCAGGCATGGATATTTCTTCCTTATTAGCAGAGGGAATATGCTGTCTGACCTTCAGTTTTGCTGGGTTTAATCAGATTTCATGGATATCCAGCATAAAATGACAACACAATTTACAGAATCTTAGTTCAATCTTGAGGACTTTGAAAGCCAAAAAGTATTGATAGGGAGTCATTTATTATTTATTAGATTTCCTGTATGAAATCTACTTATCTTTTCTTTATGACAAAAAATATTTCACAAAGTACATTTTAAAAGTTCTTATTAGTTTACATCGTTAATGTGATCACATCTGCTTCTTTCCATTTATTACTGTATTTACATAGTCTATATATTATGCAAAGAACAATTGTAAATGCCACAGTAATGAGCACAGATATATAAGGTTATAACATGACATAAGATCTAAACATATAAATAGATAACACTATGGATAGTGTGGATAGATAACACAAGTGTTATAGCGTAGCCGTAGAATAGACGTAATTCTACAGATAAGGTAATAAAATTATTCACTCTCAACATGAAGCAATAAAAGAAAAGTGATAATCAAGCTTACCTTCTAAAATGTAGACCTTGAAGCCACTGCTCATCCGAGTAATGTAGTGGAAATTAGCCACAGCCATGGCTTCTTGTCTTTGTCTGAGTGAAGAGGACTTTGACTGCTGGAGTTTACAGGACACAATGAGCCTCAGTTATAGATTGTATTGGAAAGGTAATGAGATGCTGGGTCTGAGCTCAGCCAGGTAAAGTATCAGGTGAGTGCAGATAGGCGCAGTGGCTTCCCTGTGACTCATTCCTTGCATTCAGATTGGCTGCTGTCGGGGCCAATCGAAAGCCCTCATTCATTCAGTGTTGTTATTGTCCTACAGGCGGAATGAGCTCACAGGTAGGCCTGTCTCAAAGGTAGAAAGTGGAGTTGCTAAATGCCATAGTACCACAGAATCCACACTTATTAGATAAGCTTTTGCTTTATTCAGCACTTTCTTTTGTACAAGATAACAAAAAAATACACCTCTTAGGTCATAAATCTCTTTTTCACACAACTTTTTAGATTTCTCCCTGAGCCATAAAGAAAGTGAAGTGTGCCTTTTGTTTCCCGCATGTAGTCAGCACCTGTCCCACTCCCCTCCCTCCCACCTAATCTGCAATCCCACCAAACTGCATTTTTTCGAGCTCTTAGCCCACCGGAGCTCCAGTCATTCCACTGACATGCCCGTACACGCACGCAGCTGTACTGTGAGCCTACCTCACCAGCAATCCAAAGGCTTTTGTTGATGGCCAGACAAAGACTCTTAAGTCCTGAAAATGCTGCTGCCATGAGAACAATCTCGCCTGACCATACTGAGGAGTTTTGCCAGAAAGTCTTTGGAGGCCACTCACTCAGATACTGTGACATCGGTGCTGCTTAAAAAAATATTGTAAAATGTTGATGTATGATATATTCAAATCATGAATATGATTGACATGTTTACACATTAGTGCATTGAGAATCAAACATGATCCTCTGTGCTGCCCTGTATTGGCTGATATATTAGCCTGTTTCAATCCATTTAATACTTCTGGTGATTATTGTCCTAACAGGGTGATAGCAGCTGCTGAAGACGACTGGTTCACAAATGAGAAAGAGCTGCGCATATAAAGATCTTACTGTGAATACCGCATGAAAAGTGTAATGTTAAGCTTAATTTAAGATCAACAGTGCCCCCCTAAGTCATATACTGCAATAGCATGACATCAAAACCAATACAAACAAAATGGCATTGCTCTTCACGCTAAAAAAGAGAAGTGATGATCATCGCGGAGAGGAAAAGTAACCATCAGTTGAATATTTGTATTATTTTATCTATTGGTGAATTATTAGTGTATTTTAATACACAAGAAATAGTACTCCAGAAGAATGCTAAAGTGTTCACACTGCAACACGAACATTGGTATTCAGTTATTAATTAATTATATGGTAGTACACGGATTCCTAAATACTGATTAATTATAACCCTGATATTTTTTATCAAATGGGGACTGAAACCCGACAAAGACAAAGGTCATGTATTGATATTGCTAATTATGTAGTAAATAATGGTAACAGTCGTGATATTGATATTGTCAGCTCCTCTTTGAGAGAAGGTGTCCCCACAGCTGTCTGTATGCACAGCAGTCACCACTGAAGCTTGTTCCAAAATTAATTAATAAACACATTGCTGAAATGGCAGAGATTTAGGACTAAACTTGAAAGGTGTAGGATTTAACATTCAATCAATAAATCACTAAATTGATAAACTGATGAGTAAATAAACAAATCAAATTAAAAATTAATTAAATTAAAAATAAAATATAAATATTTGTCTTGTCAAAAATATTTAAATTAGTACTTATTTATTCATGCAGAAATGGTCATTAAGCATCTAATTTTAAACTCGAATATCCTACACAGATGCTATCCTAACAAGCATAGAAATTGGAACGTAAATCATTTTTGTAAAACAGTTTCAACACCTAATATGAACAGCAGCACTAAAACATGCATTTTCTTTATTTTTCATTATTGTGTCCTCAAAAAACAGGCTTTATTTTGTAAATCTATCTCTACCAGACATTATTCTACTGAGTCAGGTAGGAAATGCAGTCAGCAATGTGTACCTGTGTCCATTTTGAACATGGTTCAGTCACCACCACACAGTGCAGTTTGCATAGTTGATCACTGGCTCTGGGTGTCACCAACAGATGGCGCGTCTCTCACAAATCTGTATCGACTTTGCTGAAAATCAAAAGTAACACCTTGTGTCAGCGGCCAGGACGCCAAACAGTAAGTGTGCCACTGCTGTTTTATTGAACACAACAGGCTGCAATATCACATCAACACCCATTTGCCCCCCGTGGAGTCAACAGCATGCTCATGTCTGACAGTGAGCGACGCCCCTGTCACCCTGCTCTCATCAGCACCACCATCATATCCCACCACGGAGCTGCGTCAAGTCAGACATACACAGGCTGAACAAACAGGAAGTTTAATAATATTCCTTATAGCTTAAAAGACGTAGCAAAACAATGGCATGGTATTTGAGTGGTTTCAGCTGCCACTCTTTTAAATTCTTTGTTTTAGGGCTGCAAATAAGAATTATTTCCATTTCAATTAATCTATTGATTATTTTTCATTTGACCTGATATATCACTTGTCATTTTGCCTGTCATTGTTTGCCAAAGCCTTAAGAGACATATTCAAATTGGTCATTTTGTACAACCAATATGCCCAAAACCCAAATATTCAGTTTACAATGACATTAAACATACAAAGGCAACAAATCCTCACATTTCAGAATATGGATCCAGGAAATGTTTTTTTATTTTTAATATTTTTGATAAAAATATATGTCAATTTCCTTTTAATTGACTAATCACCATTTCGGCACTACTTTGATTTGCTACTTAATGACAGCAAGTGAACCGCTGGCAAACAGCTAAACATACATGAACAGTATGAACAATATATAAAGTTTCAGAATTAAGTGGTTAATTATGTGTTACATTTCAGTTAGATTGTCAAGATGCATTGTCTTCTTAGAATTCACATTATGCTGTAAATCCTATAAGAATGAAAAAATATCGAGCAGGAGCCTAATTAACATGCGTTTATTTTGAAAGCAACATCCGGAAGCCCTGTTCCGCACTCTACCTAACTTGACTCTCGTCCAGCCTTGCAGGCTTCTCACCCTCAGTATGACTAGTGACGCAGAGCAGATGGAAAATACTGGGGCTTGAAGGGAAGGACAGGGAGAGCGGCGGTGATGCAGGAAGGACTGTAGCTTTCATTTCACAGGTTCAAGCCCGATGCACGGCCTGATGCCTGCACAGAGGTCATGAGAGTCACCTATACTTATCTTTCCTGTGAGAGATAATAATAATAAGGCATCTTCACCTCATCCTTGGGGCGGATCAGTGTTGGATACACTCCCAGGTAGGCTTCATCATTAGGCTACAGTTACTCCTGATTAGCCTACTACAGCGGTTGCTTTGACAGTTGAGTTTATTAAATAAATCAGTAATAAATGCGAAAACAATGTATTTCATTTGAGGCAGTCGTGTGGAGCCGTATTTGTTCAGCTATTATCAAGAGGCTGTGTGATGGTTTGCTTTACCTTAGCTAATTCCTTCAGCTACTCAGTCACGATTCCTTACTACTGTAATCAGTTATTTAAAATCTGCTCCTAATTGATAACACAAGACTTGTTTCTCTTTAGGTAACATTGATCTCTGTTTCTGCAAATGGAAAAGTAGCCTAGTCATTCCATTTTCTTACTGAGCACCAAGTTGTTAAGTCGCATCCAGTTGGAGGATTTTTGGACACCTCTTTCCGTCATTTTACTAAGTCTCCATCATGAACTACCTGCGTCGACGACTCTCGGACAGCAATTTTATGTCCAACCTGCCCAATGGCTACATGACCGATCTCCAACGCCCCGATCCGCCGCAGCAAAGCCCCGCAGTGTCGCCAGGGCCGTCGGAGAGGCGCCAGTCCACCAGCCAGCAGCAGCCTGTAGGTGGAGGCTCCGGCTTCTTCTCATCCATATCCAATGCTGTCAAACAGACCACAGCTGCTGCGGCTGCGACCTTATCCGAGGCAGCGGACCGGGCAGGAGTCTCCAGCAGTGCCAAGATCCTCCTGGTTATCGACGACCAGCAGACCGACTGGTAAGAGCAGTGCGCATTGCCAGCGCGGTGCTTCGTCTAGACATAAATATGTGCCAGACCGTGGGTTGAAGTGGCCTAACATCTAGAAGGTCATATGATTCATCCAGTGCTGTGAAATATATCACGTATAACAGCCCGTTGGCATCTTGCTCAGACCAGAAACACCTTGCAGATGCGTTTGTCTGCTGACAGTGCCAGGGCAAAAGCGCAACAGACTGAAGGCAGAGAAGCCATTTTCATTTGACGATCAGCTGTTGCTTGTGTCGAAGTAATCTTGCATTCTGCCATTAAAATGCTTAGAATGATGCCAACGCACTGGGTATGGGCTGATGTCACCATGATGATGCAGGTATTCAAATTTCTGTGAGGGCAAATTGTGCACAAGAAAAATACATGCATCAAGTTAGTAAAGCCTCTTCACCAGTGCACACTATGCAATGCCATTAGAGGTTTGCGCACAAGTCATAGGTGATAAAACACTGTACTCTTGTCTCAAAATGACAGCCTAGGTGATAATAAACTAAGCACATCTGTGCATCATCACATCTAAAGTCTCAGTAAAGAGGCTATGTGGTTCTCCCACTCTGTCACAACAGGCAGGAGATGTGGATGTTTATACTTCATAAGGAGATGGAAAATGCATTGACCAGTGTTTATATCCTGATGTTCAATTCATATCTCTTTATGCACCGAGTAGGTTAAAATAATGTCACACAGGCTACTTAATTTAGCTTTACCTTTTTGTTTATGTTGCATGGTGCCTTCCTAAGGCCTGAAACTGTCTCATCCTGATGCACTGCCAGCAGTTACAGTAATAAGAGTATGCAGCATACTGCCACTAATAGATTACCATATCTGTTAAAAATAGCATTTTGTTCCATTGATGTCATCTTATTTTAGTTATCTGACCTATGATCACATTTTCATCGGCCAGGAGTTTTTGAAAATGTTCGTCAAATGCTGGAGAAAATGTCAGCTGTCAATTACAGGAGACATTTGCTAAATGAAATTCATGTTTTGTGTCTGGATACAAACAACTGTTGGATTCAGATCCTCATTTCACATGCAGGGTAAAGGTCTTCAGAGGAAGAAAGGTCCACGGTGAATTTGACATCAAAGTAGAACAGGTAGGTTTTACATATGTTGAATATGTTTTATTCTGTATTAGCTTTCATCTTTACTCCCCACCAGGAGGACAGGACACTGGTAAAATAAAAATCATAGAGACAGGGCTAGTTAAAAGAAACCAGCCTATTTTTACTGAGCCTTGTGACGAGACTGTGAGCCTCAGTTGGATGGATGTTACATCATTCTTTCATAAGACATAAGTATTTTGTGTTTTGTTGATGGATAACACTGTCTGTGATGTATTTATGTCAAGGCCTGAAATAGTATAATTTATTTTCTCTTTAGATGAATGCATTGCCATTGGCATTATGGGTTGATTGTGTTTGGTGCTGATCATTATTCTCTCTAAAAGCATAAGCAGCTATAAATAAGCCATGGAAATGTACCCCTGCCCATTTTTTAATCCTTTGTCTTCACTTTGATCTTATTTTGGTTTCATATCTTTATTTTCTGAGGCAGTGTGCGAGCCACTAGGAGTTATTATTGTGTTCATAGAGAGCCCTTAGAATGAGAAATGTCCCAGGGTCTGTTTAAGAGAAACATTTCATTTGGCAGGTGCCTCCACAAAGCCATTCCGAGTAATGTAAACTTTTAAGTGTAATCTCTTATAAAGTTAATCAGTTATTCGTGTAGCCTAACGACTCACCAATAATCATTTTGGTAAATTTGTGAATAGTAATGTGTAGCCTTATAAGAATCTTTATTGATACACTATGTGTCATTGGCTATTTATGCTGTAATCCACCCAGTAGCACTTTGAGGAGACCCTGAAAGTTTTCAAATCTTTTTCTCTGCCTGAGGCATTTTCCTCCCTTCCTATTTTTGTCTCTCTGCTTCATGTTGCGCTTGCGTTTCCATTATTTCCCCTGTGGCCCCTAAACAGGAAGAGCACACTTCAGATTAAGTCTGATTAATCTTATACTTGTACTCTGTTCAACCTGGCTCACGTAGAATAGGTGGTCATTCGCTGCCCTCCTGCTCTTATCACAGTGTTTTATATGGTGTTTTTGGGGGATTGACCATAACATTGTCCTTTTAGGCAGAGTTTTCTGAAATCAACCTGGTGGCCAATTCCACAGGCACCTACAATGTGGACATTGATGCGATCAGAAATGGGCACAAGGTTACTAAGTAAGTACTCTGCGAAATAATACTAGTTAAGAAAGACTGATAATCCACAGTGCTGCTGCAAGTTTGAGGTTATGTTGAAATCTACTGAAATTCCATTATACCCTGAATGGAAGTTCCTCATAAGTGTTTGTCTTGGAATGCAGTTTAATATTTTGCTAATGTCCTCTGTCCCAGATCCTTTAAGCCAGACTTTGTGCTGATCAGACAGCATGCCTTCAGCATGGACAAGAATGGAGACCACCGGAACATGGTGATTGGACTGCAGTATGCTGGACTGCCAAGTGTTAACTCTTTGCACTCTGTCTACAATTTCTGTGACAAACCATGGGTGGTAAGTATGATTTAATTAATTAATTTGTTCATTTGAAACCATATTGCACATTGAATTCAGCAGAATGGACACATAAAACTTACATTTTGCATTACAAATGCTCCATCCTAAATATTTGTGTCTATTTTAGTTTGCTCAGATGTCTAGACTCTATAAGCAACTGGGCCCAGAGGAGTTTCCACTGATAGAGCAGGTTTACTATCCAAACCACAAGGAAATGGTGAGTTATTTGCCATCTGCTCTCCTCCCCCTTTCCACTTGTGCTGGTGGGTATGTCTAAATGCTAAACAACCCTTAAAGACACACACACACACAGACAGTCCGTCCCTCTGCGCGGGTCACATTTTAGGAGGGTAATTCACTTCCATGTCAATATTCCGTCTGATGTAGCAGCACATTTTCTGGGGAGTGCCTGGGTTTTTTTTTGTTTTTTTCGTTTGGTAGAGGCAAAGATTTTATTATTTGTGTGCCAAGTCAGTGTCAATACAGTTGACAGAATCTGTTGGTGCAGAGCAGTCATCTCCACCCCTGCAGTCACAGGCTGACTGTACTCGGCTGGCTCTCAAGCCATCAATATGAAAAAAGAGGAGGGGTGCTATGTGTCACTTCTTTTTGTTTCAAATTGATTCAAAATTGGTGTTTTAATCATTAGAGTGCTATGATAAAGTTAATTTATGAGAAATCTGACTATGTGATAACATTCTTGTTACAGATTACCTCTCCTCGGTTCCCTGTAGTGGTAAAAATGGGTCATGCTCACTCAGGAATGGGAAAGGTAGTACTGGCGTGCTCAAGTGTTTACTCAATTCAATGTGAACACAATATTTCTGGGACCAATGTATGCCAGTATAATTATAATTAATATTTTGACCTTTGCTACCCCAGGTGAAAGTGGACAGTCAATATGATTTTCAAGATATTGCCAGTGTTGTGGCACTGACCAAGACTTATGCCACATCTGAGCCCTTCATTGATGCAAAGTATGATGTCCGCATCCAGAAGATCGGTGACAATTACAAAGCTTACATGTGAGTGAAATTAGGATTCTACTGTCTTCAGTTTCAGACTACTAGCAAAGAGCCAACACACTGGTATTTTATTATAACAAATGAAAATAGTTGAATAAAATCTAATTAACAGGAGAACTTCAATTTCTGGCAACTGGAAAACCAACACTGGCTCATCTATGCTTGAGCAGGTGGCCATGTCAGACAAGTAAGAGCTCATACATGCAGATGAGATGAGATTGTAAATCCTATAGTGTCTCATTGTGCTATTATAACTCAGTTTAACACCTTATTATTAGGTACAGACTGTGGGTGGACTCTTGTGCTGACATCTTTGGGGGGTTGGATATCTGTGCTGTGGAAGCTCTGCATGGTAAAGATGGCAAGGACTACATTATAGAGGTACTAGAAGACAATATAATGATATGAAGGAAATATTTGTCTGTGATCATAAGGGAAATCTATTAAATCCTTCATCATGTTGATTTTTAGGTTGATGACTGTTCGATGCCACTGATTGGGGACCAACAGGAAGAGGATCGCGTTCAGATTGCAGAGCTGGTGGTTTCTAAGATGAACCAGGCTGTTCCACGCACTTCAAGCCCTTCCACAATCCGTGCCACAGCAGGACAGCCAGCACAGGTGCTCAGACCGCAGATACTCCATACTTGCTCCAGTAATCGCTCACATTTCTTTATTTCCCCCACTTTTATTAGGAATATATGTCAAGTCAGGGCCGTTTTTATTTAGGGTGCACAGTTACACACAATGTTTTTCAGAACATCTTACTTTAAAAGAGAACATGCAAACAAAGCAACAAATTCAATTGGAACAGTAGACATAAAACTTGCATAATAACAATAAAAGCATGACAGTGATATCAGATGTACAATATATACTGCATACAGATACAGACTATATCTGTATAAACAGATAATGAGTAAACACATAGTAAAACACATACATGTCCAAGTGTATGTGGTGCCTCATTGCAAGGCTTTAAATATCAAAGCAAGGACCTTTACGTCAGCAGTTAGTGTAATGAGTGTAGAATTTGTGTTATGCTGTTGACTTTTTTGATGTAGTGAGAATTCTAGCATTAGGACTTTGACCAAAACACAACGCAATTGGTGGAACCATTGCAAAGGACAACATGGTAAAGACCCTGGAAATGTTACAAAAATTGAAGAATGCAGTAAAAAAAAAATATTGATTCAAAGGATAGAAACAGGTCAGACAACAATATTTTTAACACTCGTATTTTTGACTGATGACTGTGAAATGACAGCCATCAAAATTTAGGGTGATGTCTGAAAATAGATGTCTATGTCTGACTGGACCAATACTTAGCATCTCAGTCTTACAGTATTTTGTGTTCAGGTGCAGTGAGTGAGCTGACACATATTTCTGAGGTATCAGACAAACAGTTTCAAAGATGGATGTCAGGCTTAATGGATACATTAAACTGAGTGTCATCAGCGTAGAAGTGGAGATTTTTGTCATATTTATGGGTAATATAACCAAGAGACAACATAAACAGTAATGGGCCAAGCACTGATCCCTGGGGCACTCTAGACTTAATAGTAGAGATATCTGAGGTGGTCTCATTGCAGACAACGTCAGATATCACCTATGTGACAGTGGACCAGGAAGGCCAGAAGGAGTCAAACATCCTGCACAGGCATCATTAAGCACTCCTGCAATGTTCCACATGTTTTTACAAAGTCGTGACCCATACTTTCTACAGCTGAATATGTCTCTGCATAGTTGGCATAGAATATAAGTCTATGAATATGTTAAAAAAAAACATCCACAGAGCTTTTAGAAAGGTGCGGAATGAAAGTATCAGTTTTCTTAAAAAGAAATACTATGATTGTGAATTAATCATTTAAAAAAATTTGATGGGTCCAAAATGAATGTTTTGTTTATCTCTGTGTGAGATGTCTGACGTTTGGTTCCTGCTTCTAACAAGGCTTGTGAGCCAATAGTAAAATGACGTTAGTATCACGTGGTATAGTTACCAGTTAGCGTAGAAAAAACGCACACTGACGTTAGCACATATTAGCTATATTAGCTTAATTGTCTGAACAACAATAACCCATAAAATTTAAACTCTGCATATTTAAACAAAATAAACAACAACTACCTTAACAGCGTCAATCCCTGAGGAGCTACATTAGCTGGTTGCTTCCAGTTACCTAATGTTATAGTTCCCTCAGACAATGTAACATTATAATGAAAATGCGTATCACAGGGGATTTAGAAGTGGGCCAGGGTCAAACTTAACCGATGGCCTGGGGCCAGTAACGTTACAAGTTTATGCAGGGCAACTTGATTGTGATGGCTGGATGTTATCAATGTTATCAATAGCACCTTTAATGCTAGGCTTTCTACATATCTAACATCTTGTGGCAGAACATTTTTCTGATCAAATTAAGATATTATTACAGCGAGATTTTTTTCAATATTATTTTCTATCATTAGCTATTTTTTTCCCTTCGTTGTTTGATAACAGTTTACTCTCTGCCATTTTAACACCTGTGTGTTTTGTAGAAAGTAGTGTCTCCTCAGCCTGTCTCACTGCCCAGAGTACCACAAGCTCAACAGCGCCCTTCACCTCAGGGTAAGAACTTGACTTTTTCACAATAACAAAAAAATAAGTGAAATGATACCATTTGGTTTTTTTAATAAATATTTTTTCGTTATTTCCAAGTCAAGGCAAGAGTATTTGAATGCTGCTTTCATTTTTCTCCTGCAGGTGGTCCTCAGCAAAGTCCCCCATCTCAGCAGCGCCCACAGCCTCAAGGCCAACCTCCTGCACAGGCCCAGCAGTCTGTTACCAGCCCTGCTACTGGTGACCCCAGTGCCCAGGCTAAGGCTAACCAAGGACCTGCAGCCCAGCCACGGCCACCAGGTCAGGGAGCTCCTCAAGGCCAGAGAGCTCCTTCTGGTCAGGGCTCTCCTCAGCGAAGCCAGGGAGGTTCACCTCAAGCTCAGAGGCAACAGTCTGTCTCCCAGCAGCAGCAGAAACCGTCTGCAGGGGGCCCTGGCCCGAAACCTCCAGCAGGCCAACCCCAGCAGCAGAGGCCTGCCCAGCCCCCTAGGCAACAGTCACAGGGGGGACCACAGCAACAGAGGGCTCCTGGCCAGCAAAGTCGTCCAGGAGCAGCCACCACCCAGCAGCCCCGACCTGCTGCTCAAGGCCATGGGGGCCCAGGAGGACGACCCCCGCTGCAGCAAAAGCCTCAGCCGCCACACAAGCCCAGTCAGGACAACCCGGCTATGGGCGGCTCTCCACAACTAAAGTAAGTAACTGTATATGGTAAATGATATGGGATCAGTTTCCTCTCATTTTTCATAAAGTGAACCTCACAGCAGACCTGAACGGAAGATCCTTTCTTACTTTTTGCCTGCATTGAGATACGCATGCCACATGGGAAATCTATTCATGCTCTTTATCGACGAATGATTCACCTGAATGCGCATGATTTATTGATTCTTACATTTTTCAGTCATTCAGCAGCAGTTTCACAAAACAACATTTCAGATTGTCTGGAGAAATTGTGATACATTAAAACAACAACAAGCAGAAGCTGGCTTACAGTTGTTCATAACCATGATGAATCTATCACATCTGTCACAATCCATGTTCTAGGACACAGGTGAACAAATTCTCTAAATCCTACTTTTAAATCAGTTTTCTCTTTGTTGCAAGCATGGACAGAGAAATGTAAATAACTATTGATATAGATAATTACTCTGTATGTTTTCATCTTTTATAAACTTTTAGATGTTTTTAAAAAATTAGTTATTTAATATCAAATTTTTTCAGTTGATGTGCTGTTATACAAATCATTAATTTATAACAGAAATATCACTTTTGCCATGTTGATTTTTAATAATTATTGATAAAAAATTCAAATATGCAATATTATTGTCATATTATGTAAAATAATTTGGGTTGTGTCAACATATTTTATAACTATATGGAATTTGAACCACTGCATTAAAAGTTCCCACTGTCAAATATGCTGTCAAATGAAAAATAGAAAAAAATAAATTTATTGTTGCATAAAATCTAAATAATCACCTGATGAATAATGCAAAACTGTACTGATTTGTGTTGTACTGTTGGCTGAAAGATATAAAAAAGATAAAGCAAAATTCCAAAACATTTATTACAATTTATTACTACTACTACTACTGACAACGTATATAACTAATTTTGATTTAGAAGCTATCAAAGCTGTACACTTACATTTCATATGTATTTGTTGAACGCTCTAGAAATTTTGTCAGAGGTTTTCGCTGCAAAAGAATCTGTATGATTGCTTCTACCTTAGTGGTCAATACATTCTCCAGCTGATGGTTTTCATGGACAAATGACTCACATAATCCTGATTTTGGATTATATTCATTAGATTGCATTATCTCTCTTGAAATAGAAACATGAAACACTTGTTTTCAATCCCTGATAAAAACATGCATCACTTTGCATCCAGAAAAGTCATTCACTATTCATATCATATCAAAGCTAACTTAAAATGATAAGGTAATACTGAATGACCATAGGGAAGGAATGCGCTTTTATCATCTTTTACTAAGCCTTTTCTCTCCCGTCTCTCTCTCTGTCTTGCCGTGCTCCAGTCTTTTCGTTCCATGGGTTTGCTGCATGACTTTAATAGCCTCTCCCTCTCCTCTATTGCCATTTTCCTCTCTTTATAGCAAGTCCCAGTCTCTTACCAATACCTTCAACATTCCAGAAACCCCAGCGCCACGAGCCAGCCTTAGCCAGGATGAGGTGAAGGCTGAAACCATACGCAATCTACGCAAATCTTTTGCCAGTCTCTTCTCAGACTGAGATGGCATAAGCCCCCCTCCCCTCCTCCTACTGACAGAAAGATGGACAGGCAAACTGAAGGGCAGATTCCCCCAACGAACAAGGACCAACAAGATGCCAAGATCTCCAATTCATGAAATGAAAATGTACAAACTTGACACCCACTGCCTAAATAGTTAAAATCTTTTAAAATGAACAAAAAGTAGAATACACAGTAAATTTAGGCACTGATGACTGAAACATTCCTTGCCTCGTCTCAAGCTTAAGTAAGTCATCTACTCATCATGTCACACAAAACAACACCACACAAAAGCCTGTATTTGCATGAACACACGTATATAAAAATAAGAAACAAAAGAACACAACACTGCTCCCACTTGTTTGTTGGTGCCGTAAATTCATTGTGATCTCTATGTTCGAATTTTGGTTGGTTTGACGACCAACCAAATGAATTAAGGGACTGTACGAAAATGATTGGGGTGTGGAGGAGTGCTGAATCGTATATTTTATTTTATAAAAAGCCCCCGTGTTATTCAACACCTGAAAATAATATATTTATGGTAAACATAACAAAATAGCAAAAATACAGCCACTCTATTTTTGAATAAAGAGCTGCTTAATAAACTGTTATTATAGCCACAAAATGGAGCAAGCGACAGCTCTGTGCTGAAGGGTTTGTGCACTGCAATATTTTCACCCCACTCCTTATCCTCTGCATATGGCAAAATGCACCTCCATGACACACATAAAAAAACATCTTTTTGATTTAACTGTTCGATCTCTTTTATGTAATTTCACAAATATAAAATATGAAATAAAATAGAAATGTGGGGTCAGAAAAAAATAAGACCCTGCCTTTAGCAAAAATAAAAAATACAATACCCTCCACCTTTTCTGACCAACTCCGCCCCTAATCATTTTTGTACAGTCCCTTACTCAGCACAGCTGCGCTCATAGGATGTCCAGTGTTAGCTAATGCTAGATCTGTTCGAGCTGTTGACCGCTCATGGTGATGTCTTAGCTGCATGTCAACAGGAGGCAATGGTTGCATTTTCCAACCCCTGACATTGGCGCTTGTAACTGTGTTGTCACATGTAGTTGAATTAGTTAGTAAAGTAACCTAGTAGGTGTTGTGAGTATGTTGTTGCTGCCACTTTTCTTCCCGTTTTTTGTCGCACAAGAACAAAAGCCCGAAAGCTCTCCACCTTGAAAGCATGCCTTACGCAGACAAGAACGTCAGATCAAATGGAGTTGTCTCAGGGATGTCCAATTGATTGTGACACTTGTATGTGGGTGAGGGTCTTCCATTACAGTTTTATTGTGGTTGTTTTCCAATAATGAAGGAAAAGCATGCATTTAAATGAGGTAGAATGTTTCTATTATTTCTGATGCATTTGCACACAGAGTATACTGCAAAAAATATACTTGAATACAGTGACACTGACTGATGTATGAAGTCTATATTTTCAGGTTTATTCCTCTGCCACTTGACAAAGCAACAACTTGATGTTCTGATTCTGGGGTGCTGCTGTGTCTGTGACAGGTGCGGTATAGTAAGATACAGCATAGGCAGGGTTGGCAACTGTCCAGGCACAGTTAATGAAAAATTAGGTTCTTTACAGACAGTGTCATTTCATATTCCCTTGATTTCAAAGCAATGCAATGTAAAAACTTCTGACTGTAAACCAGCTACGAATTTAGTGGATGTACTGTAAGTTAGTTGATTATGTCAGGTTGATTTTAGGGTTTAGCAGTTAGTCAGTGCATTGTGATTTTGCACTTAAGTAACGTCAACCCTGAGTCTGTATCATACAGTGCAGCAGAGTTTCTGCTTCCATATATGCCTCCCAGTTTTCAACGGGTTCATAGTCTGTAAGAAGAGGCTATACAATAATGAAAGGAAATAATGTAAAGGTACAGGAATGTCAACTGTGGGATGCATCTCTGCATTAGATTGAACACTTCCTGCTACCCCTTCTTCGCACTGTCAACCCTTTCTTTGATCACTACTCTGAAAATCTGAGCTGTTACTAAAAAACTATTCTGTTTCCAGGCACTTAAAATGTCTTCCAGAAGGAGTGCTTTCCATTCGAATGTCGATGTAGTATGGCAATATCATGCTTTTTAGAGAAGACCCAATAGCCAAAAGTATAAAGGAGTCCTGGTTCCCCTGCAGATTCTCCATGCTGCCTGTGTTTATCAGTCTATTTGTGTAGCCACAGTGACCCCTTGTGCTCAATGGTGCATAAATGTCTGAATGTTTTTCTGTAACTGGTCAAACCAAATAGATGTGTTGTACAGAGCTCTGAGTGATGCAGATCGTCACCTTTATCCCCTGCTGCTATTTGTGCTTGTTGATATTATGTGTCTCTAAACGTTTGAGTTTTTATTTTTTAAATTTTTTATTTTTTGTTTAAATTATTTTGTACATGCTTCAATTTTTTCTATGAGGCAAGATTATCTGGGGCTTGTACAAGTTTATGCATTAGTGATTCAGGGGCTTCATTTTTAAATCTTACAGTGACTCAGTGTCAGTACATGAGGAGTCAGATTTATCATGGCACAGCCTACTACCAAGAGAATAAGTAAGAGCAGCCTTGTGTAATTGTTACACTGAGTGTGTAATTTATGAAAATGAGCCATCATAATTAGCATGGATGGTTAACTTTGAAAATTGTCATTCTGTCACTCAGAGGCCTCTTGGCCATATTAAGACATACCATTTTCCATGGCACCTCCTGAGACTGCCAGGATGAGCTGAGACAGAAGTGCAAAGAAGTACTTTTATGTATTTATGTTTTTGATATTCACATTTTTTCTTTTTAAAAGTTTACATTATTTATGGTGGATATATCTGACAGTGAATGTTCATTCTTCTCTTTGTTACAACTAGTTTTATTGTTTTCTAAATGCATTGTATAATCAGTGTGAAAAGATTAAATCCTTACAAATTTGAGTGGAAATGATTGTCAGTCGATGCCTGCCTGATTTTAAAAACGTACATCATAAATGTAAGTGCAAGAATCAAAAAGCTGAGGTTTTTGTCAATCAAAAAATAAGATATTGCATAATGTAAATCATGGTGGATTATTGAATTAAATGTAAAAAAAAGATTTGATGTTATATGCAATGTAGCTATATTATGTGAAAATGAGTATGTTATTAAAACATGCACATGTCCAATAAAGTCTATGACCAACATGTTTTATTTGTTATTGTTGACTGATTATGGAACAGTGAGTATTTCAGGTTCAAGTTTTACTCAATAATGTCTGTCCATTAAGCATGTCTGTCCATCCTGGAAGAGGCACTGCTCCTCTGTTGCTCTTCCTGAGGTTTCTTCCATTATCACCTGTTGTACAAATTAAAGCCTCTGAGACAATAATATTTTTTAAACATGAAACTGTCTTGACCTGACATGACATCCAAATCAATAAATATTAAAAAGGTAGGAGTTGCTCCAGTCTTGCTATTCGTACTGTAAGCTAGTAAAAATTCTAAAATGTGAGGTCAGGAAGGAGCTGAAAAAGTCTTTTAAAGCAATAAAACATGCTATGGAATGGATGATATGTGTGTTACAAGCTGTAAGCTGAGCACACTTTGCTCAGCTGAACAGCGTTTTGCACAGTAGTTGTAATAGAAGTCATACTAATGTGACCACAAGGTGGTGTGGGCCTGCAGTCTGACTGCCATAGCTTTCAATTCTGCACAAGATGAATCAGGTTATATAATTCATTTTACACTGGTGTAACGAGCATACCCTATTATGTCTCTATGATCTGTTTGATCAGAACCATTCACGACATTACATTAGGCAAATGCTTTTGTCCAAAGTAACGTACAATATGTGCATTCAAATTTGACAGGAACATGAGCTCAATATCAGCAAAGACTGGAAGTGCATCCCTCTCAAAAAAAGTCCAGTGCTACAGTTCAACTGCTTAGGATTTTTATTTGTTACAAAATTGCATGTTAGTAAGTCATTGACTATTGAACTGTTATGTTGGCAATGCTGCAGAGATTAGTTTTATTGGAGTTTTGTCTTCTACTGTGTTATAAACTGCAATGGGGTCTCATTTTCATTGTGTCTTCTGAGGCGTACATTTTAATTCCACAATTCTGAGTCATAATCACACAGAAAACACAAATACCAATGTGTGCATAATCCTATTAAACAAAACTAATCTGGCACATATGAACAAATGGCCCCCTGAACACCACTCATGATAGTTTATCTTTTCTTCTTAGAATAAAGGCCTAATTCATGGTGTTTAAGGAAAAACACATGTATTATATTCCAGTATCTTTTATACTTTCATTAGGGCTGCAAATCTAAATGCAGCAGCTGCAGCTGAGAGAGGCCAATAGTTGTATGCACCCCCCAGTCAAAAGAATGACCGTGTTTCATTGCCTTGTTTTGTACAAATCAATGACTGCGTCTACAGCTGAAACAAATACATTAATATTGAGATATTTTACTTTCCTTCATCCAGCTATAAAATGACTTGGACCTGTCAAAATATTTTGGTTGGCAGGTTTTATGCAGTGAGGGAGAGAGCTCAATTTTAATCACCAATCAATGGATTGGATCAATTTCTTTTTCCCTTGAAAGTTTTCATAGCAGACAAAAGTGTCTGGAGTGCAAAATGCAATTTGCAGGCAGGATGTTATATAGCAGCTCGCTCATGAAAGGTCAGTGTGTTTTTTAAAGCTCTGTCTGCTGGCTTGCATTTCTTATCTAGCTGCCCAGCACGCCACACAATTCTCTCCTAACAAATCTAGGTTTGGTTAACAGTTAAGATGCTCATCTGATCAGGAAAGACATGATTTCATATTAAACATGTTCTGGAAGATAATTACATTCTACTTTTTTGGCATCTAATATTTGTAAGTCAGCATCATTCACATATACCAATTCACATTTTGAGCCTACACTAGCAAAGTTTCATATCTTGATAGAAGACAGCAGGCTGTTTTTGGAGTTTTTCACTCTCACAAACCCATTCACAAGAAAACAACAGAAATTGTGATTTTCTCCCACTGCAGTCATACACTTGAGGTGTTGTGTAATCATTCTAATACAACATCTATGACTTTGCAGGTCACAAATAAAGGATTCAAGGGTATTGCCAGCAATAGTCTTGTTCTATTACGGACAGAGAGAAGACAAAAGCAGAGGGGCACTCACGACTTCTTCTCTGAGCCAGGATATTTCTAGAGCTGACCCATTTAAACGGCCCGGAGAAGCTACGAGCACAGGTGCATCTGGATGGCTGCAATTGCCAACTAGAATGCGTAATTACATACATTAAGTGTCAAAACCGATTTGCACATATAATTGGATGGGTGGATGTGCAAACTACGCAGGATGTGAAAGGGAAAAATCCCAGGCATGGGGGATATGAATTGTGAAACAAATGTGTTTCACAATTCATATCAGATACTTAAACAGAATACATATAACCAAGTGTTCTAAATCACTCTCATTCTTTTATGAATTAAAAAGAAAAGCTAATGTCAATCCACAATTCAGTTGTTTTATTCAGCAATCAGATGGTAGTCTTTGATTGGGAAAGAGTGGCTGTTACAGCTATTATACAAGGCCTACAGCCTTGCACAATTAGTGCAACTCAGTACTGCTTTGCATTGTACTGCTGTGGGATGGACAGTGAGAGATATCCACATTTAGAAGGACCTCATTGATTCTTCCAAACCGTGGCACAAAAGATTTGTTGTCTGTCCAATCTTGAATAGCGGAACCTTAATGACAGCACTGCATTATAAAACCTCCTGCTGACCTCAATCAGTGCTTGAAAATCTGATTTGCAAGTTTTGCTCTAACTGTAATATAACTGCATTCTGTTTCTATGTTGTTACATAACAATATCATAGTGACAATGCACCACAAATAATTCACACCGCCAGGAGCCCTCGGAAAGAAACTGCACCCAGCAAGAGGCCCGTCTCTTCGTTCCAAATGCGTTTCCCCTTTAATAAACTTGCACACATGAGTGATTCCTTAGCCAAAATGGTAGATGATGAAGGATGAGAGAGGAGTGTAGAATAAAGATTTAATTAAGACTCACCATGGGATGTCTTACTGTGACTCCAGAGACCAGGACAGAGGAGTTTGTGTTTGCTCAGTGCAGCTGTGAATAATATCTACACTATTCTTACTTTGACCTACATGTACTGA
Source organism: Siniperca chuatsi (assembly GCF_020085105.1). Taxonomy (NCBI): domain Eukaryota; kingdom Metazoa; phylum Chordata; class Actinopteri; order Centrarchiformes; family Sinipercidae; genus Siniperca; species Siniperca chuatsi. Next base: position 12,719,724 of record NC_058046.1, on the reverse strand, counting down.
AAGGAGGATCTGAGAATATGCCCACATGAGGTCTTTCTTCCTGTGTTATATTCACCATGAGGCTGCCAGAGGGGGTCTCCTTATGGTAAACCTTGTGTTAACTTTTAATTGTCAATCTCTGCTGGAGATAATCCCGGACATAAGAGACATCCACATTGTATGTTTCCACTAAACGTACTGTCGATATGAAGCTGCACTGCTGAATCCCTCCTGTGGTGCGTTTGCAGATTGTTGAAGGTTTACAAGCATCTTATCCTCGTGACGTAGATTTTTATAGTCTCCATGGAAGACTCCCATCAGCACTTTACTTCATTCCCTTTGAAATCAATTCAATCTCTTTTGCTCCTGCTCAGTGTGGGTTACCATGGATACCGCTCCCAAATGGTTTGGCTTGTGCATGAATTTGTTTATGAGTGTTACTTGGAGTGGATTGGAATGTTCTTTTTTTGTGCAGCCAAAATAAACATAATTTGCTAAATAAGCATAGGAAAATTACATTCAAATGGTTATTCTATTCTATTTTATTCTAGTCTTCAAGCCTCATTTGGTCAAAGTTTCTTCAGGGAGTGATCATGAAGTCATATCTTTTGCAAACATTTGCCACCTTTACAACATGCACTATCAGCTACATGAGGACACTAGAGTTCCTCTAACTCTAGTGTACCCTGGAAAAGCCTAACAATCCGCTGAATATAATCTAGTCTGATCCACCAGGAATCAAAGCTACGCCAATGTGGCTTCTTCAGTTCCCCGTTGAGCCAAAAAAGCATCTAAATACTTCACTTGGCCGCATCTAAATCCTCACGAAAACACGCGGTGGCGTGCACCCTATATGGACCGCCACAACTGTAAATTATGTCTGGGGTAGTAAAGTTGGAAGGAGAGGATTGAGTGGTTTAATTTGTTGAGGACTTAATCAGGGTTCATTTGGAATTAAGGGAAGACTGGGTGCATCTCCCACTGAGTCTTCAGATTCACCGCTGCTGCATTTCACTCCCCTCTGAGTCCACTGAATCAGGGTATCTACATATTTCATGCAGGGCATGAAATGGTCCTGTAAGATCTCAAGGAACCACCCACATTCAGACATGTGCCTTTCTAACAGGTCTAATTCTGGCTGTGTAAATTATTCACTACTGCAGGAACCCAAGGCAACATCTCTGGCCTCCCTGGGGATTTCTTGTGAAACAGTCAAGCTAAAATGTGTTTGCCTTAACATCGCGGTCTAATGTGTTTTCCTTGTTTCCTCTGACATATCATTACAGTCCAAAATAACCGAAGCTGAGAGTTGCTTTGTATTAGCCTGCCACACTGGCTATTTTGGGCTGGACTTTGTAAGCAATGGGGCCTGGCTATGTGTGCATCCTCGCATCTCTTATGTAATTCCCACCAATGGGAACACAGAAATCAGAAAGAAAGTTTGTAGAGAGTTGCTTAATCATACATAGAGTTAATTGGAGACAGCTGGAGAACTGAAGGTTGTTTACTGTGCCAGCATGAGTGAGGAACAGTGTAGGAACAAAGCAGAATGTCCAGATTCTTCCTTATGGCTCATTATGGCTGATATGTCAGAGCAGCATGAAAGCTTGTTTGAGCAGTGGAGGCAGAGTGAAGCAGCGTTCTGCTTTAATGTTGTTACTTTGTGGTGGTATAAGCCTGATTGATCCCTGTCAGAGGGGCCTCTAATCAACAGAAAGCCATTGATTTCCTCTCCACAGAGCCTACGAGGTGCCTAAAACACCTGCTAGCAGCCAGCTGACAGACACTTATGCCTGCTAACCAACAGCTGACACAAACTGATGCCAATGCACTGTGCTGGAGAGGGTGAGTCACACATGCTCAGATAGATCCCACTCTCAGGGATGCTGGATGCGGCACAATGTGAGATCCACTGTACTGTCATTCTGAATCATATCTCAGACACGTGGTATGTCACAGATGGAGTCTCGGTTAGCTATGGTGTTTTGTAACCAGGATGCAGGCAGGAAAAGTACAGATAATAGAAACTGAATCATCTACTGTGCACAAGCAGCGCAAAGCTGTTTTTTCCTGTAACAAAATGAGCTCTGTCAGAGCGAAGTATCATTGCGATCTTCAGCCTGATCAGCACAGTTCGTCTGTGGTGATTTCTATCTGCCGCGGGAGTGCTTCAGCAAGCAGTCTTCAAATGGCAGTCACATGCTCCGGGGCTCACAGCCAGCTGTCCCCATCATCAATTCAGACAATGCAGAAGGCTGTGGCGAGGTGAGACTTCAGGGCAGATGTGTGTGGCACAGAGCAGGCTAGGGAAAGCATAAAGTCACTGATTTTTGATCTTGCAAGATTGCCAACAACAAACACGATGTGCAAGCAAGAAAGAACATTTGGTTGTATCAAGGACGTCTTTCCATGGGGTACAAGAGCATTTTTTCAGGTGCCAATCTGAATGTATGTACAATATGTCAACAGTCTGAAGAGTTGTTCTGTAGAGCAACTCTTGGCCATACAGCTCAAGTTTGGATAAACAGTCAGTCACACTAGAGCTGCAATGATGAGTTGATTAATCAATTAGTTGATCAACAGAAATTTAATCGCAACTATTTCGATAATCGAATAATCTTTTTCAAGCAAAAAGGCCGAACATTTGCTAGTTCAAGCTTCTAAAAGGTAACAATTTGATGCTTTTCTTTCTCATACATGATGTTGTTTGAATAAAACACGGCATTTGAAGAGGTAAGCTTGGGCTATGGGAAATTATAACGGGCATTTTTTCACAATTTTCTGACATTTCTTAACAGAAAATAAGTGGCACATTCATGGATAATGAAAGCAATCCTTAGTTGCAGCCTTACAGCACACATCTACCTCCATCACAATAAAGTACAAAATTACAGTATATTGGCACAGAACTGCTTTTTCTCTTCACTATGTCTAATGCATGTCCAATAGTGTAGGAGGAAGAGCAGGACAGGCCCAATTCTGCAGGCAGCTTTTTTAGTCGGTCTGCAAACTTTCTAAAAATGTAAATGTCAGAATTGCTTTGCCTCATGATGAAGAAAGCTGATTACAAAGCACCTTACACTGCAGGATGAGCAAACAGCCAGCAGTTCCCCCGGAAATGCCCATGCAGTTGTCCTCAGGGCTCCATGTACAGAGACAAACGGAGAGACCGCATTGCTGCTCCGAGACTGAACACCCCCCATAAAAACACGCACAACCACGCCTCCAGAGGCACGCGCACAAGCGCAGGCTCAGACACACCTCCTTCTTCCCCTCCATCACACAGAAACACAACACACGCACAAAGACATAAGCGAGTGTGAGAGCATCGCTGGGTGAAGTAGACAACATGTAAAGGCAGCATGAAGGACGGCCCGGCTCCGGCAGGCTCACAGCAGGTGCGATAAGCTGCATCTCACGGAGAACAGGCTGCTGCTCCACCATGTCCACCGCATCCGATCAACTCACCGGCGAGACGGTAAGGCCCCTCGTTCACTCTCGAAATCTTGAGCATTTCCAAACTTAGCCTAACTCATTCTCCTTTTCTGGCTCCCGGCGGGCTCTGTCCTGGTTTTAACCCGCTGCTTCTTTCTTTCTCCGCAAATGATGTCATTCCGGGCTCAAAGGCATTAGGTCAGCCACAAAGGATGGAGGGCCGTCCGTGCCGCAGCACCAAAATAAAAGAGGTTCCCAAGTGCGTTAGAGCAAGTATTTGTTAACGCTTCAAGGCTGAATGCGCCTTGGTTTGGTCCCATACGGAGGTCTCAGGCGAAACTGCATCGCATTTGTTACTGTCTGCAAAACCTTAAAACATTGAAGTATCCTACATTAGCTTACAGTCTTCGAAGTTGTATATGAATATGAGTTCATTTATTATTAGACCGACCTCATAACCTCATACAACAAAAATGTAATGCAGGAAAATACAGCCTTTGCCTCTATGAATATGTTCATAGAGCAATATCATCGGTATCTTTTAAGCATCTTTTGATAAGGTCAATATAAAGTAACACTTGTGGATTTTGCCCACACATAGAACATTAAAGCATTTCATGTTAATTATGAGTCCACGTTTTCTGACTGAAATTGTGCCCTCATTGTGCAACTCCAGGAGTGTTTCATGGTTTCTGTGCTGTGTGCTGTAGCCATGGAGACAGTGTGTGGCATGTGGTTTTATACTTGGGCTAGAACGTGTAGTCCCTCTATTGAAGAACAGCCTTAGACCATGAAGATGAGTAGAGGGAGGAATGTATGCATAAGTCTAAGCATCTTGTCCTGTCCTGCTATTTTGTCTTTCGTCCTACATCAGTGGGATCAAACACATTAACACTTTTCTAGAGAAAAAAGCTGAATAATATTTTTACAGGGACTTAAAAGTGTGTCTGTGGTGGTCAGTAGTGACCTATTGTAGACCTACATAAATAATTCTGATATTTTATTAATCTCTTGGGGCATTCATATACTGTAGCATTCCTGCTGGGACTATTTTTACAGTATCCTTGCATACCCATTCATACAACAATAGTGGGAGCTATTGTTCATAACCATTAATGTATTAAAGTTAGGTAGCTGTTTGAGACAGATAGATTGTGGTAGTGAACTACTCACTGAATGTTCACCCTTTACACGCTGCACCTCATTAGGCCTATTTTTACTGTATAATAAAAGGATAGCATGATAATGAATTTATTCCTGCTATATCGGCACAAGTGACACAGAATTAGTCCCAGATTGTATTCATATTATAATGACATTCAGCCAGCAATTAGACATTAGTGACCATATGGTGACGGTGATAACAGCTGATAATAGTACAATATGTAACCCGGATTTTTAAGAACAAAAAGGTTACTTTTTGCAGGATTTGAAAAGATGGGGAAATTTGCTCTTAAACTACATTGCATTTCTTAACTACATTGTTATACAATTGTTGAATTTAGCAATCCAAATTGATACCTTGAATTACTTGTTCAGCTGAAACACTTGATAACATGTATACAATATACATATGCAATATTATTTACCATGTAGAAGTTCATGCAATTCAACAAAAGTCATGATAAATGTAAGGAAAAGCTGATTATCATAAATGTAGGTGATCTGGTATTCATTTGCAATGTTTTTACCCACTGATACCCATTCATGAAATCTAGAAGTTGTTTTAAATGAAATAATCCTTGTATGCAACTGAAGCTGCTGCGTTTCTTTTTATTGAGAGCAGCAAAATACACACACAGGTATCCTACAATATGTCTTTGAAACAAAATTCTAAGGAGCCAAGCAAAGCAATGAATAACAGTGGTTTGTCTGTCGAGGTTGGTCGTGTGTGAACAGACGTGATATTTAGGTGTGTTGTGGAGACATGACAGGGAGATGGCTGGTCAGTACTCTCTCTTCACGATGAACAGATGGTAACTCAGGGTTAGCTCGTGGGTGGGTGCCAACAAGAAAGCCCATGTGTGTGTGACACATAAATCCATTGTTGAAATGGGATGGTTTTGTCCATGATAATATTCGAAGGCCTAAAAAAATACTCTGGATGTTCTTTAAGCAGAGATTGACAGCAGTTGTCTGTATATTATTTATTTATAAGATGTGAATAATTTAAACAGTAGAAAACAGAAATGCTTCATTGCACTGCATTTTTTGACAAGATTAGTCATTTACTGAATGTATTTTTTTTACAGTATATATCTCTAATATGTGATTGGTTATATGTTACAGGAATTAATGGTAATTTAATGATATCACATTACATTAGTATAAATTTGTCTTAGATTATATTTCCACCAGAAATAGTTTTAAATAGCTTTTATATTACTGCCTACAACCGTGTTTAATGATTAATCTTATAAACAAGTTTTTAAGTAAAATTAAAAATAATACTTTTTTTTATCAGCAATTTGGTATAATGTCATGTAAGTTATGTTTTACATACAAACTACCTCCTCAAATATGCTAAATTAAGTCAAGATTTTAAAATAATGACTGATTGTGACGTTGCTCAGATACGATGTTGTATTGTGGCTGTTGGCATGAAATGAACTAGGTTAGTAAATGAGCAACTACATCTGTTAGATTTATAGACAATCATCATTACAGGTATCTGAATCAGTGGTCAGATGGTTTCACTTACATCTTATTCAGCTTTATAGATGCTTTTAAATAAAATTATTAAAATTATTTTAAAATGTGTTTAGAGATTTGGTACACAGACTAATCAAATATAAACTGATCCTACTGTTGTTGTAAACAACTTACTGTCTGCCTCTTTTTTGCAGAACATTTAGCTCACATCTATATCTTTAAATTGCACTGAAGTGTATTTGTTTTCTTCTCTCTCTTGTTTTCTACAGGCTGTGTTGATTTTGAATCACATTGAATGGAGAGTATTGACGTTCCTTTAAGATGACACGAACGCATCCCCCTGATATACTGGCATCGACTCTATATCGGGACTTTACTCTAAATCCCCTTACTGAGCACTCCATTTCTCCCCACCCTTCCCGGCAATGTGACTTGAAAATGATCGACAAACCTGAAATCATCAACAAAAGACACTGCCGTAGCTTTGACTTCATTGAGTCACTGGATGACCCTCAGTCTTTCTCTTCCTCAATGGAGTATCCTTACAAGAGGGCTGAGCATCAGACATTAAAAAAAGATCTAATGTGGAATGGACTAGATCAACCGGGGCACCTTCGCTTTTCGTCTCCCGATCTGTTTAACACCAGGCATTTCCAGCAGCACACCACCCAGGACAAAACCAGCCATCTTACATGGTCAGATTCTAAGAAGAGAACAAGATCTAAAAGCGCTCAGAGAATTAAGGCCACCCTCACTCCTGTGCCCATCTCAGTATCTCCTCCAGGAGCCAGGAAGGGGAGGGATGCACCTCAGGCTGCGCCAGATACCTTGAGGACTTCTGAAACACATCGAGAATCCTACTCCTCAAATAGGGCTTTTTTGAATGATGTGCATCCTATCAAACTGCAGCCTCATTCTCCCCTCTATGTCTCAGACTGTTTTGAGGAGGAAAAAACAGATAAACCAGCCATAACCCCTCATGTTAGGTGCCGTGTGGACATTAAACCAGATGCTGCTGTACTGCAACACACATCTAGGCAGGTTCCCAATGTACGGACTGAGCATCTTTGGCAGAGATACTCCCAGGCCAGTAGCAGTAGAGGCTTGTATGTACCACAGCAGATTGTCTCCTCACCAACGCCCACTCCAAGCGAATGCTACAGTGGAGATTTTAGACAAGGATACCACTATACCACCAGCATGTCTCCCATCTCTTACCAGCATCTAGACATGCACAGAATGCCATCACCAACAGCACCATATCTGAGTCAAGAACAAAGAGCTTACTCAAATCCTAACATACCAACCAAGTTTTTCTATACAGAAGACCCTGTTCGGTATCCAGTCCATCCCTATTCTAGAGCATACTTTCAGGATGATCGGTCCAGTCTAACCAGCCATGGTAGTACAATGACTAGTCAGTATGATCCAAGGACTCGATGGGTTCACACCCTTCCTGTCAGGTCGTATTACACAGACCATCTTTCCAACAGAGAGCCAGCACACTCTGTATATAGTAGGCCTTACTCCACAAGTGAGGCAGGATCATACTTTTCTCAAACTCCACTGCCTAGATCTTACTATGGAGAGGACAACCGCTTCAATCCTTACCATATGAGTAGCTCGAGGTTGTTTTATTCCAAACCGTACAGCTCTCCTGAGGAGCAGTACTTTCCATCAAGGCCATATCATACAGAGGGTCGTCGACGCCCTCGAATGTCCCAGGCCTTTTCAGATGACTGGTATCGCTCAAGTATATCTGGCTACTCCAACCAGTCTTCTCAGCACACACCACCAAGAGTAAGGCAAGACACCAGTATACCCCCGTGGTTTACTAACAGCTGTGTGGAAACAAGTAGACTAGGAGCAGAAGTCAAAAACCACTCCAAGTCTTGGGACAATATTCTATATCCACGGCATGACAGAGAGCAATCGGTGCCTCGTGGACGAAGCTATGAAAACCTGTTTTACCAAGCAAGGCATGGAGCATCCTCTGAGGTTACATCTCAACCTGTTATACTTAACTTGTCAAGTTCACCAAGGCGCTACGCCGCCCTTTCACTCTCTGAAAACTCGTTAGAGAGGGGCTCAAGCAATCCGTGGAGGAATACCAAGAGTGGGCACTGGTTTGTAACTCCTGAGATCACCATAACAGACAATGACATATGTGCAGGCAACAGCAAGCGCCGTGATGTTCACTCTGTCAGCTGGGATATGCCGGATGGTGAAAAGACACCATCTCCGAGAGTAATGCATCAGAAGCAGCCATCCAACACATCGGACATAACCAAAGACAGGAAACACAACAACTTCTCCCTTCAGCAGAGTCTAGAGCAACTGGATGAACTCTTAGCTGATTTGGTCATTGATTACAAACCACCAACTAGCAGAAAGTCAAGTGAAGACCTTTTAGACCAGCTAAAACAACTAATTACTGAAGATGATGACAAAGACAGAGGATCTTCTGGACTTGAAAACTTGGGATGTCTGAACACACAGCTCCCGTCCTCTAAATCCAGCCCTGACACAATCAAAGACCCTGATAGTGGGTGTGATGCTTTACAAAGGAGTGCTGAAGAATGTTCTCCAGACCATAGCACAGATGAAGATGACACTATGGTGTGTGCTAACAAGAAGTGTAACCGGATTGAGAGTATGTTCAACGCCTGCTTGTATTTCAAATCATGTCACAGTTGCTACACCTTTTACTGCTCACGAAACTGTCGCAGGGATGACTGGGAGACCCATAAAGAGACCTGTCTGTACGGTCGTGTTAACAGTGTGTGTCGACACACTCTTAAGTTCTGCAGAGAGAATTCAGAGATCCACAAAGCCTTCTCTCGCGTTGCTAAAGCTGGCTACCTCTCCAGAGGGAGAGGCGTTCTCTTTCTGGGTTTTGCTAATCCAGAGACAGCTCAAAACTTCCTGCAAGTTGGGCTTGAGAGCCTCCTCATGTCTCCTACATACTTATCTCTTAGAGAGCTGGATGGCTTCAAGGACAACCTAGGTGAATACTGCAAGGAACTGCAGCTGGCAGGTAACGAGTATGACCCCAATGAATGTTTCCTTCTGAATGTATCCGTAGCTGTTGGTGAACTAGTGCCTAACAGACCTTCACCAAGGGTCCAAGCACCAACAGTTCGAAAATATGCAAAGGTGTCCTTGGCCTCCTCAAGCCCTGACAAAAAGGTACTCAAGAAGGATAGTGAAATGGAAACTCTCATCCTCACTCCGCCTCCAGGCACACCGGACATTGACAAGGAGGGGGAGGAGGGAAGAAAAGCCAGAGAGGTGTGCTTTGTCAATATCCAGCGTGAGCTCAGGGCCAGGGGAGTCTTCCTTCGTCACGAGTACCCCAAAATCTATAATCAGCTGTGTGAGTTTGTGGAGAGCAACAAAGGGTTCACTCCAACCACAATTTACCCAATAGATAAGAGAACAGGGAAACAGTTTATGTGCATGATCATGGCTGCATCCGAGCCAAGAACATTGGACTGGGTGGGCACTCCTCATCTCTTGGATGATATTATATAGTATAGCACTAAATAGTAATGATAATGATGTCAGCTACACTAAATGTACATGCTGTAAATACATGGTGTGGTTTAGCAAATTGAACATTGGTATGGAAATATGTGTATATATGTGACCAATCTCTCTTTCTGTCTCTCTCTTTCTCTTTTATTTCTCTTTCTCTATTTATTTCTCTCTGTTGCCACACACACTCACGCACACACAGAAACACACACATACAGTATATACACACCATTTTAAAGGTTGCCCTATGTTGTTTTTTGGCTTGTTTTGATCCTGTTGCACTCAGAAGAGTTAATAGCCTGCATGTAGACTAGGCACAAACCCAGTTATCCAGGTGTTTAAGATGTGAACATGTATGATATGTGCAGTTTCTGCAGACAATGTATGAAGCACACAATATTTATGAAGTACACATCCCATTGCCACCACATAATAGTAGGCACAGTCAGGTCTCATATTGTAACAGTCATCCACTATTGATTTCAATATCAGAAATGTATATTATAACTTGTTACAGTGGTTGTAATATTACAACTGTTTATTAGTACTAAAGTATTTTTTCCTAAGTATACTGTAGTTGTGTGGGTATTTTTTTTATTATTGCTATATTAGATATTGTTTGATAGACGTACAATCAAACCACCTATTTGTTTTCCCACTTCATTACGAAATTTAGTTGGAACTTATTTCATCTCGTAATAAGACTTGATGTCATACTTGTATAAATTGCTTTGTTTGAAAGTGGCCTTCAGTTGAAAAAAAAATGCATTTGACACAAAGCAATGTATAGGTTTAGCTATTTCTAAAGGCTTGACAGCTCTTGACTTAGGTTGTTTGAACTACCATTCTAAATGAACAATTATTTTGCTTAAAGCATGTTATTTATATTCAGGTATTTTAATATTGATTGCTTATAATTAAATTTATTATGTTAATGAGATACCATTTGATGCTTAGAAACGTAAGAGGTATATATATTGAATATTAGATTATTTGAACATCATGACCTTGAGACCTTATTGTAACTAATACCACAGTATGTTCTTAAACAATATGCAATAAAAGAGCAACCTTAACATCTATATTGTAAAATCCTATTTTATTATTAATATTGAATAATCCCTTGGAGCCAAGAGCTGCAAAGACTTTGTTTGCACTAAAATAGAAATTATATAAATGAGAATGTTCCTAACACAGCTGCAGCACTGAACCCAGATATGATGATGATGCCTGCTTCCATTGCCAATGTTGACTAATCTAAGGTTGCTCTTTTACTTGATTATATATATATATATATATATATATATATATATATATATATATATATATATATATATAAATAAATATATATATCTTTGTGCAAGACCTTCCTCAACTTTCTATTTTGTGATGTTTATAACCCATATATAAATATATAATAAATGGAATTTAACAAGTGACCTTGTGGCTTTGCATTTCTCATCCAGTACTTCCTTAATAGGCATTTAGTCAGAAGGGTAAATTGATACAGTTACCATCAACAGGATTGACATTGATCAACATGTCTGAAGACATCAGCCGCCTGTCCCTTTCGCTCTTCAGCTAGGATGTTTAAGATTTCATACACTGTTTTATGAATCAACCCCTGTCCCTTATAAGGTAGAAATAGACTACGAACAGTACATTACATAAGAATTCAGAATAAATATTTATTTAGCTTTGTATTAAGTGCAAAAACTATATGAAAACACAAAATGCCAGTAGTTTGAAATCTTTCAAATTGTATTGATCAAGTGCCATTAATTTGATGCTCCTCCCTGGATCTACCTGATGTCAAAATATTGACACTCTGTCAGTGTTAATACAATGAAAATACTTTGTTCATGTAACTGTATATGATACCTGTTTACAGTCATCATCATTTAAAGTAAATACAGGTTTAAGACTAGGATATGGACGGATGAGGTGTGGAGCACACTGTTCAGTTCAAGCTTTTAATAAGATGCGGCAAACAACGATTCAACAAACAACATATAAATTAACATGAGTAAATTCACTCTGATGAAGACGTTGTGTTTGTCGAAACATCAGTTGCTGCTTAATAAAAGCTTGAACCATAACTGTGTGCTCCACCTCATCTCTCCATCCTGTTTCAGTGTCCTTTCTGTTGATGTGCTGATTTGAGTTTCAAATTGGTTGATGAGTGGAGATTCCCTCATTCCTTTTTTTTTTTTTTTTTTTTTTATGAATGTGCTTCAACATGTCTGATTCATGTTACTGTAACATGTTGCATGGATTTACAATGGTTCCTTAAGTGTGTTTCTTCTGTGTTATTAGACCACCACCTAGTGGAATAGTGCATGCATTACTTTATCGTAGAAAAGGTTTCAGTCGTAGTCATCTGGACACTGTTTTCAGAATCAAGACGTTTCGGCTCCCATCCGGAAGTCATTCTCAATTGTGAGAATGTCCGGCATGTCCAGAATGCACTCTCAGCCTGTGGTTATCCTACTTGGGCTATCAACAAAGTTAAAAGAGCCAAAAAACAGGACAAAAGTGTAACAGAACCAAGAAGGAACGGTGTCTCCATTCCTTATGTATCTGGACTGTCTGAAAAACTACAAAGGATCTTTAGACAGCACGATGTTCCTGTCTTCTTTAAACCAGGCAACACTTTAAGACAGAAACTCGTTCACCCTAAGGACAAGTTACCCACACAGAAACAGAGCAATGTTGTCTACTCCATTCAGTGCAGTGAGGAAAACTGCAAAGAACGGTACATAGGCGAAACCAAACAGCCACTTCACAAAAGACTTTATCAGCACAGACGACACGGTAACTCAGGATTACAGAGCGCCGTGCATTTGCATTTAAAAGCTACTAACCACACATTTGAAGACAGCGAGGTGAAGATTCTTAGTAGAGAGAAGAGTTAGACCCCTCTTTGAACAGAAATGGTGGTCTTAGATTGAATCTGCCCAAAGTCTATCAGAGTGTATTATCACCTTGGTCACGCCTATCACATGCTAATCAGGCACTTAACAGTGATGAAGTAGATGCAGCCAGAGAACAATAGGCCTGATTACTGATTACTGGGCCATCTTGGAACTATTAGGTCAGTTTCAGGTGAAACTAGCTATTAACAGATACTCAGGCAGATTCCCTCCTGAGGGCAGGGCTTATGTAACTCAGAGTAGCTTAAATTTCCAGTTCCCGTCCAATTTTTTCACAATTGAGAATGACTTCCGGATGGGAGCCGAAACGTCTTGATTCTGAAAACAGTGTCCAGATGACTACGACTGAAACCTTTTCTACGATAGAACACTCCTGGACGAATGAGGGACTACACCGTCATGCATTACTTTGTGTTTTTACCCATTATGAGCAACACTGTATCCAGATCATGTCCACAATTGATTGGATTGGAACACACACACACACAAAGATGTGTATGCATGTATATATATATATATATATATATATATATATATATATATATATACATGCGCAGTATCTTTGCTGTTCCTAGTACTGCACTCTTTTGGATCGAGATGTCTGGTGTTCTTCCAGGGATCTGCTGTAGCCACTCCTCCAGTTTGGGGGTCACTGCCCCAAGTGCTCCGATGACCACGGGCACCACTGTTGCCTTCACCTTCCAAGCCTTCTCCAGTTCTTCTCTGAGCCCTTGGTATTTCTCTAATTTCTCATGTTCCTTTTTCCTGATGTTGCCATCACTTGGTATGGCACATCAACCACAACGGCTTTCCTCTGCTGTTTGTCCACCACCACGATGTCAGGTTGGTTCGCCATTACCATTCTGTCAGTTTGAATCTGGAAGTCCCACAGGATCTTGGCTCGGTTGTTTTCTACCACCTTTGGAGGTGTTTCCCACTTTGACCTCGGGGTTTCCAGTCCATACTCTGTGCAGATGTTCCTGTACACTATGCCAGGCACTTGGTTATGTGCTTGGTTGGTGTTATTTTTGCACAGCCTACACCTTGGGTCTTGTCTGGTGTGATATATATATATATATATATATATATATATATATATATATAGATAGATAGATAGATAGATAGATAGATAGATAGATAGATAGATAGATAGATAGATATCTATCTATATATCTATCCAGCCTTGTGGAGGTGTACAATTTTGTCTCTAGTGTCTTTGGATAGCTCTTTGGTCTTGGCCATGTTAGTAGTTGGATTGTATGGGGTGGACAGATGTCTTTATGCAGCTAATGACCTCAAACAGGTGCATCTAATTTAGGATAATAAATGGAGTGGACATTTTAAAGGCAGACTAACAGGTCGTTGAGGGTCAGAATTCTGGCTGATAGACAGGTGTTCAAATACTTATTTGCAGCTGTATCATACAAATAAATAGTTAAAAAATCATACATTGTGATTTCTGGATTTTTTTTAGATTATGTCTCTCACAGTGGGAGAACTTGCAAAATAGCAGGGTGTTCAAATACTTATTTTCCTCACTGTATATATATATATATATATATATATATATATATATATATATATATATATATATATGAGCACTCGGGGCAGTGACCTGAGCAGATCCCTGGAAGAACACCAGACATCTCGGTCCAGAAGAGTGCAGTACTAGGAACAGCAAAGATACTGCGCAGAACCCTCAAGCTCCTAGGCCTCTGGTAGAGGACCCAAGCTCGAAGGATGAGCCCACCCACTGAGGGTGAAGGACAAAGTTTTTTTTTAATGAATATACTGTATATACATGTTAGTTTATACTTCCTTTATGTTTATTATTCATTAAGCCAGTGCATGTGCAGTGTAACCACACTATTGATTGACTCAGTATGTGACTGTTCAGTTCTACCATATTAATATCCCTTATATCTGCATTCTGCTATCTTTATAGAAAAACTTTCCCTTCAAAATATCAAAATGAAAAATGTGATGGCTTTTTGTTTTGCTTGTGTTATTGTACTACACTGTAATATTACAGTACTGTCAGGGGATGAAGTTCCCGTAAATGACCTGCTTTAGTGGCCTTTTTAACCAGTGTAGATCTAGATAGATAGATAGATAGAAATTCAACTATGGACAAGCCTGCGCAGTGTTCGCGTAGGTATCAATCGTTTCATTACCTGTACATTTATAAATTAATATTATATAGCTGTGAATTTATAAATATGATTTTTGTCAGGCAGTTGCATTCAAATACATTAATAATATTTATGCGTTTGCTGAAACATTAAAGGATAGGTTTACAATTTTTCAAGTCTGAAAAGTAAAACAACGGTTGGGTGCCCACATGAACATAAAGGCTATATTAATGTTAATCTGAAGCTAATATAAGGTTTCAGCAGACTGAGTTTGTTAATTCAAAGGGACATATTCCAAAGTTACAGACTTTTTACTTTAAAATTCCCCCTTTGTGTTTCCCCAGCCAAAGTTTCATTTCTGAGCTGCGGTGGAAAGATAGTAACACAAAGAGGGGATTTTGAACTAAAAAGATTGTAATTTGGAAGATACCCACTTGACTTGGCTACTCATCCTGCTGAAGCCTCATTTTAGCATTAGATAAACTTTAGAATATGTTTTTGCATTGAGCAAGGACTGTGGATCTTGTCCCCCATCACTTGGATTAGGGCATTAGGAAGGGATCTCTTAATGGCTGGTATGAACAGGAGTTATGATTACAGTAAGCAAAGCCAATTTCAATGTTCATATGGGAAACTGACGTTTGAAGTTAGACTTTAACCTTTCCTTTAAACAGCTTAAATATTTTCCTGTAATGATCTTATCTTGGCACTCTGCAGCAGCTAAATCTAGCAGTAACAGAGTTACAGTATGCGGTCATATCATAAAATCAAGTTAAGTCAACTTTATTTATATAGAACATTTGACGGAACACATTACGATAGCCTAGCACTGTACAATTTCAATACACAAAAATAAAAACCTAAAATACAGTAAAGGAGTACAATTATTATAAATGGCCTGTATGGACACACACACACACACACACACACACACACACACACACACACACACACAGACACATACACATACACACAAACACACAGGCATACACACAAAACAAACATCACAAATCATAAGGCATTATAACAAATTAGATTTCAGTCAGATGTGAAATCCAGAGAAAGGGATGAGCTGTTGTTCTTTTCAGTGTTTCACTATGGGATGCGCTCCCTGCTCTGCTTAGACTCAGAAGCATTTATTTCATTGTTTGTCAGCTCTGAGTGGTTGGCAGCATCACATATATCATTTCTCAATATCATGTGTCTTATACAGTTTTATTTTGAGAGAGAGCATACAATGGGGCACAGTTTTGGCCAGGATGGTTGCCAGTACATTCAGGCTGGGGCAGAGATACAACTGGTGCATCAATTTTTTTTTCCAAAGAAGAAAAGAAAATGAAGTAAAAAAGTATTTAGAGCAAAAAAATCTCACAAAGTATAGACTGATATTTTGGAAAGAATATGAATTAAACAACACTGTTAGGCTACATAACCATGATGACAAAAATTACAATTTGCTATTTCAATTAGTGTGTACACTAAATCTACTTTACACCCATAGACAACAGTTGGCAGAAAAAAAAAACTTTTGAGGATATCAACAAAGACATTATTGAAAGTGGCAATGAATTTGTGACTGGCTAGCTGTCTCTAGAACTTTATTTTTAGATAGTATCCAGTAAGATAGGGCATTCAGAGCGTCTCAGAAAATCACACAGGATTGGGTTATAGTGTGTAGTTTTCCATTTGAAACAGCTGTAGGATTTGTTAGAAACTGCACCAAACTCTTATATTACAGAAATAACATGATGTGCATGCCTGTTTTCTACATTAGTGTGAAAGCTTCCTTTAACACGCCTTTGCGCATGCGGGTTGCGCAGGTCTCCGCGTGATGACAGCAAATGACAGCACTGTTCGCTCCTGCAGAAGCCAGTGTAAGACGGCTAACCACCAACAAACAATTCCTCTGATTCGAGATATCTCATGATCAGCTGTGTTTGGAGAAACTGTGAGAAAACCAGTATACGCTAATTACATTTGGTAAGTTGCTGAATGTATGTTAATATCTGTTGTTGATCACATTTGGTTACTCAGGAGTTTGCAGTCTAAAGCTAAGCTAATGTAGCTAACTAGCTTATCGTTAGCGTACCCTGCTTGACTAGCAAACGGCAGCCGAGTTTAACTTGGTTAACGTTAGCAGGCTACTGCTAAGTTAGCCAGTAACGTTATAGCAGTTTGCTGTCTGTGCTCCTTCTCCAAATCAGAGTAAACACAAGTCCGTCTTGTCTGTTACCAATGTAACACCTGGGTGTCTTGGGTTATGTCAGTTTCCTTAATAGCGTCAAGTGGACCCAACGTTGTTACGTGTTGTATTTGATATGATTCTAAGCCATGTTAACCTAGCTAACGTTAGTGGTAACAGATATGAACTTAATCTAACCCATCTCGATATGTTGGCTGTCTGGCTAAATCTCGGTTGGCTAGTAACGTTACACCAGCAAATCAAGGACGCTAACTTGTAACTTAACGTTAGCAGCACATTCAAATGTTTCGGCTTTTGTGTCAAATGTGCCCCCACCCACCCATGGAGCCTGTGAAGGGAATGTCTAAAGTTGTAGCCTAATAACGTAGCCATTCGGATATAGTATTTGTAACGTTAAGGCTTGTAAGGCCGTGGGATATAATAGCATACTGTCATTTAACACCATAAATGTTTAAACATTGGATATTACCATTAACTCTAGCATGGAAGTACCGTAATTACCTCCCCATTTTGCTCAATATTACTGTAGTAATTAGTCGTAGACAAAAATAAGTCAATGAGGTTAATCATTAAAGTCTTTTTTTATAAAGTTATAACGCTAAACATTTGCTTGTAGTGATGTTTTTCTGTTTTTCTCTGATTTATATCATCAAATTGAGTACTTAAGAGTTTTTACTGTTTGCCAGACAAAATAAGCTAATAAAAGACCCGAAGGCTCAGTGAACTTGTGACTTAAAGTTTAACTGATAAATAATAATTAAATATAACTCAAATAAACAGTCATAACCTCCCACTTTGACAGTAACTGGTGTCATAGTGTACTGGTGCCAACTGCCACATTACACAGCAAATCATGCCTTTACATTATAGCTTCAGAAGTCTGTTTCAGTAACTCACTTTGTTGTATGATTAATTCTTATAATCATACTTATTCATAATCCAATTGAGGATCAGTCAGCAGGACTTTCTTTCCCCTGTAGTAATGACGACAGATTGCCTGGAAATGGGGTCAGTCTATTTTATGGTTTGAGAGTGGAATGACTTTTAAGTTCAAGTGTGACCAAGGGATCACATGCTTTTTTCTTTGTAACTGGATTTATAATAATACCGAGGCTCATACATTACTTAGAAGTAGATTCATCTTTCTTGTCAGGATGCACAATGCTGAAAGTTTTGCATTTAACCGACAACAGTGTTGTCATTTCAGTTGATACAGATGACAACATTAATATTCAATACAACCATCTGTCTCCTTTCCTCTAGTGGTGTTTACCTGATGCTTGGTTTATGTGTTACAGTCACTGCTTCATTAGTTCGTGTCCCGATATAGTACTAAACTGTATTCATTTTTGAGAATCTGCAGTCACCGAAGGAGATGACTGCAATTTGGTGTAAGTTGAGAGGATACTGAACTGCAGAGCTGGTGTGTGTGTGTGTTTGTGCTGTTTTCTTTGCTTTGTCATGACAGCTTCTGCACATCTGTAGGATTTTATTTTGGGTAAAATGTTTGTGTCTTCTGATTGCACACTGCAAATCCAGTGTTTTCATTATTTCCGTGAAGCCATTTCACTAAAAATAGCGTAGATTGAATATCTTGGGCAACAAGACGTGGTTCGACCCACCTTCCTGGGTCCGTCAGAGGGCCTGAAATCTGAACATGCACCTCTTCTCCAGTTGAAAAGGTGTACCCTGACCTTGTCGAAAACTTCTAATTGTAGGAAGTTGCCCTCAAGACAGCAGTTAAAGTGACAGTACCTGTGGTAAACTGGGTAGTTTACAGTACAAGTCAGAACATTTAACTTCAGCATGTGATGAACAACTGTTAGACAGTGCTCTATGTTAATGATAAATACTGTTTATCCATAAAACTTCCATATAACACCCTGTGATTAACTGCATATCCAAGCTGATAACAATAACCAACTTAAACTGTTTTCTCAACTGAATATGGATGAGCCACATGAACTGGTCTTATGGGCCATTCATACTGTATTTGGTGTAGAAACATGGATTTAGGAAGACTGGCTCGGGACACGACTTATGTGTGTAATGAGTTTTTTTTCTCCTTTTGCCATCATTACAGCTTCTTATGTCAGAGCTGGTGGACATTATGAAACATTCATTTGGGGGCAGTGGTGGCCTTAAGATTAGAGAAGTGGGCGATTGTGCAGGAGGTCACTTACCCCTCCCTCACCTTCCTCAACTAACCAACCCTAACAATCTGACCAAATACTCAATGTCAGCTTTCATTTCTTGACAGTTTTCAATAATCAGTGGTATGGTACTTGAAAACTGTTGAGGTTCAGTACCTACCCCGAATCCCGAATGCTGGGAAAGGTCACTCATAAACCTCATGTACTTAGTGTACGGTATTTGCTTGCTGAGCACTGTAAGAAATTATCTGAAAGGGAAATGTGAAGAGGACGTTGGCTCAGAACCATGAATACCTTTTGTAGAAAGTGAAATCCTTTGAATATCTATAAAAAGCACTTTGTTCCATTGGTCTGTCTGTCTGTCTGTCTGTCTGTGTGTGTGTGTGTGTGTGTGTGTGTGTGTGTTAGATCATGTTGTGGGAAGAGTGTGCTGTGTTCCAAACACCTTTACTCTGTTGGCGTGACATACATTTCTTGTGGCATTTTGTGCTTTGCATTTCAAAAATAATTTCAAATTTAGCAACTTTTTCATTAGATATCTTAAAGGGACAGTTCACCCCAAAATCAAAAATACATATTTTTCCTTTTACCTATAGTGCTATTTATCCATCTACATTATTTTGGTGTGAGTTGCAGAGTTTTGGGGATATCAGCCGCTGTCTGTTTGTCTTTGTCCTGCCTCTTGTCTCTTATGCTACCTTGTTGTTATAATTATGGTGCTTACACAGATGTTACATTTGAATGATTGGTCCCATTATCAGTCATGTTAACAGTATTCAGTAGCTGTCCTGCCACAACAACGATCATTCTCACACAGCTCAGAAGGTTGCAGATTATGCCTTTCCTCGCACTGTCTGTTGTTTGGTTTCTCTTCTGCTTTAGAGTTCCTCAGTGCTCTCCATAACTGACTCACCAGGTAGCTTTATGCAGCGGATTGTATTGGCGCTGATGGGCACAGGAGGCCATGACAAATGGCAGTTAACCTCTCTGCTAGCCACTTAATAGCCGAGTTGCTTTTTCACTTCCTTGCAAGTATGTGAGGAATGTGCTTTTTCAAGAACGTGAGTGTATACATGTAAGTGTGCCATGAGTGTTCTCGTCGGTTGGTCAATTCATTCAGACATAAAATGAAAAAACAAAAGAAACCAAAGAAAAGTGTACCTCTTATTAGCTTTTTATATATCCAGATCTATTAATCTAGGTCCTAAATGTAGATGAGTTGACAACAACTTAAAGCCCCCACCAAGTGGTTGGTTTTAGTGCGGCCCAAATTCTGCCAAAATTTCACTGTTTCCAGCCTCTCAAATGTGAATATTTGCTGGTTTTCTTATCCTTCTATGGTGGTAAACGGGATCGTTTTTGGGTTTTGGACTGTTGGTAGAGTTGTTGACAAAAACATTAATAAGCACTTGTATCTGTTTACAACAACATTATAGTGTAGTGTTTATTAAATGTTTATATACTGCTTAAAAATGCTAAATAGGGGGACTTAAACTAAGGTGTTGCAGTTATTTTTATGAGCAATTGATTTTCTGTCAATAATTGTTTAGTAGTGGTCGACCGATGTGGGTTTTTCAATGGCCGTTGTCCGATACTTAGAGAGCAGGGCAGCCAATGTCCGATATATAATGCTGATGTAATTATTAAAATAGAAAAAATACAAGGTCAGTAAACAAAGAAAGTCATGTATAATTCTATGCACATTACAATCTAATATACTTTTATCCAGTAACATGTTGTTTTAGATGAAATTTTTATTAATTAATGAAATAGAAACATACATTGGGTTATGCTGTAGATTTCAGAATGCGACTGGTATTTAAGGGAGAGCGGGGTACAGTATGTCCAGGGCTCAACAATAAGGATTACTTGATTGCCTGGGGCAAGTAAAATGCCAGATCAGACAGGCCACGGTGGAGATTACTCGAGTTGACAACAGCTACACTAGTTACTGTAAGTGAATGCAATAAAACCTCGGCAAGTAAAAAGCATTACTTTATCAATACACCTGTTCAACAAGCATAAACGTGAACATGTAGAAAGCGATATTTTAATTTAAACTGCCCTGTCTGCAGTCTCTCATGTTTCACACAAGCACAGCGTGCTAGCTCGGCTAATAGCGAATAGTTACAAACAAGCTAAAACAAAGCTGTCAGTATGTAGGCTGTTCATCTTAGTTTGCCACAAATCTTAAAATTAGGCAAATTCTTGTAAACTTACTGCTGGCTGAGACAAACCAGCCCCTCCTCCCTCTACCAGCGGAAACTTACTTGCAGTGAATCACATCAGCAGCAATGGGAGGAGGACAGAGGACAGGAGGAAGGACTGTTAAGGAGTCCATCTCTGGGGAGAAGGAGGGGGGATTGTCATACCATTTTCGATATGCAAGAATGTTTGTTGCTTTGCATCTATGACATACTGTGTCCTTGTTCTGATTCATTTACTTTATTTATAAAGATTAAACATGACAATTAACTTAGTTTTTATTGTTAGTTGATAACCGCTAATAAATAAAACAATTTGTATAGGGGCAAGTAAAAAATGACTTTGGGCAAGTAGATTTACCTTAATGTTGAACCCTGATGTCAGAAGCAACATCATTCAACTGCATTATACCGGCAGGGTGCAGAGAGTTATAGTACAGGGCTCAAAACTAACTCTTTCACCACCTTCCCAAAACTGTCCCGAAGCATGTTTTTGTTCATGTTTGTTCATGTTTCTTGACAGACAAAAATAATAAGTTTGTTCACTCACATTGCACAGCCTGCTCATATCATCTACCAAGTGACTAGAGGTGACAACAATGTGATAGAGCGGAGATTATGTCCCGCGAATCCACTACTATCTCTCATTAAACACTGTTCCAAGTTAGCTTGGTGTATTGAAGCACAGAAAGACAGACACACACGCAGGGGGAGGGAGACACGCACACAAGTGCAGAAGCATTATGTTAGCTAGAAGCCCATAACGTTTGTTCCCCAAAACGTCATTGGCAAGTTGAAACATTAACGCTAGTTTTTGGACTCCCTGTTAACGTAAGCCCACTTGTTGAATCGAGGCTATCTCTAGCCCATTAGCAAATGCACACTGACAAGGCAATTTTTTGTTTATCTGCCTCGTGAGTGCAGGCATTGGCCAATACCGATTATCTCAAAATGTCAGATATCAGCCCGATTAATCGGCCGACCAATTTATTCATTCATTTATTTAAAATGTCAAAAATAATAAAAGTCACAAGTGCCATCAGAAGTAAACCGAAATAATTCCATTTATAACAATGTGAAATGATGAAACCAACATATTTTAAAAACGGTTATCAGCAAATGTTTGATATTTTTACTGATAAATGACTGAATGATTAATTGCTCGTGAGATTGTTTGTTATTTTTTTGTTGATTGATTGCAGCACTATGTGGACATTGTGATGAGGAGCAGCTGTGCCTTATGAAGAATTACACTATAAATGTGCATTTTTCTCCCCAAACCATAAAACAACATACTGAAAGTTTCTTTGTATTAAAGTGGTATTTAACTAAACATTTACAAAAATGATGACAATCTATTACTGTAGTTGGAGATCAGTAATCACTGTTTATCTCTGTTTTGCCAAGGGAATTCAATGTAGAGCCTATCATTATGTGTTTAAATCTGCATAACCAATTTTGATTTGTCAGGCATATCAACTCTAACGTTGTGGTTGTCTGTTAGCTTGTGAGCACTGACACTTCCTTGCAGTCATTCCCACTCTGAGGCAGTTTTCTCCAGTCTAGTCTCATTCTCCTCCCAGAGCCATAACTCCACAGTTAAATCTGTGTTTGCTATGTTTGCAACCCGCCACAAAGAGGCTTTTGTGCAAAGGATTCACCAAGAAATCATTCAAATTTCATGCACTCAGTTTGGTTTGTATGTCTTGGCTGTGCATATCTGGAATAGGGAGAGTGATTTGCATATTCTTCTATGTAGCCTCTCCCGAAGCTTGTGAAAGCGTGCTTCTGCTGTTGTCGTTGGGCCAGTGTGTGAAGCACATGGAATGCAAATGACTTCCCTTGCATGACGCAAGCATCAGAAAAGGGAACCATTTCCTGCTTCTCCTCTAAATACATTTACTTTTAAATACAGCATAATTCAAATAATGAATACTGATAGTATTTCCAAAAAACGACATTAAGGATGTGGTAAGTTACTATTAGGTAACTACAAGTTCAGAATGCTAACTTTCTTGGGTTTATTGGAGTGTTTGTTTGGTAACAGACAAGTACACATGCTAGACAGTCCCAAAGCATCGTTACAAGTCCCATGCCAGAAAGTTACAACAATGACGTACTGAAAAACTGAAAGAAAAAATACAGTTTTTCCTGTTTGATTGATGTGCCTGTGAAAAAATCCTTGCAGTTTACTGTATAGAAGCTTAAAGGGGTAGGCCTATATGAAGTTGAGGGGGACTTACAGGAGACAGATTAATAAAAGAATAGTCAAGCTTGAAGCAGCAGAGGCTGTGATACCCTGACCTTTGGCTCCTTTAGACCCTCCCTGCTTGGTAAATATCTTTTAAACTCAATGCCCCAGTTAGAACTGTGAAAAATGTTCATCACAGTTTCTCAAAGATTTCTTCAGGTGTCTTGTTTTGTCTGACCAAAAATCCAAAACTCAAATATATTCAATCTACAATAAAATATAACAGAGGAAAGTGTTGTGATTACATTTCTGATGATTGAATAATCATAATTAATTGACCAATCGTTTCTACTCAAAACACAGGCTTTTTGTTATAAATTTAGTCTGAAGCACAAGCTGAGATAACCTTAATGACATCATTAAGGGTTATTTTCTCAGACTTGACGAAGCATCTTTAGAGCTACAGTGGACATTACACAACTGTTCACTGAACAGTCCTACTACAGTAAATTGATGTTTAGATGTAAAATTGATGACGTTCCCCTTTAACACAGCTGACTTAAGAAACTTTTTTCTTGCTAATGGGACTTTGGTCTAACATTTAATAAAAGGTTATTTGAGCTTTTGTTTAGTTGGCGTTCCACATATTCATCTCATTTTCCTGTTTCCTGTTGTCCCTTTTGTGCTCCAGGCATTTCCCTCTCTGCTTGTGTGAGCTGGTGAAGATGGTGAAGCCAGACATCCACACTCTGGCCCACCACCTGAAGCAGGAGCGGCTGTACGTGGCATCCGAGAAGCAGCTGATCCAGAGGCTCAACAGTGATGTGCTGAAGACAGCTGAGAGGCTGTACCGGGCTGCATGGATCGCCAAGCAGCAGAGGATCAACCTCGATCGTCTCATTCTCACCAGGTCAGACCTAACATCAGGAATAGTTCAACCTTTTGGGAAACATGCTT
The DNA here is from genome assembly GCF_020085105.1 of Siniperca chuatsi. Classification (NCBI taxonomy): domain Eukaryota; kingdom Metazoa; phylum Chordata; class Actinopteri; order Centrarchiformes; family Sinipercidae; genus Siniperca; species Siniperca chuatsi. The sequence goes on along the minus strand of NC_058046.1, from coordinate 12,695,348 downwards.
ATTTGCTTTGATGTCTTTGCATTTAGCACAGAGCAGGAGGCAGTTAGCCTAGCTTTGCATAAACTCCATAATTGGAGGCAGGGGGCTAACAGCCAGCCTGGATCTCTAAGGTTAAAATATACTACCAGCACCTCTGAAACTCACAAATCTAATCTAATCTGTACCTAAAGTTAACATTTCCTGTTATGCATGCCTGTGATTTACTATTGTATCTTGTGGTACTTACGTCAACAGAAAGGAAGCAGTTTTGAATAAATGACAGAGAGCAATATGCAGTATGTTGTTGGGAAATAATTTAAATACTGGTAAATGCAAATATTTGCAAAAACATTTTGTATATTTGAGGATGTGGTGAGCATTTTCTGAATGTAAATTCTGGGCTATATGTGTGTGGATATATGTCAGTCAGAATTAGGTTGGACAATGCGTCATCTACCACTTAGAAATGGCTAGGATATATTCTTTTAGACCCACTGTGTTTGCAGGTGGGGTGAGATCTGGTTGTCATAGTGAGAAGGAATTACAGTATATAATGTTAGTTGTTGGTGCAAGATATATATATAATATAAACTAATGAAACAACTCTGTTCTACAGTGCGGAGGCGTCTCCGGCTGAATGCTGCCAACATGCCAAAATGTTGGAAGACACTCAGTTCGTCGACGGCTACAAGACTCTGGGCTTCCAGGAGACAATCTATGGCGAGTTCTTGGCCAGGATGAGGGAGAACCCCAGACTGGTGGCGTCCTGCCTGGTCGCAGGAGAGAGGCTGAGCCAGGAGCACACCCAGGGGGTCATCCATGCAGTCTTCACCTCACTTTATGGCAACTGTATCATGCAGGAGGATGAGAGCTACCTGCTACAGGTCAGGGGCCCTACCTGTCTCTAGTGTTACACATTTACAAAACAATTTAATAGCCTCTCAGTAAGATGAGATGTTTTTTATCTGCTGCAACTTTTTTTCTTGCCAACTCCCAGGTGTTGCGATACCTGATAGAGTTTGAGCTGAAGGAGAGTGACAACCCTCGCCGCCTACTGCGACGGGGAACCTGTGCCTTCAGCATCCTTTTCAAGCTCTTCTCCGAGGGCCTGTACTCAGCCAAGCTCTTCCTCACCGCCACCCTCCATGAACCCATTATGCAGCTGCTGGTGGAAGATGAAGACCACCTGGAGACTGACCCAGCGAAGGTGACGGAGCGCCTAACTCCGGCCCAGCAGGAACGCTTCGGAGAGAAGGGCTCTGAGGGCTACAAACAAAGGGTGCAGGCAGCTGTGGAGGCCAATGAAGCCAAGCTGGTAGCTCTGGTCAACAAGTTTATTGGTTACCTGAAGCAGAACACCTACTGCTTTCCCCACAGTCTGCGCTGGATTGTGTCGCAGATGTACAAGACTTTGTCATGTGTGGAGCGTCTTGAGGTGGGCGAGGTGCGCACCATGTGTACGGACCTACTGCTGACCTGCTTCATCTGCCCAGCTATAGTTAACCCAGAGCAGTATGGTATCATCTCAGACGCCCCCATCAATGAAGTGGCCCGCTTCAATCTAATGCAGGTCAATGGCACAGCATGTATTCTATTTACACATCATACATGTGGCAATCATTCTACAGTATAGACTGATATTGCATATTTTTTTGTTATACAGGTGGGGCAGCTTTTGCAGCAGTTAGCCATGGCTGATGATGATGCAGACCCAAGGAGGAAAAGCAGTTTGTCCAAATTTGATAAGGTGTGTTATTATTAATTATTAATTTCAGCAACATATTTCTCCTTGTACTAATTTACCTTTCTTCGTCTGCAGAGTTGTGTAGCTGCCTTTCTGGATGTGGTGATTGGAGGAAGAGCAGTCGAGACCCCACCCATGTCCTCAATGAACCTCCTCGAAGGCCTCAGTAGGACTGCGGTCTATATTTCACATAATCAGCTGCTCGTGCTGGTAGGCTCTTTTGCAATTGATATCCAAAAGTAACATTAGTATACCATGTGAAAGTCTGAGTTGTTATGTGCTGCCACCCTTTTACAGGGTAGATGAGAACAATACATTTGTAGCACCTTCCTGCAACATTTGCATATTTCCTTGAAAATCTGTGCAGTAAAAATTTGTGGAAATGCTCAGTATTATAATTTTTGTTTTGTCGTTATTTTCAGGCATAGTTTGTAGTATTGTTGAGCAAATATCTTGTTACTGTCCTCCAGTCAGTATTGTTAATGGTTTTCTTGTGACCATTAACCAATGCAGCTTTTCTATGTGCCCTCATTATTGACCTATCATTTTGCAATGTTTACAAGTAAATTACTCGCAGTTAAATCATGACTGTGAAGGTCACATTTAATAAAGGGAATTACACAAGTGTCACTTTTACTGGAATGCCAGCAGTATGTGAAATATTTAATAGACGTGTGATAAACACAGTTAAGTAACTTGTCCAGGCAACTTACATATAGTTGCAGACACAACAGAAATATGGCAAGAGATAAGACTTATGCATTCTTACTTCATGACCTTAGTGACCTGACCTTTATGTCAGGCATCTCAAGTGCCTTTTGATTTATTTGTGTATGAAAGCTGTGTGTGTGGCTTTTGTGTTGATTCTTTCCCTCCATTCATTGCAAAATACCTTTTGTCAGTGAACTCTAATAAAGCGATGTGTAATCCCATGTTTTGTACCAGCGACAGTTTAGATTTACGTAGAACATGACTTTGGCAAGTGCAAACTTGTCATCTCACACCCTTCCTGAGAATAACTGTCGACTTCCAATGAGTGATTCATTGTGATGTTCATAAGAATAATGTCTTCCACTTCCTGCATAGGTGGACTTTGTGCGGAGTGTGATGGCAGGGGACCACCTTCGGGAGGAGGAGCACATGGCTCTGGAGACCCTGCTTGCCAACGTGCCCCGGTCTCGAACTGTAAAGAGCAACAGTCTGGAGCTCACTCCCTCCAACACCCCGCAGCTCTCCCCAGCTACCACTCCTGCCAACAAGAAGAACAGGCTACCCATAGGTACCTACCTCCACGGCCTCTAAGCCTTTGTCTTCCTGCCACTCTGGGTTTTTAGAATACATGTATTGATGTGCTCGATATGATGCGACCTCTTGTAATTTCCTGATGTGAGAATCTAAGGCATATTTTGCTTTATAGGAATATCACAATTTGAAACAAGAACTGGAAGATAGAAGTGAAATAGTTTGTCTAATGAGAAGCAAAATAAAGAAGTAAGAGTTGAGTGGTGAAGGCTAGTGAAAGGCCCGTGTTTTATAGGAAGCTAATGAGCTTCTTCTCAGCTTGTTATGAAGATAATTAGCATGGCCTGGATTGAGGCTCAATTACAGAAATGACAACCAATTAAATTACCAAATATAAATGAACTCATTTTAATTGGAATGGATGGAAAAGATGCATAGACTACCTTCATTAGCATTCTCAAGACAAATGATGCTGTAGCAACACCCCCTTAATTAGAAATTAACCACTTGTGCTTGCTTCTCTGAAATACGATGTTTATACACACAATCTTGACTTGATACTTTTCAATTCTGAGATGTACTCTGTATTCTTTCTCCAACTCCCTACCTTGTCCTTCTCCTTTCTTCCTGTGCTGCCAATGAATGACCAGGACAACACTTAGCCGCTATAACATCCTGGGACCCCACAACCACCACTCTGTCTCACATTCCATTAGTAACCCCTTTTGGTGGGTAGCCTGTCAGTCGTGTTACAGCTAGAGAAAACTTAACCCATGTATCTGTTGTTTCCCCCAGCTGCGTGTTAGATAACATGCTCTTAGCTGCTCAGTAACCTCCCTGCCTCGCCACTGTTACCTAGCAGTGCTGTTGTCCATGTGCTCTCACCATGCTTGCTTTGCCTTGCACGGTGCTTTGGCTCATTATTAGAGCTAAGATGTTTTTCCACTCATTTTGTTTTCTAAGTTTTCCCCTTTTTGCTTCCTCATTCAGCGGATTATGGCTTTTCATTATCAGGTAGAGTGGGGAAAAATCTATCTTCCACCTTTCCTCCTTCTGGTCTGTGCCTGAGTTGTGGTCGTAATAAAGGAGACACTAGTGCAATTACTTTCCACAATGATGGTGGCTCTGTGATGGCGTGGTTGTGTTCTTAATAGCACATATGTCATCTACTCATCTCTGAGAGAGTAAGAGCAAAACTAATTATAGGGACAACATCAGGGATTTTTAGTGATTATATTGGCTCTTTATGTTTGTGAATTAATTGGAGTACATATAGGGTTTCAGATTTCTTAAAAAAATTCTCAACTGAGATAATTCTTCCTTATTGAATAATGTGTAATATAACCAGCATCCTTTTCATGTTCTTCAAATTAATTCCCTATTCATGCTTTGATGCAAGCATCATTCATAAAAATACTTGTATTGAGATGGAAACACAACCCAGAATGTAATGTGGTATGTGACCACATTACAATCCACTTGATTGTATTTATGTAACTCTCTTGAGATGATTGGAGAAGTGAGTTTCAGCACAGATCACACCAAATAATATCTAGAGTCAACTTAAATCTTATTTCATGTTCATATTTTCATGTAGATTGTTTTATAAGTTCTACTTTTAATGTTGCTAAAATAATTTTGTTCTAGTATTCTCTAGAGACTTTGTGAGCAAAGCTGTCTATGTGCTTTTGTGTGTGTGTGTGTTTTCAGCTTGACCAGTGAACTGTGCGCAGTGGGAATACCATTTTCAGATTTCAAAAACGTTCATGCTAAAAGAAAGCTCAGCCTTTATTATTGTTAACTAACTACTGTCTAACGAGAGAGAAACTCGTCTTTAATGTCACACCAGTGTATAGCTACATAACGAAAGAATTGGAAAACGTTCAACGGGTAATTTTCACATTTTCTTTGTGAAACTGATAAAACCATTGTGACTTATCGCTCATTTAGAAGTAGAAACATTATTAGCCGCTAAAGTAATTCTCATTTCTTATGAATAGTTGTTAGAGGCAATGCATTGGTGTGATATACCAGATGAGAGTCTTGGTTCTAGTTTCAAGCTTTGGGCTAGAGCTGTTCATTTTCACAAATGTTGTTTGGTGAAACATGAATACCTGAATGTGTTTGCCTAAATCCATTTACCATATGTTGTTATTTAGTGTCCTCTGAATGTTAGAATCAGAAAATAACAGTGGTTCCCTACTAATTCCCTCCAAACTGCCAACCAGCAGCTGCTCGTAGCCGCAGCCGTACCAACATAGCCCAGGAGGGGGAGGCAGAGGCCAGCTCCCAAGAATCCCTACAGGAGCTGATGCCAGAGGAGGTGCTGGTGATTTCACTCGGAACTGGTCCCCAGACTGTCCCTGGGATGATGTCAGAGAATGAGGTAATGTGATTTGAATTAATGTACTCATTTGCAGGAGAGATGATAATGTGATACATTCAGTGTCATATTTTTTCCTGTCATTGAAGGGTAGTAAGACTTCTTAGAGTCGGTGTCACGCATTGTAGTAGTGTGGTAGTGCAGTTATATAGTGCTTTGTGTGTGCTTGCAATGTTGATAAGAAACATTGTATCTCATGTAAAAACTCCCTGATCCAGGTGGATGGTCTGCTGCCATCTTTGAATGAGGTAATGCCTCTGACAAGAAGGACTCATGGCAAAGCAAGTTTGCAACCAAACATAAGTGATATTTGATGTCTGTTCTTCCTCTCTCCACTGCTCTCTAGGTTTTGAACCTGCAGATGGCTGATGGGGCCCAGGGGGACGGCCATGCTGATGATACTAAGCTGCATGGTAAACCAGACAAAACCCTGCGCTTCTCCCTCTGTAGTGACAACTTGGAAGGCATCTCAGAGGGTCAGTCTGCAGTCTGATGACACATAAAGCTAAAACATAACAAAAAACTAATTGCTGCTATTGCAAATTGCTTTTTCTTTTGTATTTTCAAAGTAATATCAGAAAACTTGGAAAGTAAAAAATGTTTTTGCTTTGGGGGAGGCGCATCAATGTGATTATGAATCGGTCTCCATCTGCTTTTTTGTCTTCGTCACACACTTATATACGGTGCCAGACAAGGGCAAACGCACTGCAGCTTATGAAAACACGTGCAAATAGACAAAACACAAAGAAATTAAGAAAACCTCTTCATCAATTAGACAACACATGCAGCATTTAGCGTGCAGCATTTAGCAACATGCTGCAAATACACACAACACAACCAAATACACAAATGCATGAAATTGAGTCCAGTCCGTATCATCCGTTCATTGTTTTTCTGTTATTTTGTTGTGTACTGTTTCTCCACTTTGCACCTCGTGGAAGCATGCAGATTTTAAGAAAAGTTTGTAATTTTTGAAACTGAAAATTAAGGTCAATTTGAAGAAATTTGAAATAAAAATGTTGGAAAACTATTGTTAATCATTATAACCAGGTTCATCAGTGATGACAGACGGACTAGCCTGTTATGAACGTTGGAGTGACCAAGTGCACATAAATAGCATTTCCTAGGTTAACATCTGTCATAAACACTAAATCTCCTCAAATCATTCAAATTACTGATAGAATTCCACTTTTTCCCTCTGCAAGATCTTGCAAGATGCATGCAGCGGTCACTTTTATTGCATGCGCAGAGTAGAGCAGCGGCAGAAGTCAGAAACCCACAACATAAACATGGATGATACACAAACCCGACTTTAATAATTTCATGAGTCAGAATCCGTGGCAACAACAAGCGTGTCCAAGCTGTGTTCAGCACTTTTTAGTGTCCTCTGGAAACAGTTCCGTTGTAGTTGTGTGTATTTGCAGCGTGTTTCCTAAGTGCTGCGGATGTGTTGTCAATGTTGTCAGATGTTTTAATTAATTAATGATTAATTTTGTTCCTCAGGTCCATCCAATCGTTCTAACTCTGTGTCATCTCTGGACCTGGAGGGAGAGTCTGTTTCTGAGCTGGGAGCTGGACCATCCGGGAGCAACGGGGTGGAGGCTCTACAGCTTTTGGAGCATGAACAGGGTATGTGTGTGTATTTCTGAATGTTGAGTTGGAAGCATAACTATATATTTTTCAGACACAGCAATTTTGTAAACAGATGAACGATGAGAAAGATTACAGATGAAAGATATTCAGTCTAACATACTGCATGTCTCTTTCAGCCACCACTCAGGACAACCTGGATGATAAACTGCGCAAGTTTGAGATCAGAGACATGATGGGTCTGACAGATGATCGGGACATCTCTGAGACGGTCAGCGAAACCTGGAGCACTGATGTGCTTGGCAGTGACTTTGACCCCAACATGGATGAAGATCGGCTGCAGGAGATAGCAGGTGGGGCATGGCTTTGTTACATGTATTTGTAGACGTTCACTCCCTGCATCAGTAAGCAAATTGATCGATCTGCACAGCCTGTGTGATCTTTGCACATTGAGATGAATTTACTGCACACGGGGACCTCTCTGACTGCTGATTAAGTAGATTTTAGGGAAATGTCATCACCTTGTGGTATGTGGGTGAAATAGCATCAAAAGGCAGGTCTTCAATTCAGCCTAGGTTCTTGCTTCTTATACACAAGCAAGGCCCTTGTTATTTGATCATGATAGTTTTCTGTGATTTAAAATTCAATTGAATTGCATTTCAGCATTTAAATAGCGAACATTATAAGTAAATTTGTAATAATATAGGCCAGTGTTTCTTGTTTCTGTGAACAAGGTTTAATACAGTGTTATATGTTTTGTATTTAGGTGGATGTATGAAATTTGTCTTTTTGTGTTCCAAATTCAGTGCCATTGTTGTAATGCGATTTCCTGGTTCACTACCAAATCTTAACTTTAAACGATGCTTAGTTTGAGTAATACAGTATATCTCGGTATTTATACTTTTGCAATTTAAGAAAAAATACTGAATAATAGTTGGTAATATTCATCTTTTGATTGTGAAGTCTGAAGATGAAGCAAAATGACCAATATCACACTGTGTCTGTTTTCATTCTGCTGCCACTGACTCTTAGATTTGACTGAATATGCAATTATCTTCCAATTATCTTTCAATTGATAGAATACTCTAGTGAAGTGGATGCATTTGATGAAAATAGAAAATAGACTCAAGGTGCAAAACAAGTTCTTTTCTACATGTCTCTGGGAGTATATCCTGAAATTAGCTTGCATTTATCACAGTAGCAGTGGGTAATAAGTACATGCATTATTATTCAGCCTCTGCACTTTGTTGAGCCTAAACTATGTCAGTAAGACACAGGTTGTACAGATAACAGGTACCTCCAATGTGAAACCAGCTGTAGACAGAATTTTTGAGTCTTCATGTTTTTCATACCCTCATTTTCCTGTCTCCTCTGCCTCAGTCTTTTTCGTCACAGCCTTCCCCCTGCCTATCTCGCTCTCTATCCGTCTCTCTCTCTCTGACATTCACTCAGTCCCTGCAGTCTTATTGACCTTGGTTCCTTCTCATTTGCATCCACCATTTTTCATTCTTCGGAATATGGCGTTGGGGGACTTTTCCATCATTAAGTGAATTTACAGCGATTTCCTTATGTGTTTTCTCCAAGGGATTGGGTTATGAGATGCACATTAAATATCCATTAATACCTCATTATCCCACTGATAAGATTACCATGATAATGAGGCAGAAATTCTAATTGTTTCACTTCTTGTTGTGCCACTCATTTAATCATCCACCTGAAAGACAAGTACTCTGCGCCCCTACCTTGAAGACTGTAAACACGGACAGCGGGATAGAGCTCTCCCACCGCCAATGAGAGCCCTGCCCCCGCCAACATCAGTACACACTGTTGCCTGGGTGCTGGCATGCATGCGTGCTCATGGTGTGCGTGTGCCATGAAGTGGAAGCATGAGGGCGCCACTACCACAGGTCGACTTTTCGGTCTTGAGCCTTGGCCACTGACTCCCACTCACACCTGCTAGCTCTTTTCCCCGTCCTTTGCATTCTTCCACCTTGTTAAGCCACGGCTTCTCAAATGGAGATGGAGGGACGCTGTGCTGAGGACTTTGTGGGAGGGTGGGCGAAGCCGTAATTTGGATGTGAGTGATGCTAGGCTTAATCAACAGCTCAAAGTCATGTCCCTGGAGGCTAGGGCAGGGTGAGATATTACCATTAACCTCTGACCTTTGGCACAGTGGTATATGTGCCTGTGGGTCCCAGCATGAAATGCATGTGACCTCCAACTCTCTCTGTGTCTCTGTATGAAAAGCTCACCCTTTCTGAAGCTCCGTCCACACAAACATTTACAGAGGGTTTATCTAGTGTGTTTGCTTGTCTCAGGCCACTTCACAGTGTTGTTTGAAAGTCAGACCTGTAAAAGTCTGATGGAACAGGTTTTAATTAAGATACAACACACGAAATCAATACATTCGGTACCATATAGTGCTGAAACAATTACTCACTAAATTGATAAGTGGATTGAAAGCAAATGTATTATTTGCAAATGCATTTCAGTCATTCCTCAAGCAAAAATGCCAAATATTTGCTGGTTCCAGTGCTCATATGTGAGGATTTGCTACTTTACTGTTTTTATATCATTGTGAAATGGAAATCTTTGAGTTTTTAACTGCTTTTCAGTGAAAAGCACTTTGAAGATTTCACTTTGGGCTTTCAGAAGTTGAAATAGACATTTTTGACTGTTTTTTAAAATAATTTAATAGACTAAATGATTAATTTTGCATTTGAAAAAAAAAATAATTTCTGTAGTGGCATTCTCAAGTTCACATGTTGCTCATATTTAAGATCTGAATAATTTATTAGAACTAATGACAGAATATGAATCAACACCAGTGCCGTAACAACACATAGAGGCTCCGTAAAGAACAAAAAGGTGCCTTCAAGATGACTTTGTGACTATAGAGGTGACTTCTTGCTGGTCCAACACTTTTCCAGACAAAAAAAGCTGGTTCATGCTGTGGAAGTCGGTTGACTCTTTGTTTCTCTCTCTCTCTGTGTGCTCTCAGGGGCAGCTGCAGAAAACATGCTCGGCAGCCTGCTGTGTCTTCCTGGCTCGGGTTCAGTATTGCTGGACCCCTATGGCTCCACCATCTCAGAGACCACAAGTGAGGCCTGGAGCGTGGAGGTCCTTCCCAGTGACTCAGGTAGGGAGCCAGCTTCGTTCTGTTGTTGTAGACAACCGTTTGACTGTTCTTTTGCTGTTGTTATAGTCTTCATTCTTGCACTTTATCTCCATGACAGCTTCAGATGCAGGTTTGCATGAACATGTGTGTAGGCATGCATATTTATATTTGATCAATATAGTGGGGGTTGGGACACCAGGTGTGGTTGCATGGCATTCTATACCAAAAATGTGTGCGTGCATCTGTCATCTGTCATCATATTTGTGTGCACTTGCCTGTCTTTCAGGGCATATCTGTGTGTGCCAGTAAAAGGCAGCTCAGGGTTTCCTTAGAGGGACCACCAGGTGTGTTTGCACCTGTGGTGGAGCAGTGGGGAGGGAAGCACAAGGACAGCAGCTGTCCTCAGTCAGTTGACATGGTGTCAGTTTTTTTTTATCTGGCTAGACTTAACATTGCATTGCTCTGAGACTGGTGTTTACATCTTGCATTGTTATGACAATAATCACACAGGGCATCAGTTTACATCAGTTGTGCCACTGTGCCAATCCAAATGCGAATAAAATCTATTTTCTTTGTCTGTTCTTGCAAATTGAACATACAGTCCAAACCTTTTATTAATGATGAGAGATTATGTACTTAACTCCCCCTTTTGAAAAGCAGTGTTTTGTGAAAATCAGTAGAGTGTTTTATTAACAGCGTTAAGTGTTTCTTTGAAAAGCCTGGGCCTTATGTTAATTGAAGTTGTACACCACTGCAATATGTGCAGTACAGAAATGACATGCATGAGTGTCTTGATTGCTTTTTGTTCCGTTTGCTGCCCCTGTTCTGCTCAGTAATAGCACGATCGGAGGCTTGCTTGGAGTACAGCGCTTGTTTCATGGCTAGGCAGCAGAAAACTACACTCTGAAGAGCACTTCACCAACACGTTATTACTAACGAGCATGCAAATGAGTACTGCTGTTAGTATGGAGCCTCTGGGTTAGACCCAACAGCTCCATTGGGTAGCCAAAGAATTGGCCGTACTAGCTTTATGGTTTGGTTTGGCAGTTATAAGACATGATAATGTATGCTTTGTTTGATTTCATGCATATGTGCGCACTTGGTTTCCAAATAATCTTAACAGAGGGGGGTGGAGAGAGAGAATGGCCATCATCTCTAGTAAACTGCCACGAGTACAGTGGATTATGATTTTCTTTGAAATGGTACTTCATCCACACTTCAAGTGAGATAAGTACACATTCTTCTCTGAGATGTCTTTTTTTCTCAATATATATATATATTTTCCATTTTGGTTCATTTGCAGAAGCCCCGGACCTGAAACAGGAGGAGCGTCTGCAGGAGCTGGAGAGCTGCTCAGGGGTTGGCAGTACCTCAGATGACACCGAGGTCAGAGAGGTCAGCTCGAGACCTAGCACACCAGGCCTCAGTGTTGTCTCAGGTATAAATCTAAGCCACTCTCTCCCTCACCTCCTCTCTCTAACATCTACTTCCTCTCTCTAAAACATTTGGTTCTATTTCTGTTTTTGATCTTGTAGTCTCTTTTGTCTTCTATAAGTTGAAAGAATCATGAATTGATCTGCATTGTTAAATTCTGGTTAAATAACAACTGACAAATAATAACTCTTTCTCACCCTCCTTGATTCTGTGTTGCGTGGTGATGTTGCTGGGAGGGTTGTTAACCAGTGTAGTGGGGTCAGTGTGGATTTTTCTGTATGACACAGGTTATTGCTGGTTGTCTTTTTTCCGTTGGCTCAGTTGGACATGCTATGTTGACATGCATGAAGTAGTATCCTAGATTAAGAAGCCAGCGATGATGTTCCTGGCTCAGCTCACAGGAAAACGTCCCATGGGATCCGGCCGATGGATATTCTGCATTTGATGATCACTCTTATCTTTGTCTTTCCCCAAACCCACGGGAGCTTACGCTACCAATTTAGAGTTCCCAGTGGGTTCCCATGTGAGAGAGACCATGCAGTATAGTCTAAAGAGAAAAATATCCTCTTTTGTTTGAGAGACATTGAACATGCAGGTTCTGTTTTTTGACTGCTGCCAAAATATTTTACTGTATTGAGTTGCTTGTGTTTCCTGAATGTCAACACTGTGTTGTTGTTTTTTTCCCTGCTGCAGGTATCAGTGCAACCTCAGAAGACATCCCCAACAAGATCGAGGACCTGCGGTCAGAGTGCAGTTCAGACTTCGGAGGAAAGGACTCTGTGACCAGTCCAGATGGGGAGGAGTCAGTCCACGGTAGGAGAGTGTCACATCCCTGCTAGGCCAGCTAAGCCATCAGTCCAGTGTCTATCTGGTCTTAACAGCATCAGCCACAGCTATCAATCCCTGTCACCTTTACAGCTGCCACCCAGCTTAATCACTGTCTTAGTTCTCAATAGTTGTAATTGTTACTTTAAAGTTTTAGTGTAGAGTTAAATATTCTTTGTTAGCCTGGCTGGGGAATCACATTTGGTGGCCAGGCTATAATCTTTTTAACTTTTTAACGCTATAAACTATTTGTTAAAATAACAGTAATGTGCATTTGTGCATCAGTGGTTAATTTAGTAAATGCTCTTAATTGTCTAGTATTCTCATGTGTTTTTACAGGAGCACATCATCTGACATCTCCACCCTCACAGACCGATTCCTTACTGGCCATGTTCGATCCCCTCTCCTCCGGTGAAGGTAATTTGCGCTCCCAGAATGCTCTACAGCCAATCAGAGCTAGAAATGAGTATCATTAAATCCCTACCCTAATTTCACAGGCTCGCAGAACAGCTTGAGCTCTGTGAAATTAACCAAAAGAGTGCCTGTGCCCCCTCACACAAGCCTTACCCCAACTACTGGACATATTATGTTATTAAGTGCAAGTGAAATGTCATTTCATTTGGCCCATTTAGTATCCCAAATTATTCTTAGCAGTCTTTGTTCCTGTGCATTTTGTTTGTAGTGCAGGTGGAAATTGTGTGAGAGGAATGGTCGTGGCTGTGTGTCTGTGGCAAGGTGAAGGGATGACAGGTTGAGAGACCTCACCCCAGGCTCTTTGGCACTGTCCCCTTGTCCCACTGTGCTCATGGCACGAGGCTGCCATTGGAAGCTTTTCAGGAGAGAGAATGTACCCTTGGAACAGGTGGCCTACCTATACCTAGGGCTCATCTCCCACTAACATCTCTCTTTAACACTCTCCTACACTTTTGAGGTGTTTTTTTTCCTACTGGTTTTATAATGTTTAGCAACTACTCTTTAAGAACAAGTGAGGTTTTGTGGTACAGCACTACCTCATTACTTACCTTACTAATTTCATTAGTATATTTAAGTCTTTGAAAACAATTCTCTAAAAAAGTCTTTAAGAAGCCTGTGCAGTGAGCTCGTAAGTAAGTAACTTAAAGATCAGAGAGAATGTAATGAAAACTGATCATACAAAGTGCACAGGGATGTATAATATTATCTGTTTTCATCTGGAAAAATTCCATCAACTAAATTTTCTCAATCTTTTATTTTCTCTCTTTTATTACCTCAGGCTCCTCCACTGGAACAATAGTGAGGCCTAAAGTTCACTACGCCAGGCCCCCTCACCCTCCCCCAGATCCTCCCATCCCTGAAGCCAGTGCCCTGGGGCCAGAGACGCGCCACTCTCTCTTCACGCCCCACTACCTGGCCCAGGCTGAGCTGGAGCACACCAAGCAGCGCCACTCCTTCCCTGACAGGCTGGTTCGTAGCCGCAGCTCTGACATCGTGTGCCCAGGCCGCCGGCCCACAAGTGACCCCGGCCTTAATCGGCGGGTAGCAGTTGAAGAGCGTGACCCTGCCGGGGCATTCGCCTTAGGACCGTCCTCGTCCCCCAGCAAGGACTCCCTGAAAGGAGAGGTAACCAGCTACAGTGGCGCTCTTAGTTATTGCCATAGACAGTTGTGTTTTTACTAATGCTGCTGAGGAACAGCTTGAAAATAATTCTTTTGTAGCGAATTCCAGCTGTTGTGTGTAATAATCTACCTGCTAGGGTCTAAGTGTTATCTTGGTCATTTCCATCCAAAGGCTGAGGACAGGAAAGACAGTGACGATGAGAAGTCTGATCGCAACAGACCATGGTGGAAGAAACGTTTTGTGTCAGCCATTCCCAAAGGTAAGGGAACAAAACACTTGGTCAGTTTAAGCATGCCCTCTTTTCTAAACTGAAAAATGAACTTTTATACATTTAAAGGTAATCTGTTTGACTGCAGCGCTCCTTTATTTTTTGTTGTTGAAAAAAAAGTTCTCTTAATCACAACTGACAGGAAATATCACACTTTAAAGAGCAGAGCGAAAACCAATTTATAATGTGCGAAAGAGAATGATGATCCATGTTGTCCACTCCATTGCAGATGCTCCAGTTGGAAAATCATGTTTCTTTTTGTTTGAAGTTACTCCAGAGACGTGTCCAGTCCTTTTTCTCTCACGTCTCACTGGCTGCAGATTTATATAGACTTTTCAAAACTAATCAGTCATCAGAGGAGCTTTAACTGTGTAGATTGTATGGCTGTAGCCCTCCCAGCAGTGCTGTCAGCCACCGGCCAATGGTCATTAGATAGACCTTTCTGTCATCAGCACTGATAGATGACATGTCTCTTGTTGCAGTTCTAATCTACAAGCATCTCTCATACATCTGTCTGGAAAATAATGAGCTCTGCCCGCACAGAATGACTGCTTATTACTCTTTGAGATAATGATGTTTCTTAAGTAAACATTAAATTGATATTCATAAAATGGAGGACAGTGTGCACATGGAAAAGTAGAGAGCCGTAAATCCTAAACCACCAATCTCCCGCCCAAATCTCTGTAGAGCCCTTTGTGTTTGTCCTGTTGCTCTGCATGGTGACGCACAGTCAGTTGTCTGGCAGAGCGGCAGCCTGTGTGTGAAAGGCCAACCCTGTCTGTTGTGTTCCTCACAGTGCTGTATTGGACGGCTGAGAGTGATGTCCCAGGTAACGCTTCCATGCTGTCGTCATTGAGCTAGCTTTACTGCTGGAGCCAGCGGCTGCGTGCCCGTGCTGCTTTGTAGATGTCGCCTTAGAGCTGTAGAGCTGTGATGTGACATGGTGTAGCCTGAGTTCCTACGCCCACACTCCTCATCCATGCATCCGTTTTACCACCCTTTTTTTTCTTTTTGCTACAGTATTTCACCATTTTACTTTATGGAGAATACAGAATATCAATGTAGATACTCTACCCAGTGTTTCCTGTGTGTGTCATCAAATTGTAGACTCTGTGTCTCTTGTTTGTCCTGTTTGCACCTTTGTGTTAATAGGATAAGCATCAGTAGGCTTATTTACATCTATATTGACTGGATTTTTTATAACAAGTTACGGTGGACCTTTGTGATATTCTGGTATGAACCAATGGTTTAAATCACCATTTCAATCTTATTTTGCTTTTTTCTTAGTAAAGTTCTACACTAGACTTTTTTTGGTACTGTGTGATACCATACATCCTACATTGAGATTTTTTCTCTCAATACAAACCATGAAAAAAATGCCCAAGATTTACCAAAGTGGCTGTGAACAGGTGACTCGTGATCAGCTTGTCATTCAGTGATAGTGAAAGTGATGTCAGTCCACCAATCATGTGTCTCTCCTCTACAGCTCCGATAGCAGCATTTCGGAAAAGGGACAAGCAGGAAAAAGACGACGTTACCCAGGAGCGCATTCCACAAGGTCTGTCCTGGTTTGGTTTGATTACACTACTAACTAGCAACATTTGGATATTATGTTGGGTTTAATTTTAATATTGTGTGTTGGTGGGTTTATCAGATGACCCATTGCCCAGACATAGCTCTCAAGCGCAGGCAGCTGAAGACATCCTGGACAAGTACAGGAACATCAAAAGGACCAGCCCGAGCGATGGAGCCACGGGCGGAGCTTCTTACGATGGTACAGGAGGTCAGGAGAAAACACTCTTGTAAATATGGGTATCACAAACACTTGCAGTAGTTATATGGAGTAATTTGCCTGTTTTTGTGTATGTTGACAGATCTTTGTGTTGAGGACAGTGTACATGACTCTCCTAGAGAAGACACTCTGCAGAACATTTCCACAGATGACCTCCCAGACTCAGCCAGCCAGACAGCGCAGCAGCATGACTCCAAGTTCTCTTTCAGGTCAGAAAATCACAATCCTGCAGAACCCCCCAACATACAATCTCAACACTTTCTAGTTTTCTTAGCAGACATTGTTAGACACTGCTGTTAATTAGATTTTTGTGTGTGTGTGTGTGTGTGTGTGTGTGTGTGTGTGTCTTCCAGTGATGCAAAGAAGAAGTTGAGGTTGGCGTTGTGTTCTGCAGACTCAGTGGCTCTGCCCATCATGGCTCCTGCAACCACACGAAATGGGCTGCCTGACCATATGGACTCTGAAGGTAGGCAGTCCTTGAGCATCTATGCTAAATCTCTCCTATATTAGTACTTGAGTTCATAGTAACCTGCTATACACTGGAACTGAACAATTATTAGAGCTCCTTTTGCTTTCTCTTTTCTGAAAAGAGGGAACATTCTATTTCCTAGCATTTTTCTTTTTGAGGCAGAACAAGTAGTAGAGCATTAATCCATGCAGGTAGAGTTGGGACTGCATTAGTGCTCCTGTTGTAACGAATAACTGGTGATAACATGCAAACTGATTATGAAGCACAATTTATTTATAACATGATTACAGTTAGAGAGTGTATTCATTTAGAGCTGTTGTTAAAATTGGTACTTTTGACTAGACTTTAGGTATCTTTGTCACAACTTTCCATAGGGAGCCGGGTACAAGCCCTTAATGTTGGCAAGCATCCAACCTGCTCAAAGTGTCCTTAAGCAATACACCAAATCTGTACCACCTTCACCTTCTAACTCGCCTTCCAAGGTTTGGGGCCAATTCCCATATGGTGTCACAAAAATATCACGTTATTAAACAATCATACATATTAAAAATACTCGTGTTACCACATAGATTAATATTAGTCCAAGATTTTATCAGAAAGTACATGTTTTCTGCTCAAAATAAAGACAGACCTCTTAAGCTTTCCTCACAGCAATTCTGCAGGGTACCACCATCACATCCTGAAGCAGGACAATAGCAGGCAGAATCAAGTGACATCCTGTGAAATGGTCAACAGTAAAACCATACGACTCCATCATTGTGCCCATCGGTCACATTGTCATGTGGAGGCAGCAGGTTGATCAGATTACAGCAACCAGCCGTTCCTTTTGTGAGCGGCGAGCAGTGTTGTCTAATGCTGTCTCCCTATCGTCCTCTCCCTCAGAGAATGAGATCGTCTGCTTCCTGAAGATCCAGCTAGCAGAGGCCATCAACCTTCAGGATAAGAACCAGATGGCCCAGATCCAGGAGACCACGCGCTGTGTCAGCCGCTTTGACTCTCGCACCTGCAGGAAGCTGCTGGCTGCCATTGCTGAGGATTACAGGTAACTGTGGAGGCTTGGAGAGACGTGGGTCTTTCATTTTGTTATCTTTTCTTTGTTCAATGCATAATGTTGTTTTAAGCTTGCAATACAGTGGCAACAATAGAATGCAAATGTTTGTGTGTGTTTCCTTTTAGAAAGCGGGCACCATACATAGCTTATCTAACCAGGTGTCGTCAGGGCCTGCAGACCTCTCAGGCCCATCTGGAGAGGCTCCTCCAGAGGGTGCTGAGAGACAAGGAGGTGGCTAACCGCTACTTCACCACTGTCTGTGTTCGGCTCCTTCTCGAACACATGGAGGCCAAGATGCTTGACTTCATTAAAGGTATCTCTACATTTTCACTTTCAGTGTACCTAAACCCTAGCTGAGCATATTGACTTGTTTGTTCTTCAGCTGGCCTTTGCTGCTAGCTTCCACAGTACAGAGACTCCTCACCTTCTTGACATCCTATTTACTGCCATGTTTTAGCAAATTATACATGATTTACAATGTTTTTCCAATATCACTCCTCAAACACAACAAGAAAATAGATGGTGGTGGTAAATATAAAGGCAGTCCATCCCCAAACAGTTAAGTCATAGATATGTTGGGTTGTCCACCTTTTAAAGTTTGACAATTTAATCAGCTTATGTGAAATTAGAGACCTAGTTCTAGAGATTTTACTCTCCTTTTTAGATTACACATCAGAATTTATTTCCAAGTATTTGAAATGCCTGTAAGTCTATACACAACATCACTTCCAAGCTCAACTTGACTTAAAAACAATAATATTGTTGCCCAGTAGAGGCTGCAGCTATGTCCTGTGCTGGTGTTACATCTGTTGTTTCTCTGCTCCCCTCCAGCGTTCCAGGGATGCACAGCAGCGGATGACAAGACGGCAGCAGTGGAGGATTTTCTGAGCTACTTGTACGGTGCCATGGCCCGTGATGCCATTTGGCAGTATGCTAGCGAGGACCAGCTGCAGGATGCCCAGATGGCTATTGAGCGCAGCGTTATGAACCGTATCTTTAAACTGGCTTTCTACCCCAACCAGGATGGAGATAGTCTCAGAGACCAGTGAGTAGCTGATATGACACCAGTGCCACACAGTCTCATAAGGCAGTATTTTGTTATTTTCTGAAGATTTAAAACCTAGGAACTGTGGGTGCAGCAGTGCTTTGCTCTGGCCTTCAGGATTGAAAGTAACATCAGTCTGAATAGTAGATAGTAGACTTTGATACTACACCTAGGGACCTCAACATAATGTGCTGATGATAGTCTGAGGTCTGAAATGGTTGTTCCTTTTGAATTTATGTTGCACTATTTTGCTTTTTACGCAGTCAAATAAGTAAAATAATATTTTCTCATATCTTAGCATGTATTTTATTACAAATTCATTGAAGCAGTTTTGTCCTGGTGTAAAAGTTCTGTTACATAACTTCAGAAAGGGATCCTCCACAGCTTCATAGTGCAGTGAAATGCCGTCATGTTGTAGCAAAAATAATTGTGGTTTTGAAATCATATCACACATTCACAATATGCTGTGATGCTACGATGTGCATCACAGCATAGCGGTACTGCATCTTTGTATAGCAAACTAGTTATAGCTAAATTTTGCTGCTAACATTTACTTGGAATCCAGGTAGTTTAATTTGTGAATTTTCTTTTAAAGATTTGAAGCCACTTAATCAGTCATAGAGTGCTGCAGAGATGACGTCTTTTTGTGGGTCAACACGGATTTTAGCGTCGCCCTGGTTCCCTCGTCAAAAAGCCAATGGAATTTTTCCATTGGATTTTGGATTATTATAGAAAATAAGCCCTGTGGCATATAAAAGTTTATGATACTTACACGTTTTGTTCAGCAAGATAATCTTCACAAATGAACACTACTTTTATAATTTTTGTGTAAATGTGTAAAAAGTGTAAATGCCATCGCCAGAAGTAAAAAACTAATGTTAGGCTATAAACGAACTACACCACGGTCGCATAACTTCAACGTCACCACCACTAAACTTCCAACTTGAAATTTGATTTTGCGCACTTACCTCTTCTACAAAAGCCTTTCTTCTTAGTGTGACCTGATCAAGCTAGTGGTCATGGCTGTGGAAAGTTGGAAAGTTTGAGTTACAATAGTTTGCAGGAGCATGAGTATGAACCCAACGAGGCTGTAAAGGCGGACTAGTGAGTAAATGAGTTTCCGTGTTCGGCGTGATGATGTTTAATGTCCCCGACAACCTCTGTAGTCTCATTTAGCCACTTGTTAGCAACTGCCTTTTTTAAGACACGTAAAAGCTTCAAAATTCATGAGTGGGGTATTTACTGATGTATTTTATGTCATAGAACAAAATGTGAAAAATGTCTTAAACTTGTTTTAACCACAGACCTCATTTCAGGCATCTAACCAAAAACCCCGTTGACTTCGAGACGCGGGAATTGAAGTACAAAAATGCTAACTTATTTCTGGGTTTTAGGACTCATTCCTGCGACACTATTAAAAAAACCAGAGAGGAAGATAAGTTATAATATCTACTGACAGAATGTGTACTCTCTCTGTTGTCATATACTGCGTTGTTTTCTCTCACACAGGCTTTTCCATGAACATATCCAGCGGCTCTCAAAAGTTGTGACTGCCAATCATAAAGCTCTTCAAGTCCCAGAGGTATTTTCTTGGTGACATTTTTTTTATTTCATGCAATAATGGAGAAGGAAGAGACTTGTTGGTACAAGTAGCTTCAAAAAGTGTTCGGCGTTGTTTGAGGTTTTTTGTTATTTTTAAAAAATGTTTTTACTTTTCTGGTTGCAGGTTTACCTGAAGGAGGCTCCCTGGCCCTCTGCACAGTCTGAGATCAGGACCATTAATGCATACAAGACGCCACGAGACAAAGTCCAATGTATACTGCGCATGTGTTCCACCATTATGAACCTCCTCAGTCTGGCCAATGAAGACTCCGTCCCTGGAGCTGATGACTTTGTCCCTGTGCTTGTCTTTGTCCTCATCAGGGTAAGTCTGTTATTACTTTGTTCTTCCACGCTTTGTTGACAGCACAGTCAGTACTAAGCTGTATTTTTAAACAACATTCCCCCCCAATGACTGTATTGTAACTGCAAGGCACCATGAGGAATGCTATCTGCTAAACTGTGTGGATATATTTTACATATTTACATATTTATGATTATAATCTGTACGGCGTTGCGTGAGGTTCTTTCAGCAGCTAATGTGGGCCCATCCCCACATCTCCTCCCCTGCAGGCAAACCCGCCCTGCCTGCTGTCCACCGTTCAGTACATCAATAATTTCTATGCCAGCCGGCTGAGTGGGGAGGAGTGCTATTGGTGGATGCAGTTCACCGCGGCGCTGGAATTCATTAAGACCATCGACGATCGCAAGTGAAGCAGAACAGCCACCTGTATGGGCAGACTGCGGGGGAAGGAGCCGGGAGACTGGGAGACTTCCCAACCAACTGCTCTCTCAGCCCAGCTTATAAAACCTGGCCTTCAGCCTGCTCTTTATTTGTATAGCTTGTACATAGCCAGAGACGTTGAAAGATGACAAAATATATATTACTTTATGTATGTGGACAAATCCAGGTTTTAGCCGTGGTGAAAAAACGGCCTTCGGGAAAAATTGGCAAGATGTTAACTTTGAACCTGATTTGGATTTTTCCTTATCTTTTTGTCTCTTCAGTAATGTTTCACTTTTGGGGTCTGTATTAGGAATTGTATATATACACAATTATCAATATGACATTAAATCAACTTAAAAGATAATCCTATATAAAGGGACCAGACTTCTTTGATGTGATCACTGATCCCCCCCCCCCCCAGAGTGAGAGGGAAGGGCTTCCAATTAAATTACAATATAATGTTCATTAAATGCATTGTAACGTGGAGATTTACAGTGCATGAGAGTTACTAGTGGGATTTAGTGACTCTTAAATACTGAGTTCAATTCACAAAAACCATACTACTCATAAGGTTAGTGTGTCAAACAGTAGGGCAGCTTATTTCATGAAGTGTTTACTTCATCTTATTCCCCCCAAAAAAAGTGTCAGTGAGAATTTGGACATAAGGGCCCACATATTTATATGAAATAAAATGTATTTATTTCTGTAATTCTATTTAATGCTTTGTTTATCTCATTTAAAAAAAAAATGTGACTGCATATCATGCCCATTCGCGATGTCTGAGGCAAGTGGTGTTATAATAAACTTGCTAGAAAAGCTTGAGTTAGGAAGGCACCTTAGCGATGAGTAACCCTTAGGTGGGGATGCTGGGCGATTATGATACAGGGTCAACTCATGCACAGAGTAGTGGTGGCATTTATGGAAATATTGAAAATAGTGCCTTTGTTGTGGGGCGCTCTGTACAGGTAGTTTTTTGGTTTTGACTATTTTTTTTTTTAACCAAGCATAGGCATTATTCCCCACACACACACACACACACACACACACTCCAATGGGCCACCACGTCTCACTGAGAAACTTTTGTCCAGCCCTTGCTGAAGAAACATGGGCACCATTGATTGTCATGGCTCAGTCCCTTTAATGCACTTGAGTTTGAACAAATATCCCCTTTTGGTATTCTAGATCCTACCTCAGAGTTGAAACCAATGAGCCTGATATCAGTCTGTATACAGTAACTGTCCTGCATTGGTTGACAACAGAGTACTGGATCATTTTTGCACTGGTAAAAAATAGTAAAACAGTGAGAGGAAGGTAGTAAAAGTTGGATATTGAGCTGCTGTGATGCTTGTTGTGGTCACATCACCCTTAATTAACACAAGCCTTTGTTAGCGAACAAAGATGTTTTAGTTTCTAATCTTATACCTGAGATGCCACAAGTGTCCGCATGGGCCAACTAGTGAACTATTGGATATTAGCTCTCTACCTCCTCATACGTTCAAGAAAGGGACTCGTGTTTATGTGCACTTATATTTCTTTTTTTTCCCCCCAATTTGGCGTGCTGTGATATCTTAGTGTCATTGTATCTTTCCAATTATATTACAAGCATGTCTTTAATTATCCAGAAATTACTAAAAAAGTCCTCTTCTCTTGAAATCCTCTGCTTCATTTTTGTGCACAGACGTGCCACGTGTATTATAGTTTTCGATAATCCATTTCTTTTCACGATTAATGAACTGACAGCACAGTACACGGTAGGATAGAAGAGCAAATAATCAACACTATTGACTTGTTACTGACTTGCAGTTTATGCTAAAGTGGTTGGTGTAGTACGTGAGTGTGGTTTTTATCTAGTGAGTGTGTGAGATGATTGTGTGATTGCTTGACCCTCTGCCTCCTCTTGCATGAAGTCATTGGATGGTCTGTACATTCTCAATCATGATAAACAGTAGAATAGGATTAGTATCTGCAACAGGCCAGTAATTGAACCTGCAAGAGGATGCAAAGCTTCTCTTTGTGTCCGTGATACTTGCATATCAGAACTCGATGATTTATTTTGCACAAAACAGATGTTTTCCTGAACAAATTGACAGGGAGCAGTGCATTTTGAAATGTCATTACTTCTGGCCTTTACGGTCATTTAACATAAACACATTGTGATTAAAATAATATTTGAGTAGCTAAGTTAAGCACCTGACTGTTACTCTTTCAAGCTGATGCACATCCACATTTATGGGCAACATCACGAACGCATTTTTATATCTGTCTACAGTAGCACATGCTACAGATTTGTATGTGTCTGTGCAGTATACTTCCTTGCAGAGTCTGTGTAATCAATTTGATGAGAAAACCATGCACTGGAAAATCAAGTTGCAGGTTGCATCTATACTAATTAGGTTTATGTGATGTCACTTTAATTGGAAATACATACTCCACAAATCTGATGAAATTATTTGGACCTGGCTTATGTTTCAGCTTTTACTCAGATAGCCGGGTCGCAGCAGCGACAGACGACCCCAGTGAAGTACTGATCAAAACACCACATTATTTACACAAAAATACAATGACTGTGATAGCAACTGCAATTTTAACTCTGATTGTATGCAAACCACTGGACAGTGGTGTCAAGTAAACAGACTACGGAGTTGGTCTGTTCTTCAAAGCTTTACTGCTCTGCTCCCTGTGCAATTGAGTTGAAAAGCTGAGCAGAGAAAAAAAATTCAGAGTTTTACATTTTACATCTAATTTTACATTTAATTGTAAGCTTGCACAATTATGACATACGGGAAAAGCCGGTTTGTCTTTACTGTGATTAATGCATTATGTAATTCTTTAAAAACAATAAAAGAAGCAGAAGTTTTATCTTTTTTTTTTAATATATATTCTTCTGTGGCTCTTGAGATACATTATGCATTTCCCTTACAGGAGGAGAATGTCGAAACCTACTGTACACGCACAATAGTGTTTCATTATTCCGCGGCTCCTTGGACAGTTGTAGGTATATTTGGCCGACAGTTCACACAATAGAAGAAATGGTAGTGAAATTTATGCATGGAATATAATTGTTAGTGGGGGCAGTGGAGCAGCATCATCCAATCTAGCAGCCACAAATAGCAACCTCTCAGCAAATATTTCATTACTGCTGACAAGTGTACGGTGGATTGTAATTGGAGATATCCCCTCATCTAAAAGCCCTCCTTACTTCCCCGATTGCCTTCTCTAATACTCATCTTTTTTTTTTTTCATCATAAACTTCTTCGTGGGGTGCTTTGTGTCCCCAGATGATATCTTGCAATTGTTAATTTAAATTCAATTGTTAATTTAAATTTTGGTGTGTGAAGTTAATTAGTTGCATAAGCCAATGGCTACATAGGCCAGATTTGGAGATTGGATCTTTTGATTATGTGGCTCTTAGCTGATTTGAGATACAAGGAGGCTTGGTTTTGTTTCGTATTATGCTGCTCCACATACTGCATTATCATTGGCTAATACCTTCTTCAGTGCTGAACTAGAGGCAAAGGGAGGCTGTGCAGACATCACACACGAGGTGTAATGTCACTTCCAATTTATACAAGGTATCAGAGCAGTGGAGTTTGTTTTACAGGTGATGACAGATGGATCAAGTGAAGAAGAAGAGGGGGTTGTTGGACTCATCTGAGTTTTATAGTGAAGACATGAACAGGCCTGAGGTCTCACCCAGATGGTTGTGGAATGACAGATGATCAGTCCATCGGGGCTCGTGCATGACTTAACACGTTGGTCTGGTACTTCCTGGTTGTAGGGAACGGTGGAAGAGCGCCCCCCCAAATAAATTTTATAATTTCGGTGGCAATGGATCCCTAAAGATAGGTCAAAATGAAAGTGATCCAAGAGTAGAGAGAATAAAATAATGCCGGATGACTAAAGGTGCATCATTATGTCCTACACGCCTTATTCCCCATGTAACATTACCTGGAATATCACAATAATAGTAGCTTTATTCCAAGGATTCATTATATTTAAAGAGGGGATCCAGGATTTCCATACTTACCATAAGACCATGCAGCTGCAGGAAAAACAACAACAAACAACATCAGCACTGTTATGCTCAGTGACTGTACATGCTATGTCCACTGTACAAGTGTATGCTTCACCCTCGGTGTCCTGCAGATGGCAGACGCACCATTCCCGACGACGGTCTGCAGATCTGATCTGAGAGCGGCTCAGACAAAGAACACCACGGGGCACGACGGCTTGACATTTAAAACCAGTGGGACTCGCTGTCTGGAACTGGATCTGTTTTGTTTATTGTGGATATTCGTTAAATTAAAAAATGTCATTGTTATTGTTATTCTTCATATTATTATTATCATTATTATCATCATCATCATCATCATCATTATTATTATTATTATTATTATTATTATTATTTCAGTAGTAGTAGGACGGACATAAAACACATTTCAAGCTAAATGGCAAAAAAGGCTAGTACTTTTTATTAATTAGCTCATAAGAATGGTGTGTTGTTGAAGGTTCCTCGTGGCATTTTTCATGATGTGAAAAGTGTCTTCGAAAAACATCACACAAGCGCGCGCCCTCTTTCCACCGCTCACGTGCATTATACTGCATGGTACAGGTCCATATGTACATATCTTGTTGGACTAATCTGCTGGTGGTGGCGGGAAATCTTCACTAAGGACAGAATAAACAACACAAGGCAGCAGCACGTCAATTAAATTAAATGTGGTGGGGTAAGGAGGAGGAGGAGGAGTGGGGCTTAAATGAACAAAAATGTCAAATACACATATTAAAACTTAAATGAAATAGCCGCAAGGATGCAGACAGAGGAGGAGATTAAAACTCAAAGGGAGACCAAGTCTCTGTGCCCTGAGGTGGTGATACTGTAAGAGATGCAAATAGTAAAAGTGAGCACCATTCTCTGTAATAATTTCAGCTTAAACTACAAAGACAAAGGAAGAAAAGGAGATTTGTGACTTGCAACAAATAACAGAATAGCTCTGCTTCATTATAAGGTTGCTATAGAGAGACAATATTAAACCATGGAAATACAGTAAATGCTAACCGTCATATTATAGCATCATTCCAAAGGACAGATATGTGGACTATTGCATCCCTTTGCACTTTTATTGTGGCATTAAACCTACTGGGTTTAGTCTGAAATAGTAGACATAGGAATAAATGGCATTCCCTGTGTTTTCCTTTACTGCTCACCACAAAGGATATCAATTAGGCAAAGGTGTCAGTTACAATGGTGCTTCTGAGACAACCCTCCTTCCTTATATTGTGCTTATATCATTAGAAAAAGAACTATTTTCACATGCACAGCTATCAGAGCCTATCAGAAAAAGAGTGGGTGGTGACATCAAGTTGAACCGTGGAAATGGAACAGGAATTAGATGCACTTAGCCATCATATGTTAATGGCAGCAATCAACAGCCAATTACCCAGCGTACTTGAGTACCTTGACAAGTGCAGGTGTACCCTACAACTAACACAGGCCTCTTTCATGCATTTCCATAAATTCGACAGGAAACTCCCTCTCTGATTTAGCATGCATGTTTCATTGAGGTTGCAATTAAGCAGTAGCTATTGTTAGGGAGGTGTCAAGTGTGGATCATAAGGGAAAAAAATCCCTTAAGGGCAACAATAACATGTACTTTACCTGGATGCATGTAAATCAATAACATTATTTGTTGATATTAATATGACCTTTGTTGTTATTGCCCAGAGAAATGTTCACATTGCTTATACATGTTTGCTGATTTGAACATTTCTAAATCAATGTTCAGAAATGTGTTGGCAGGCAGCATTTTTTTTTTTTTTTTACCACTGGACAGTGCAGTGGCGTCAGTGCCTGGCACAGATCTCATTGTGAACACGATCTAGGCTGAGGATCTGCTGCTGATGCTGATGATCTCTGTCACTGGGGTGGATTTCAGGGCTCAGCTCTGACTGCTACCCTGATAAGTCTAGGAAAACACACACATACACACACACACACGCATTAGATGAAAACATCAGCCCTGCACACGCTGTGAGGCTAGCATCCCGGTATGACCCACTATGATTATTCTGTCCTTAAGCAACAGGTGACGGGCTTCCCCGGATGTCATCTGTGTCGTTGGCCTCTGTTCAGAGACAGCATTCAGGACCCAGGGAGAGCTGGCTGGCAACATGCCCGATCTACAAGTGAGCTGTCCTATCATTGACATCAAGTAAGCTGAAGATGTCATGTCTTCATCTTGTGAGAGTTCAATCCCCCTTTCAGGATGGATCAAGCTCTCTGTCGCTGGAGAGAGGCTGTGCAGATAAGTGTAGCGGGTCATACAGTACTTCCTCCTGGGAATGTCTAGAAAATAACCCTTGGGATACAGACATACTTAATAAAGGCTGCTTTATTGGTGATCATGAAGCAATAAATTGCACCAATGTGTGTGTGCACTCTGTATCCTACAGCACTTGATTTTAAAAATAGTTCTTTTAAGATGTTTTTATTATTGTTGGTCAATAGTCTTGGTTAAATAATAGACTGTCATTGACTAATAGCCCAGTCTTCACATGAAGCCAACATATTTTATAATATTGGATATAGTACAATATGACCATTGACAGTCCATTAGCTTTTAAGAATGACCTGTTCTTTCCCTCCTCTTTCTCTCTCTTTTGTTTGCCCTCGAGCTACTTGACTTGTTCTACTTGACTCCTGAACCATTTTAATATCAGGCTGCCATGGGTTTCCCACTTGTAAGCCAGTGTCTTCATATTTCTGTTTCTGCCCTTCCAGAACGAGAGATAAAAACCAAGCATGCTGTTGGTATACTCTACAAGTGCATATTAATAGAGTTAGTGACCCTGTTAATGGCCCTTTTAAACACCATGGAGAGTGTGCACGGAGCACAAATGTTGAGAAAATATTTTGGATTAATTTAACTATGATATTTGTGTTAATATATTTGTGTCCTCCTGGTGCTTTTGACAAAATGCACAACATGTTGATGTCCTAAAAGTTGGCATTAATACATTGATCTTCCGGTCCAGAACACTAAAGATATTTTTCTGGAGCTTGTTTTCTGCACATTGACTTGCAATGTCATTGTAGTTTGGCATTGTACTATAACAACACATTTTAGAAAAATCAACAAAATCAATATAATTCAGCGTGCCAGTTCATTTTGTTTAGTGCTAAAAGCAGCAGCTAGTTAACAGTTCATATTAATCACTTTTGAAATGGCATCAATAAAGCAGCCCAACGGAAAAATGGCAATTAAGTATTTATTGGCCCAACGTGATCAGTGTTGTCAGAGGTCATGTGTCGACATCAATGGCAGTGTGCGTGTGTTCGAATGCACGTACAGTTTGTGTGCTTGTGCATGTTAAAGCTGGGTCCAACTTTTTCTTTATGACAAACAGCCTCTATAAAAGATGCAGCCTGTCTCGCTGCAGCAAACCTCTTATGCTCTGTCTCTCTGTCACTGGCACTTCATTGCTTACTCACAGAAGAGTCCACAATGCTATATATTAATTAAGGGTTTCAGAAACAATAATGGTGACAATAAAGACAGTCCTCCCTCTTTGTCCTCCGCGTTCTGCCGTCAGACGATATTAGGAAGCATTTGAGAGGAGATGGGGAGGAGGAGGAGGAGGGGATGGAGGAGAGATAGAGCTCCTTCTCTCTGGAATGTAATCTCCCTGATGTTACATGGTGCAGCCTAAACTGATAAATTGCAGATTAAATGGCGGCCACACTCCACTTCACCCTACAGCCTACACCACACCCCCTTAGTTCCACACATTTTTGCTATTCACTGCCTTCTTGGCCTGTCAATTCTGCCTAATCGTGAGAGGCACTAAAACACCAGGTCTTGACAGAGCCAGATCAAGAATGATGAACATCTCTCAATGGCAAAAGACTCGTGCTCCTAACTCTACTAGAAGGCTCGCATCACTTATGCAGAAATCAGTGGCATGCCAGCATCCAGGAATTATGCCTGCTGACAGGAGATGCATGAAGTACGCATTGTGCGGCTGGAGCAGCCTTGACAAGTTATAGTTAACTGCAGCAATGGCGACCCCGAACACAAAGGATACAGCGGCTTATTAATGGTGGAGCATCCATGTCAATAATCCCTGCTTTTGGGTTGTGTCCAGAGTCATGCATCTTGCCACTACAAGAGGCAAGATGTGTGTGTGTGTGTGTGTGTGTGTGTGTGTGTGTGTGTGTATTCTGTGGCACACACACTTGGTTCCACAGAATACACACACACACACACACACACACACACACACACACTCACACATACAGAGCACACATGTCCTCAGTGTGTATTCTCTCTGGAGTTATGGGCCAGAAAGCTTTCTTTTCCTATGGAATAAATGGCACAGCAGCTGTAAAAAAAATGAAAGGTGAATATAAATATCAATATATACACCTGTGTTTAATTATTTATCTGTTTTCTCAAAAACCCTGCCAACCTAATCCATAAACAGGAATACAAAGAAATAAGTCATTAAATTCCTAACCGCATGTTGCTGATGTCGTCTATGGAAATATTTGTAATGTATATTCTAATTTTTCTGAATAAATTAGGCAGCGATGCATTTCCATGTAAATTTATTCAAGGCGAAAGGAAGAGGAGTGTGGGGGGTGCGGTAAGATCTGCCAGATTATGCATAATTGTAGTATTGTAGCCCTCATTTCTACATCTAGCTCCGTATTGCGTGGTCATTAAATTCTAAAATAATGGCAACCTCACAGCTTCTCTGTCCTAATTGCTCCTTCCATACAATTGCCTTCTCAAGACAATATGATGAAGTGTGCTGCGGGATGTGTTAATAGGATGGCATTTCTAACTGAGGAGGACAATGCTTTTGAGTTGTACTCTCAGTGTATAACCTACCAAGTTGAGTGACTTCACTCACTCAATGTCTTCTTATTTGCTCACCTTTTTTTTATACTGTTTGATGTCTTTGAGGCAGCAAACCACTGAGCTCACTGTAGCCCTGACATATCAGGAGGAAACTGGGATTTCAGCTTGTCTCTACTCATTTCAATATGTGGAGAAATCAAAGAGGGAAAAAGGCTCATTAATAAAAAGACGAGTCTCTAATCCACTCAGTGGTTGGGAGGAAATTTTTTTAATGAAATGCAACACGTTACCTAATTGCGCGGCTGCATCAGGAGCACAGTATACATTTCAAAGAAGAATTTGCATGAATTTCAAATGTAGTATCTCTCAATTGAGACCAGATACGAGTGAGAGGAAAGGAAGGAGAGATCAATCTCTGTGATGATGTGTGAAAAGGGCAAGCTCCTTGCCCAGCATGTACTTTTCCTCATTACCTTTCATTTGGCAACTGAGCATCTTCCACTTGATGCAAAATAAACAACTTGAATACAGTGTGATGATATTCAGCCGTCTGTGGCCGCAGTGGAACCTGCACGTCCTCATCTGTGCATATTTGTAAACACACATTTCAGACTGAAAGCTTTAGTTGCAGTTGCATGATAGAAGGTTATTATAATGTGTTTAAAGTGTCCCCCAGTGGACATTTTGTCCACACTGAGACTTGGTGGACTCATCACCAGCAGTACTGTCTGTGCCGCAGCCCCTCACACACACACACACACACACACCCCACAACACCCCAGAGTGCTCTCCTCATAGCCTATCCCACCTAAACATCCTCTCAGCTCACTCTGACGTTTAGCCATGCTTCATCTCTGCATCCTTAAAAGCAGAAATTAATGACAAGCACAAAGCTGCTCATTTATAATTGCTTCATTATACTGTTGTGTTCTCCTGACAATAATGGTGTTGCTGGTGTTTTTCTAATTATATGGCATTTTTTTTTGCTCGTTATCAAGGACTTCAGGTAATTGTGGAGAAAATAATGACTGCCTGCCTGCATGCTTCCTCTGTCTCTCATGGATTGCACATCACAAACAGTCTCAGTGCAGCCAAGAGCCTTATCAAGGAGGCTGTTGAGTTGCCTTTTAAAGCCGACTCCATTTACACTGCTAGTCATCAGTGGCCCAGTGGCTCAAGCGTCTCTAATGAGCAACTTGTATTCAAGTGTTTAACTCAAGGTTTATGACAGATTACAATTAGCTTCTGTTTTTGTTGTAGTTGAATCACAGACTCTCTTACTAATCCTCATTTCATATTTGTTCTCCTGGCTTGCTTTGCCAACCCCTCTCTTAAGATTTGAGGTGATTGGAATAACTCAGAAAAAAAAAAAAATAGTCTTCTTCAGCAATTTAAAGCACAAATGAATAATATGACATTAACAAAACACACATCAAACCCAATTCTGTGACCATATAAGTCTCATATAAGAAGTCTCAAATATGATTTGCAACAGTGACGATAACATCACTAATAATGCTGTCTGTATAGTGTGATTTCATTCAGCTGTGGGGAGATTAGTGATTTGCATTTAATACCCGGTGTGCTCTGCTGTTCCTTTTTCATGCAACATTGCCGGATATGGATGATGACATTATAATAATTAAAGAACATTATGGACAGAGGACGCATTGCTATTTGCTACTGTGCATAATGGCGGCCAACACTGTTATTTCTATTTGAAGAATGCATCCATGTGTGAAATAACAATACTCCCTCCAGGAATACCATTGTCATATTTTATTCGTCAGTATAAAAAGATGAAACAGAAAAACATAAAAAAAACCTCTCACTCTTCATTTCCATCCTTCTTCCTTTTGTTTTTTAATTCTGCTGTTGCAGCATCCAGCACCATTGCTGTCTAAAAACCTCAGAGGCGGACTTAATTAGTTGCTAAGAGAAAGCTGCCAGTGGTGGGGAGCTAAGAGACTGGGGCAGATTTTAGTTTGCTCTGAACTTTGCTAATTATCAGGTAGGATGTAATTTTCTCCGTTCCCAAGAGGTGCTCAGCAGAGAGCTGCACCAACTAAAAGAAGAGAAACAAGGCTGAGCCCATGAAAAAGTATGAAATATTGAGTGTTCTGAACAAATCCTTTTGTTACTATTTCTTCTTCCAGATCACTGAGAGTTATTCTTTTTCTGCCGTTTCTGGAGGTGTGATTATAGTTTAATGCCATGACACATTGCGAACACTACCTGAGAGGGTGTGGGAGAGAGCGTTTGCACAGAGTAGTGATCATGGACAGGTGGAAACAGGATGTAGTATGGCTCAGCATGGAGAAGGCAAGCACAGGGCATATATCATTTATATCCAGCAATGTCTGAGCAGTGACAGGGACTGTGTTTAGCAGGTTCCTATCCCACATGCATCACATTATGATTCTGAAGTGCCTCAGACGAAAGAGGAGGTTGAATTGCCGTTGACCTGAGTGAGCTAAAATGACATAGATTCAGACAAATAGAGCACTGAGCTAAGCGGGAAAACAAGATGGATGTCTAGTGGCAGCACATCTGCACAGGCTCCCTCTCCCTCGCTGTGTGTTTGTGTGTTTGGTGAGCCCAAACTTCTGACATTTTCCCAAGATACACCACATCTAAAGCCGTCTGGATGCACACTTAATAGGCTTGCATGCCTGCAACTTAAAACTCTAGAAATTACGCAGTTTCTTGATTTACAAACATACACTTCTTTTAATGTTGCCATAACTCAGAGATCCTTTAACTGCACACAACTTGACATTAAATTCAAGGACTTTTAAGGGAGAGCGCTCTGTGTTCTAAAATGTCAACGGGAAGTTTTCAGAGCGGCTTTTACAAGCTTCCCAGTTTAAATCTTGGCAGACTCTTCTGTGTGTGAGTGTATCACCATGGTTGCAGCGTCTAATATGCACGCCCCAGTGCATTGAGAAAAGAGAGTACTTCTTCCTCACTTGGTTTAATTGTCCCTCAGAGACCTGTGGAATTGGAATCTAAGTGGAATACCAGTCTCTTTCTCCAGCCTACCCCCGGACACCACCCCCACACCCTCTTTCTCTCCCTCTCTCTGGGGTTGGAGCGGGCATTCGGAGACTCTTGATTTGGTCCTCTTTATTTCCTCACAGGCATCTTCTCAGCTTGCTCCACTTTAGCGCCACAGCGTTCAGCTTTATTAACCCCCCTAAGCAAGAAGTACCTAAGGGAGGTCAGACACTGGTCGTTAAAAATCTATTGTGACTTGTCTGAAAAATGAATAAATGAGCACATTATTTTCCCCCGTTCCGCAGCCCCGGTGCGCTGTTTGTCTAATCAAGTGCGGGAGCAAGCAAAGTCAACCAGGGTTGACATGCACATTTTATTTAAGTTTTTGTCTGTCAGAGGAGTTTAAATGTGTAATGAACAAAGGACTGGTGATTTGAAATATAATCCCATTACACTGATGAAATTACAAAGACGGCGAGAGTTCACAAATCATGCTCATTGTTTTCCATCATGAGCGATGCCCCTGTTGAGGTTGTGGCGCGAGGAGGAAGGGCAGACCGTGAATGAATAGTGACAGCACTGTAAGGGGATTGGGAGTGCAGCGTGGCCCAGCCTCGGTGCACCTCCCCGTACTGGGAGAAACTAAAAGGCTTTGTTCTTGGCTCTGCTGTGGCTCAGGATGAACCCATTAGAACGGGCCCAAAACAAAATTACAGCACCAAAAGAGCTGTGTCTTCGTCAGAGTAGAGGTGGACATACAGAGTCTTTTTCTAAAAGTCGTACTGACAAATTAAGTGAAACAGCTTTAATCCAGCGCAAGCAAAATGGGATTTTCAGACAAGAAGTTATGGTATCAATTTATTTATTAACTAACATTAACTAACATTTGTTAACTAACGCTAACATTTACAAAGCTACAGCAACTGTATCACATCAGTGTAACGTGTAAGGAAATCAAACTTTGTTGGATGGAAGCTGAGATAGTGTACTGTATTGCTAATGCTAAGATTTGTTAACAGCTACACTAATGCTATCTTCGAGGATGGACAACATCAACAATTGAACGAACTGTTTGTTTCTCTTTTCGAGTCAACCTTGTAAGATTTTGTCTTAAGGATTAATATAGCTGTGTGTGCAGAAGCTGCAGAAGTCCTTTGATGTCTGCCTTTGATAAGAAGGGTGCTAACAGTTAGGCCCATGGCTTAGAAAAAGTTGCATCTCACTGTGGGGGTGGGGAAATTGGAGAAACTTCTGTTTCAGTTTTCTACAGCTTTAATTGGAAGCCTCATATGCCCCTTAAACAACATCATCTGAAGCTAATAAGACTTAAAAAGTACATCTGGCTCTAAAATGCTTACCATTTTTAACACTAATGAACTGAGATCACCAAACTGTGGGGAGATGTACAGTATATTCTGGAGAATTCCCCAGCTGCACAGGAGCTCATAAAACACATCTGAAGACAGGAACTTGTATCTGGTTATTCGTGTTTAATTGGAGGCGCTGAGTGATGCAAACTAGGTTTTAATGCCCTCCCCTGCTGTCTGACTACAAGTAGCATCAGTGTTGCCACCCCTCCTTTTCCATCTATCCTTGCAGAAATGACCAAACATACTGCTAACAATGTCTGAAACACACTCCCTACAAACTCCCTTCTAATGTGACAACGCAACATGCAGATATTAGATGCTAAATGCATCTAAATGCTACAGTTTTGCTTCATTTTCTGGCATGTAAAGCAGTGCAAAAGTATTTGTGACATTCCTGCCAAAGATACGGTCTTATGACTCATGTGGGAACTTTATTAAATCATGTTTGTTCCTGATTATTTTTGGTTTCTAATGCCTGGCTATATTAAAGTGCTGGGATTTATAATGTGATACTTATGTCATCAGTCCCAGCAAGTTGAGCCTTGGCTGCCCTCTAAAGCTTGTGGTGAAAAACCTGCATGTGAAGTGAGAAAGCTGGGTGTCATCCATGTGATGTATTAAATCTAGACCCAATCGAGTTGACAATTACATCATTCAAAACAGAACGACAGGGAGGCTCCGCTAAACCTCCCGACTGTAGGGGCCATTTGATATTAATTTTCTGTAACTGTCACATGTGTTCTCTGGCGAGCTTTGTCGAATGTCCGTTTTTTGTTAAATGCTTGACACAACGTTCTGTCTCGCGCTATTACGTTCTCTTCCAGGCTTTGATCTTCTCCATGTACAATATAATAGCTCATCCTGTAAACATGAGAACAGATTGAATAAAGAATACTTTGCTTTCCCTTGGCCCTGGAAAACAGTTCTGTCATGTGCTGTCCACGCTCATCTCAGCTCTGGGCTGGCTGTGGCGCCTTTATTCAATGTGACAGAGGAGAGCTGGGGACTCTTTCTCCTGGCACCCCGGTACGCGCCACACTGACACTCTCCTCTGAAGTGCCACATTAATTCTAATAAAGCGCTGCCTTACCAGGGCCCATGAAGACCAGGGCTGTTGGGGGGGGGGCAGACGCTCGTATAAATACCAGGCTTAATGAAGGGAGGCAGTGGTGGCGCAGGTGGTGTGGCAGTGCAGGTGGCACCTCTCGCCCCCAGGCTCCTGGGTGAGTCCGCTGCCACCGCCACTCCAGGGGGCACAGCAGCAGAGATTGCATTTTAATTACCAGGTACACCTTGTCCTCCTGATGGGTCACCGCCTTGGTGGGAGTGAGTCTGCAGACGTGCCTGTTTTCAGACCTGCTTTATCTCCACCTGCATGTTTACAATGAGATACTCCCCTAAACGTTGTAACATAATGCTCGAGTGCGAATAGGGATCTTATTGTTCATGCTTGGCCTGTCACCACTCAACGTAACTAATTCTGTATATGGGAGAGAGCGGCATCTTCCCTGAATTATGTGCACCTCGCTCCCTGTGTGGAGACATCCATCCAGCCCCAGTCATTGCTAACCCTCCCCTTGAGGAGCTCTATCCACAGGGAGGTCCACACCTGTTTCCTCCCCCCTCCCTCCTCACTCTGGAAAAATCATCTCTCTCCCTCTTCCCTGGTAACTCAAAACTCTCGACATTTCAAATGCTTCTTTAGTTGGGGATTCAAGTTTTGTGCAAGTGGCATACCTGGGTGAGAAATGGATCATGGTTTCGCGGCACCCATCCTTTCTGTATGTCGAGACCCTGTACGGTGATGAAAGCTTGGGCTTGGATGTGGGGAGGGAGGGAGAGTTGTATGTCCAGGACATGTGAAGACACTCCCCCACTGAAGACCCCCCCCCCCGCTCTCTCTCTCTGGGGACGCACTCAGCAGCACAGATGTTGTTGCATTGTCTGGAGCACCAAAGCCCGGATCAGCCCAACTGGGAGCTTCTACTCATTAGCTATTGTCTCTGTGTGTCTGACTAGGCCTTTGATGAATGCAGCAGTTAGCTGAAGATCAGACACCAGACAGAGAGAACAGAAAATGAACCATCTATCCATCTGAAAGATACAGCTCAAACGATAATACCCCGCTATGTTCAACATGCTTGACCATTGCTGATTTTATGTTTATTTCACATTCAAATTCATTATAGAGTTATTATATATTTTTTCAATAAATGCAAACCGTAGTTGAGGTGCATCTTGTCCTTGATCGTACAGTTTGTCTTTTCGCTTTTTCTGCACTCTGCAAACATACTATATCATCTTAAGCTTTGTATTTACCATAAAGAGCATGGGCTCTAAGCTCCGGAAAATAAAAGGGCACCGTGTCTGCCACTTGGAAACTCTGCTTCCCTCTTTGCTTACTCACCCAGAGAAAGGCCATACTATTATTTATTTAATTCCCCCTCCTTCCCTTCTTCTCTTCCTCTGCATGCACCCACCCAGCCAGCCGGGCTATGAACACATTGCAGGGCCTGAGGGCAATACTGTGGACAACCTGCGCTGTGTTCACATGGCTGAGCAGAGAGCGAGTGAGGAAGACTGGCACGCTGAAACCAAACAGGTGTATGATTCAGAGGCGTGAGCTGTGAAGGGTGAATTTCTTATACAAGTCAATGTTGCTTTTGGAGCAAACAGCGGTTTGGCGCTGTCCCAGGAAACATTTACACGCACTGTGACTTTTTCCTCTCATAAGCCAAAATGCATTTCTATTGTTTCATGGCAAGCTTTTCAAAGGCTGTGAGGAATTTTGCATTTTACTTTATTATCACTCTAGGATTAAAACTAAATATTGGCTTAAATCACATTAATCAAAATGACAAGTAAAATATAAGTAATGTCACCTAGAATCTGCATAATGCTAAAGTGATCAGTGCTGTGCTGTTTTGAAACAGTGATGTTGATCCTGTAATGTCTGTTGATTTTCTCAGTCAGTATGAGTTCTCACTTTGTGTAGGTGGGCCTCTTCATTTAGCCACAGACAATATCACTGCTTTTGTCACAGTTCTATTTATTTATTTCAGGCTGACAAAAAAATCATCACTTCCTGTGCATCAGTGTTTTATACTTTGGAAAGATCTGGTCAACACTGGATAATGGAGAATTTCAATTTCAGAATGTCACAGATTATAAGCACAAATCACATTATTTTCATTGATTGATTCATTGATTCTGATTCTAGTTACTTCACTGTGGAGCTCAGCACAGCATAATATTTTTGCAGGGGCCTTGCTCGACAATACTGTCCCTCATTTCACCTTGCCACACAGCTGGATCCGAACATCACGGAAGCAACATAAGAATCATGACACTAGATGCTCCGCCATCTTTGCTGTACTTCAAGGGCAACAATGTAGGAAGTTGCAGATTTCATCTTTAAATTACTCTGATTAAACAATTATCACACAACACTTCAGTCTACGTTTTAGCATTGCTCACACAGTTCCTCAGGCCGAAGGAACAGCAAGTTTGGAGTGTTAAGTGCAGCAGATTATGAGCAGAGTATGTGTTGACATATTAACATAAATACAAAAGATATGTTAATTCTGCCTCGGACAGCTGACATTGGTTCACTCCCTGCTATGTTTTCCATTTGAGATAGCTGAATTCTGATTTATTTTCACAGCCTGTAAATCATTCCCACATACTCTACATGAAATGCCTTTTTCCTTTAGCATATATTGATATCAAAGTAAATCTGAAGTGAGCGTCACAGTCCTTGCCTCTTCTAAAAGCTAACTAGCCAGTTAGTTAGGATAATTCCTGTTTATTAAAACTTACTTAAATCTTTTTTGGTCTTTTTACCATAATTTCTATTGACTATGATCACCCAACTGCTACGACAAAATCAGATTGGGCAAGAACGAACATTTAGACAATCTGACAGGTTGTAAACAAGCTAACTGTTTAGCTAGTTTATCTAAACCATTTTCTTTGCAGGTAAAACACATAAAACAGCGCACCTGTAATTTTGGTAATAATCCCTCTTTGCACAGGAAAACTGAGTGTGCACAACTACGGTAATTATTGTAAATCAAAGTTTAACCAGGAAGTCAGTCTGTAAACTGTGATGTATGTTTACAGTAATAGTGGGGAACAGTGAGTAATAATTTAACCATTTGGCTTCTTGCTCTTCCA
Organism: Siniperca chuatsi; assembly: GCF_020085105.1. NCBI lineage: Eukaryota > Metazoa > Chordata > Actinopteri > Centrarchiformes > Sinipercidae > Siniperca > Siniperca chuatsi. Next base: position 12,657,079 of record NC_058046.1, on the reverse strand, counting down.
AATAAGGTTTTGCTAACCTGGGGAATTGTTAATAATCATCTTTTTGATCGTATTTCGTCTCATTGGATTTCTTTTTAGCAATGTTGCTGCATCCGTAGATCTCTGCAATCACCTTGGTTAGTACAATGTGATTACAATATGAATATAATAACCAGGTTTCATGAAAGTGCAATTTTCCTTTTAAGGTTGCATATATAGCTTATGTAATGCTGAAGTATAGGCTATTTAGGTTTCATGCAGAGGGCTATTGAACTGTGGGTGTTATTGTGTTAAAATGGACATTTTTTTAGGTACATTGTGTTTGAGTCTTTGAGTTTCCATAAGCTCTGTAGGATTGATTTTCACAGCAGCACTCTCTGTGAACTGGAGCTACATAACTGGAGTTATCATTTTGAACAGCAATAAAGTCATACAATTTTAATGCAGCTTTTTTACTACCTAACTTATAATCAGTGACAATCAAAGAAAGTTATAGAGCTACATTCAGCCATTTCATACCCTCTTCCCTTATCACTGCACTTCTACAAAAATATTTGACCTGTAAACTGGGATAGCACAGTGTTTAATAATGTGGTTTAACAAGAAATCAACAGACCTATCCACACTTTGGAATACAGAAATGACACAATGTCCCGGAGGAGTCACTAAGGAAGCGGACATAAATCTTTGCGCAGTCAGTCCTTGAAGGCTAGACCTTGAGGTTAAGATAAGAGACCATGTTAGTGGTTATTAAGTGAAAGTTTCCAATCGATAGCCAGAGAGACGTAATCAGGGAGGGTTTAATTGCAGAGGGGAAGACATCTATTCACGTTATTGCAGCAGCTGTCCAGAAAAGCTTAATTTTTTGCCCCTGAGTCTCCCTCCCACCACCTGACTCCAAATGACCTCCTGAAAGGCTAACGCTCGCACCGTGTAGAGGTGTCAGACATTTAGTGATATCACTCCAGTTTTATTTTGTGACATTTCTATGAGTCATCTCTCTACAGTACCACATTGTATTACTGACGTCAATGCAACGTAAAAAAAGACTTGTTTTTCAGTCTAAATCATCACCATTCACTACATAAAGACATCTTTATTTTGCATTTGATGCACGCTATTGAATATACTGCAGACAATTCTATTTTATTTCATACCAAATAACACAAGGAAATAATAAGACAGTACTTTTCTTTGTCACAAAAGTAAGAGCATGGAAGAAAAGTTGATCAGCTTTCCAGAAGGAAAAGGAAAACTTATGAATACACCTCCTTTTTTATGACTGTGAATTCTCTAAAGCATTAACCTTTAAAAATTAGATTTACATCTGCATTTGTCAACATCCACCGGGTAAACCTGGCAATAAACACCTTAGAGACTCCAAACATCTCCCATGGCCTCAGAAAAATATTTGACTCTAGTTATATATCAACCATCAATTACCACTCATGCAAAATGAATCACTGCATACAACAGTTATGCCTTTGTTACATGCATTCCAGTACATCAGCAAAGGACATAAAGTACTTTGATATAGTACAAACTGAACAGATTTTTTAACAATATTCCAACATTAATCACTTGAAAATTCATTGTATTTTTTGCTAATAGGGCTCCACTCAATAAGGTGCGTAAATATAAGGATTCAGCATTACAGATAAATTGGATTCTCACAAAGAAAATTAGGCACATTATTCAGTGCAGTGGTTGTCTCCTTTCTTACTTAAATAGACTCTGCTACATTATGTTGCATGATCATAATAAGCATAAAAACCCATTCATTTCTACATCAGTCCCGTTCCTGGTTTTGCAGCAGCCTGTTCATTTATGGCTCCATGTGCTGCTTGATCACCAAAATCCAAAGGCGACTTATTGCTGGGAATTTCATGCCATGAAATGATGATGATGATGTGAATGGATGGCTGATGCCGTGTCAAATCCAGTAGATGTCAGTAAATTGGAACATATGTTACTTAAACTATAACATCGTGATAATTCTCCTCCAAGATGGCTCATAAAACTGGAATTTATTAGCCTAAATCTAGGGTGATGATAACATAGATAATTTTTAATGGAAGGTTAATGCGAGAATCAAAAGATAAAAATGGACCCTTTGGCCTTGTATCAGCTGGATCCTACAGTGCCTCACTAAAATCTGAACATTTTTTATGCACCATGGGGTGTTCCCCTTTCATTACATTTTATAGCTTCAAGCATAAAAATATACGGAACATTTTCATGGCTTATAAAATCCCAGATCTTTACATGATAAGCAGAATAGAGACACAGTGTAAAGGAAATCTAGCTAGAGTGAAGCTTCTGCAAAATATTCCCTCTGCTATTTGTTCCATTGCTGTCCCACCAGAATGAGAAGTGTGTTCAGCTGCTCGGGAGCCATACCTCCTCCCAGAGGGGACCTGGAGAGCCTGCTCTGACACAAGCACAGAGCGCTTCCTCTATTCCCACAGACGCACTTTTAAAATAGGCCACATTGGAGAAAACATGACTTTTCACTATTCTAATAAATGGGAGCCTGCCTGTTTATTATTAATGACATCCCAGCACACTTTTCAGATTTGGTTGGTGTTACGCTATGTGAGTAATTTATATTCATGCCAGCGTGAGAGCCTGCGTGTGTATGCTTACTGTCTTTTTACTGTCAGCTATGTGTAGTAGTTCCGTGAAATTTTAATGTTTACCAGGTCAGTCCTGACCTTCTTAATCCTCCTGGTTATTAATATGGTAAAGCCAACACAGAGGAACAATTAATCAAAAACACCTCTTTTCTTCCCTTTTTCACCTTTCATACATATTAATTATATTCAGCTGCCTTGGGCTGAGGAGTGCATTAACATGTATGTACCAGTGCAGAGAAATAAGTCAAAAAGCAGAGCGATTCTGCCCCTACAGCGTGAGGTAGTTCCCCAGGATTAGCCTTATGAGGCTGAGTGGCAGGAACTTGAACATGACAGAGCACTGATACACTTTCTTGTCCAGACAATTATCTGTGCCCTACTTTTAAAGCTAATTCTACACGGGCCCTCCAGGTTGTGTGTGAAGCATCCTGGTGGGGGGGCAGCAGTGGAGGGTGTCAGTCACAGGAGGACCAGACTGCCCTGGAGCAAAGCTGCGGGTCTCTTCTCGGGGGGGTATGGGATGATTGAAATAGAAGTTGAGATGTAGGACACATAAATAAACCGATTTCTTTTCCTGGAATACACTTCCCTCTCCTCACATTTACATAATACTCTACCATGCGTACCATCACTTCTATCAGCCCCAAGGTTTATGGAGTCATGTGATGATGCATGTAGCAGCAGGATTGGCTAGTAATTCACATCAGCTTCCTAAATATTAGCAGTACTCAAAACATCATGTTTACTGCAGGTATTGTTTATGTTTTTTGCTGCAGTACCTGCTCCTAATTCCTCACTATATTTGTGCTGGATCTCATCATATTCACTCTTGCTGCTTAGGCTATTGTACTTGCACACTGCATGACCTCCAAGGAGAGATGGAAGACAATGCGAGCGTGCTGGATGAAAGGGCATCGGAGAGCGGCCGCGTCCATGGGTGGGGGAACAGGGGAGGATGGGAAGCAGATGGCTGTGGCTCCGTCCCATCAGCACAACAGAAGGGGGACTCAAGATGGCCACAGGCCCCCCTTACATTAACAGCATTCAGGGAGATGCCTTATCATCCCGCCAGCGTGATACGTTTTTAACAACATCCAACCCCCCCTCCAACCCCTAATCACACTATAGTGGAGATGCTGAATCAATCATCTGGGTACTTACAGTATTACATTAAAGTCAAGGGTAGAGCCTATCGCATATAGCCTAAAAATGGGATCTAGATGAGGAAATATATTCCTCAAAATGAGACAGAATAAAATCAGGTTTAAGATGACAGGGCACGACCTGCCTGACGCGCCTCGTGGTCGACTATGAATGAGGCTGCGGCGTCTCCGAGCAGCTTGTCTGGGAGATAACCTTCAGCAGCCTCCCATCCCTCGCCTCCCCTCGCAGTGTGAAGAGCATGTACTGAATAGGTGCTAATTAAGCTTTGTGAATATAAAGAAGATGCCATACTGTTGCAGCTATAAAAAAAACACACACACTTAAAAGTAATGCACACTAGCTTTTTCTCCAGTCAAGACATCAGTTTGCTCAGAACATCCAGTAGTAGTGAACACATTTATTTTAGTGCATTTCCCTAAGTTGAAAGAGAAAATTTTGCTTGAGAAATGTATATGTATATATCCACAGTAAATCAGAGGTTGAATCTAAATTGTTCATCTGATGACTTTTCCCCACGCAGCATAGTTCATCATACAGGCCAGTGACAGAGCAGCAAAAAACCAAAGAATCATGCATCTTTGCGAGTAGAAATTAATAAAAACACTATGTCAAGGAGCCCGGAAAAATGGTTTCCCCTAATGGATTCTCCACAGAAAACAGCTTTTAGACAATCAATCTTTTCTTTGAAAGCCCAATTATTTAAGTAATTGTTCCTTACAATTGCCACAGGAATTTGTCCTCTGGACGCTGTAAAAGTAAGCATCTTTTGTCACTCGTAAAATGGCTCATACCATTTTTATTGTACTCATTTAATTTCTTTGCCACAGTTCTACTTAACACCCTTTGTCTACATTTATAAAACTGTTCATTCTCTATTTGTCAAAGAACACACACAAACACTCACACAGGGTTTGTGGTATTATGGCATAATCGAAAGTCATACAGAGTGCTGTGTCAATCACAAGTGGAGCTTTGTTTACAGTCTGCTATAAACACCTGTTGACTGACATGGTGTCATTTCTACAGTATATGGTAATAACTATACAGCATGATATCTTATTGGTAAACTGGCAATGTTTGATTTAACGGTACCATCATTCATTCAGCCTTGATAACGGCACTAAACACGGTTACAAATTGAAATGAAATGACTAACCAACCAACAAAAGTCATTAATTGGATATTATTTTACCCAGTTGTAGCCTCTTACAGTTTTTTTTTTTTTTTTTTTTTTTTTTTTTAATTTTTAAAACAATGTTAACTTTTTAAATCTCTTCAAGCTGTTCTTTTTTTTTACCAGCATGCAGTGTGGCAGTTTATGTCTCATCTAAAATGTACCAAAACTCTGTATCAGAATTATATTATTAAAAAATTATACTTACTCCCCATATAGCAAAACTTTGTCACACTTGAACCAAAAATGTATTTTGGCAATGTTTTGCATTAAATAATCCCAAAGATGGATTACCAACTGGGCATAACGGGCAACTGGCCCGGGGCCCCAAACCTCCAGGGGCCTCAAAAACTCCATATTAACTGTGTGTCAATTGTGGTTTGGGGCTGCAAATTTGCAAAATTTAGGTGCAGTATCAACTAAAGTGGGTCATGCATAATGACCTGATGTTGTGTCCTTGTGTCAAAATGTAGATTTTAAGAACTGAATTGATTTAGTTTATGTCCACTTATGCTCACATAGTCCCATTATTATTTCCAAATAGGGTTGTGTTTAATCAAATGACCACAAACTGATTTACACAGAGAAATCCTGCGGCCAGGTTCAACGGGGGCACCACAGCACATTTTTGCCCAACATAAAAATGAAAAAGTAATTTATGAGTGTGATACAAAAATTATATATATGCTGTATGCATGGAAATTCTGTCCAGGCTGCCAGCATTCATTGCATCCACAGGGGACATCTGACCATGTGGTCGCTGGTTAGAAACTGTCCACCTCTGTGAGGAAAATAATCCTCTACAGGGTTAAGGAATGGAGAGTGAAGTGAAAAGACAAGTGTCAGTCACTTGTCTTTCTTTGGCAGTGTCCAGATGCATGGTATTGAAAAAAACATGATTTGGAATATATTCACAGTATTGCTTCAAATAGATGTCTTGTTTGGGTTACGTTACCATTTGGACCTATAACAATAATACAGTAAAAAGAGTAGCTATATTTAATACATTGACTGTATATAGCATAGAATTTTGCTGATTGATGAGTTTACTTTAAGTAAGAAAAGATTCATGCATTTTAAGAGGTGTGTTTTCTATCAAAGTGGCAAAAAATTATCCACCAACTGTTTTGGAAAAGTGGGCTGAAAACATTAAGAAAATACATACTCTAAAGACATACTTTCACATACATGCACACAAATATCAGCAATAAGCAGACATTGCACAGGCAGATAATTCAAACTGGTTTGAGAAGTCAAACACAAAAAAAATAATTACAAGCCAAATACATTTTACCTCTTCCAGAAATATGTAGTATAGGCCTACAGTCTTCTAAAAGGCTTTACTTGCATCACTTTTATAATTTAGTATTGCTTGTTAGTGTCCAGGTTACTGACAGCCTGCAAAATACTGTTACAATTAGGCCTGGCAGCAGTGCCAGATGTTTCTCTGAGAGGAGAGAGGGAGATGTCAAAACACCTGTCTGATCACCATGGTGCACATGCTGGTGCAACCAGCAACAGTGCAACCAGTCCTTGTTAGTTTAGTCTCCTCTTCAAGGCCCAGTCTGTGACTACACAATGGACACCTCTGCTGACAAAGACTCTGCAGATTTTATTTCAACATTACAGTCAGCCCAAGAGGCAGAATTTCAATAGTGTAGCATTTAGTATTTATTTCTCACTTAGAAATGTACTTTCTGGGTGTGTGATATAGTAATTGACAAAAGATATAAAAGGATTTTGAGACAGCATATATAGAATGATGTATTGTGTGACTTTGTCCTTGTCAACCTTCCATAATAAATGTCAACATAGCTCAGGGTAACATATCAAATTAGATATCTGCCAAATTACAGCCTGATGTACCATGGCAGTTGCACATTAACACTGAATTCATTAGTTGATCATTAACAACTAAACTTAACTAAATATATGATATGTAAATAAAGCTAAAACAAGTTCTCTACCTGTTACCAACATGTCTTCACTCTGAGAATAGATGTCAGATTGGTTCAGGGTACAGTATTTGCTCACCATTTGCTCATTGGCAACTTGTACTTTCTTTTCTTTTCCTGCATTCCTGTACATGAATCGAATGAAATATGTCTGATTTTTTCTTTTATTATTTGACTTCACGTCAGCTGGCTCTTTAAATAAGTCTTATTTTTTTTTAGAAAATTAAATCAGGTTGTAGAAATCTTTAGAAATCCTAGCACTGCCCTTTTGTGATGATGATGATGATGATGATGATGTTTTTTAATCACATGATGCGGAAGTTACTTGAATCTGCCACAATAACTGTGGATTTCCATATCACATCTCTTAAAGGTCCAGTGTGTAACATTTAGGAGGAGCTATTGGCAGAAATGTAATATTATATGAAGTATGTTTTCATTAGTGTATAATCACCTGAAGATAAGAATTGGTGTTTTCGTTACCTTAGAATAAGCTGTTTTTATCTACAGAGGTAGCGGGTCCCCTTCCATGGAGGTCGCCATGTTGCACCGCCATGTTTCTACAGTAGCCCAGATTACACAAACCAAACACTGGCTCTAGATAGGGCCTTTCGCATTTTTCATGAGTTTGGCGGCCACCATAGTTTCTCCTACACGCTTAGAAGGGGAGGATGAGGTGAGCGGTATTCAAATAGTTGCAAACTGCAATTTCACCACTAGATGCCACTAAATCCTACATGCTGGACCTTTAATCTTCATATTTCTCAAACAAGTACTTAATTTACAATTTAAAAGGTATAACAACTGCAGGATACAATGATTATGAGCATAGATTGTTGCAGAATGATGTTTTCATGCAAAATGCATTTTTTTATGGCATCCAATGTAAAATATAAGAGACCATTCAATGGAGAACCTAACTGACTGAAATACGACCAAAATCTGATGCATGATATTTAAAATCTTAAAAAAAAACCAGTAATACTAAGCAGTGAACATTATAACCACATTAACCCAACATTACGTCAGGCTTTTATTGGTATATATGTTCAATACATTCTTTCAGTAGCTTGTGGGCCAATATATACTGTAGTGTTACTCATCCTTTCAAGTGTTCAGGTCAGTTACTATGGCAACCTGCACAAACTGGGGGATGAGATAAGGGCCGGAGCCGTGGCCTTGAGGGAGTCGTTAAGCATCTGTCTCCTGACTCCCCCCTTCAGTCTGTGTATGGAGGAGGCTGCCAGGGAGGCAGCACATAAACAACAAAGGTGGCTCACCCTTGCTCCCTCTCCAAGGGCTGACCATCATCATGCTGAGTTAACAGTGCCACCCATCACCGCTGACTCTGACTGAGATGAAGGAGATAATGTTGAGAAATCAGAGAGATTCTGTGTTAGATTTTTTTTTTTGCGCTTGTAGTTTGGAAATTTAAGGTGCTTTTTACATAAAAAGATCGTGTTCACTTGCAGGTTTACCTTTGCTATCACTCAAATACACTTTTTTCCAGATCATATTTAAACCAGAAAAGCAGAAGATTCTCTTATTTTCTCACTCATGTGATGTAGTAAAAAGTGTGACTTTTTGTAATTACTTTTCAAAGTGAAAGCAAGTGAGAGACATCACTATGGATACCTCAGGCATCCAGGATTGGTGGTTGACTGTTCGTGAACCTGTACCAAGGTATCCATGCTGAAAAATGAAATATTGCTTTAAATTATTCTGACTCCATGGCTGTACAAGTGTGAAGACAAGAGAGATGTCAGAGGCTAAGTTCATCAGTGGATTCTGATGAGGTTGGTGCTGCTGCTGCTGCAGCGAGTGAGCACGCCTCACTGAGTTTCAATGCAGCTGTGCTTTTCAAGATGTACCAATCAAGATGTTACCGTCTCCTTTAGAAAAGTGAGTTTTGTAACTGGATACAAGACCCCGAATTTGTGCTAAAAAGTCTTAATAGTGTGGTTTTTGACAAAAGAGACTTCAATATCACATGTGATATTGAAGTCTTTACAAATTGACTTTAACAATATGTCTCACTGGAGTCTCACTGTCCTCTGGAATAATTCTGTAGAAATCCACAAAAAACATTTCAACATCAGAGTGGAAATATATTTTATTTTTAATATTATATCAAAGACTTTTGACATAAAGGCAACGTATACTTGTGTTCACAGCCTTTCTTTTTCACTCGTCAGCATCTGTCTGTGGACTGAATCCAGCTTTTCTCCCTACTGAATGAATTAATCATTCTCTAAACACACAAAACAGCAAGAGTCAGCTAACAAGAGGCCCCTGCTGGTTGACCACAGCATGTCAATGTCAATAACAGCAACATTTACTGGACTCAACACCACCTTGCATTGAGAACAACAATTTGGAAGCCTGATACTCCTTAAGATACTGCCACTCAGGGTCTTACAGGGGTACCTCTTATGTTAAAGTGTCATGTTCCAGCCTCGCTGCTGTTTAAACTCTGAGCACAGAGCATCAAGGCTACAGTCCACCTACAGCCTCACCTAGCAGTGTGTGGACCTGGAGCAGCTAGCCTTGCTTTAGAAACAGATGATAAATAAATCAAAGTGCACTAAGCACTGCTTCCACATGGCAATCGCCTCCTTCATAGCGTCTGCACCTCATCAATCACGCCATTGTCTGCTTGAAAGGCGAGCCTTGTAAATGTCATATCCACTCAAACCCAAGGAGAGGCGGATCAGAATGCGGCTCAGTTTTTTTTTTTTTAATTGGATAGTGTAATTAAACTAAAAAACCCTGCTAGGCTGCCTTTTGACAGGACAGATGAAGACCCCTTTTAATAGGGCTATGAAACATATTTGTTAAAAGGATGAGGCAATATGTACCATATGATTAGGTGCCCTTATGTGTCATTTATGATTAAAACGGCAAAAAGGTGTCTTTATGAAAAAAGAGATTCTTAAAAGGTCTCAATATATACGAATAATAATGACATTTGCCATCCAAATTATAAAATTTCTTGGAACCAATTGAAAAAGAAAGCCCTCGTATATTACATACACCAATCAGATGCATATATCAAAGCATATGTTCAGCAGCATTTGTGAAACATTCATCTTGGGACCAAGCGATTAAGAGAGGTAGAGCTTGTTCTTGATTAAAGTAACAACCAAGAGAGGCCAAGCTATAATATTGATTACATGCACAAACGGGATATGGGTCACTTTGCTACCCACACATGCTTTCTATTTAATTTCATTAGCAGCATTCTTTCCTGATGTACTAATGTTACACAAACACCAGACGAATACATGCACGCATACACTACGAAAAAAACAGCCATTCACCGTCACATGTCCAGGGTCATAAAGCAGTGACACACACACATGCACACACACACACACACATTCAATATCCCTGCTTTAGAGTTGATTTTGATGGTTGCTGGTGAGAACCTGGCTTGAGAGGTCTCTCTTGAGAGGCAGAGTAAGGCCTCCGTACGAAAGATCGATAGGACAGGGGTGCACAAATAAATCAGCATGCTCTAGTGACGTCTGTCATAAAGCTCCTGCCACAGTTGCAGCTCTTAGGTTTATGGCGCCGTTGAGTGTTATTGCAATCTTTTGATAGCTTTGGTTAATTTATCTGATTACAAGAGCACCCAAAGAACAAGCTGCAGTCAACCTTTCACAAGTGTTGCAGCAGTTCTGGGGTTTTAGTGTATACAAAGCCATCAGTGTGCCGTTGTCATGGTTAGCAATGAGGTGTGCCAATCTCTCTTTTTCTCTTAGGAAAAGGACCTGCTTGTTAAATGCACCTATGTTGTCGAGGTTTCAAGCTGCTTTAATCAACTTTCTTACATAAATGGATCTAGTGACTACGTGTAATGTGAAAGAGGTCACTGGTAATGACGAACACAAAGGGAAATTATCACCCGAGTCTGTAACTTCTCTCTGCTCTATGGAGCGTTTTAGTAGCTTTTAACTCTGTTTTGGTTTTACTTTAATGTTTTGGTTCAGTCACTCATCAGGCAAAAAAAAGCTAATACTGCTAATATTTCCGTCAGGAGTTGGTAGAGACCAAAACTGAACGGAAAGTGAATATTGGACTTACATTCATCAGGTGGCCAGAAACACAACTCCTAATGCTAATGTTTCTCTGTAGCTGCTGGATGTTAAAATAAGAAACTGTTTGCTAACATGTTAGCCATATCAACTTGAAAGGTGATGATGTCAGTGTTGTGTTTACCGCTTGTTTCCGTTTTCTTAAAGTTGCCAAAAAATTTGTTAATACAGATTTACAAAAGTCTAGTGGTCAATTTGGGGTGTGTATAATCTAGAAATTAGTGCTTATTAGGGCTGGGCGATTAATCAAATTTTATTTTCAATTACGATTTTTGCTTCCAACGATTATGAAAACAAGATAATTGACATAAAACGATTATTGTGCCGCATTCCGTTTAGCAATAATGCTCTCGTTTTGTCTTGTGTTATAAATACAAAGCACCCCTGTCCTTTACAGCGGTGCGCTCCCACCCCACGCTAAATGCCAAAACTCACTCTCAGCCAGGCTGCGGCAAGTTTAGTTCATCTTGAGCCAAGATGACAGGATTATAACTGCTAAAACTTCCTAGTCAGAATTATTAGCTTAAGCCTATGGCATTTTACACTGCATAAATGAACCTAGCGGCTAGGGACTTTTCCTTTACTCATAGCTTAACAAATTACATATTATTTCTACTTTTTCTGACTCACTGTTGGTTTAAGTCACTGCATCTCCCGACACCACGTTGAATTTCAGCGTTATGTACTGTAACGAGCTGTCATCAACTTCTGCTCCCGCAAAAGCAGTCAACGTAGGGGAAACACTGTGTTGCTGTCATCCTCTTGCACTCTAAGATGCCATTTGAAGTTAATAACGTTGGATAATTATTTCTTATTTCGTGGGCTATTTGGGATTTTGTGGGTAATGCATATATGGGCTAATAAACAAAATTAAGCATTCGAAAAGTTTTTTTTAAAAAAAGCTCAATAAATGCGTGATATTTCCCAAGTTAATGAGTAGGCTAATCATGTTACATATTCATGATCTCAGTATTGACCAAAAAAAAAATCGGGATGATTTTTGCCATAATAGAGCAGCCCCAGTGCTTATTTCAATAAAAATGTAATCTTTTGCCACTTACAGTGATTGCCATTTTACAGCAAAATACAATATGATACCTAAATCACTAACACCCAAATAAAAAAGACAAAATAGAAAAGAATAAAGATTGAGGTTAAAGTGAACATTTTAACACAAGTCCACTATGATTCTATCATGGTTTCTGTGTTGAATGGACTCTCCAGTTCTGTGGTTTTTTACCCCTGGTTCCACATGGAGGACACATTTTCTGCTTTATCATTTCACTGTTATTGGTGACTCAAGATCAGCAGTGAAACCCTCTCAGACAACATGAAAGTGAAGACTGTAGACCTTATCCAAAGGGGCATTTGCCAAAAGTGAATGAACACGTCAGCTACCTCATGGTTTTAAATGAAACTGCATAAAGGGTTGCCCTGCCATTCTATCTACTGGCAGCCTGTGTGAATTGTGCTGGAAAATCTATTTTGGAGAGCTGGGCCTTTCAATTCAAAGGGAAAAGACTGACTGCTGTAGCGACATCAATCAAACCAGGACGCCGTGGTGGCTTTGCTACACAAGTGGAAGGTCCAGAGTTCACGGGTTAAAACAGGCAATATAAAAAAAGGTGTAGAGAAACGGCTGAGCTGGGGGCAGGCTGTTGTTGGTCTCTGCTATCTCCTCGGTGGAAGTGTTGGAGAGGTACCCCCCTCCTGTATTAGCTGGACTTCATTAATCTTCATGCCATCTTCTTTAACTAGTCATGTAGAACGGCTCAATAGAAAGCCGTATAATGGGGAAGGCCCAGTGCCAATTACTAGGTTAACATAGTGTTCAGCCCCAGTGCAACAAAGGAATGAGATAGAGGAGGAGAGCTGGCTCACAGGGAAAGATGCACAGCATTTGAATTGACAAGAGGTACAAAATGGAAGTTCTTGCAGTGCTATTTGACCTGTAGAAAAACTCAAAGGTGCCAATAAAAATCACGCAAGTATATATTTATGTCACTCCTTTCCAAAAAATCATCTAACTAACAGAATGTCAAAGTAACAGGGCAGTTTGACATTCATGTTTAACATTACATTGTTAAACCACAGGTGATGATTAGATCAACTGCAACACAATGCGAAAATCACTGACACATTTTAATAGTTGGACTATTTGCACTGGATTTGCCGAATAAGTTAGTAAAGCTCTTAAAGCAGCAGAGAGCTTACAGACAGCAGCTTGAAAACTTCACAGTATAAAACATCATATTGGAATTTAGTGTTGTCAACTAATCTTTTGTCATTAACTTAATGTAAATGTATAAGTGTTATAAATAATAATACTAATTAATTTAGCTAATTCAACTTAAAATTGCTAGTTTTCATTTTCAGACCACATCAGAATTTATTAACTGCATCAAATTATATTGTGAAAACAATGTGACAACATGAAAGAGGTCACTCAAAGTGATGAACCCAGAGAATTATGACCCGACTCTGCAGCTCCACTCGGCTTTACCAAGCTTTATAGTGAGTTTCGGCTCATTGTTTAGCTTCGGTACACTACCTGCTCAGCACTAAAGTTAGCTACTAGCTGGTGAACACAGTGGAGCATTTAGCAGCTAAAGAGCCACATATTTCCCTCAGGAGTTGGTGGACCAAAAACAGAGCTCAAAGAATGTAAATATTTCACTTACATTCATCAGGTGGCCTGAAACACAACTCCAAATGAATGATAATGTTGCTCCGTAACTGCTGGATGTGTAAATAAGCAACGGTTTGCTAACTAGTTCACCATATCAACTTAAAGGTGTTGATACTGTCAACGTTGTGTTCAGAAGTTGTCTCCGCTGCCCCCCAGTGGCCAAAAAAGCAGTTATTTCAGGTTCAGCTACCCAGCATGCACTGTTTGAGAATTATAACTCTCCAGAGACTGTGATGGATACTTGGTGTGTGTTTTTAATACATGTTGAGATAAGTCATGGTTATTTCTTTTTAGAATCATCAAAACAATGCTAATCATGATGAAGGTTAGTATTTCACAACTCATCAGCCATCATTAAGTTAAATATTTAACTTTAGGTCAGTTAACTCACATATTTCAGGCAGCAGGGAAATGTATGTATTTAAGTTAAACCATGTTTTACAGTGCATGTTCTTAAAATAATTTTGGCTATGATGTAGTTTGGTATCTCTGCACTACAAAATAAAACATATTGCTACTGTATATATATAAACAGTTATTATTGTTTATTTCTTTTAAATATTTTATTTCTTTCACAATAGTTCTCAGTAGTAAGTAAGTAAGTATCACTCCCGTCATCTTCAGCCTCCATTTACTTTGTTTTTATTCTTTATTTGACTAGAGGGGAAGTTTGCCGTGCAAACTACTTGTCATGACTGCTGTCAGAACAAGTACAGTGTTAAACTGTAGTTATTTAATTCCATGTGATTAAAATGGGACTGGGTCCTTTTGGGAAGGGCCTGTAGGCTATGGTTTTATTTAGACGACCAAGATTAAACTCGAGTAAAATGGAAATGTCACACCGTCATGGAAGATGCTGCAGGAGTTGTGAGAAGGATAATATTATTGTGATGTGAAGTGATAATTCCGCCCTGTCCACCCTCATTATCCAGCAGCCTAGTGTATTTCTGGCTCGCAGCTGTTTGTGTGTGAGTGCCGATGCCCTTTCCTTTCTCCACACACTCACTGCAAATTCGCAAAACAGTAAACATGGGGGAAAACATTTGGCATCTTTGCATTTTATAGTTGTCAAGGCGCCCAAATTGTGGCACAGGGAGGACACGGTACATGTGTGTTTATGTGTGTGTGGCAAAATGAAGGGTGTGGCCTTGCATGAGTGTGTCACTGTGTGTTTGAATTGGTGATCATGGTTTGTTTGCATACACTCAAGTACACTCAGTATCAAAAGTAGTTCCCCACACTCCCCTCACCTCCACCGACAGCAACAATGACACAAAAAAAAAACAAACAGAGGATCCCATCCTGAATTACATGCAGAGGAGCAACCCAAGAACAGAATAACAACAGCCCCAACAAACAGCAACAACCCATCCAGATGCAACACAAAGAAATTGAAAAAGAGGATGATCTGGAGAGGCTCTACATTCATGCAGACCCCAGCAGTCCGAGATAAGGTATATTTTTGTCTGGCAAGATAAGGGAGAGAAAGCAAACATATTACAGGGCTCAAAATTCTATATCTATAGCTCCTTTTCGTGAGTCCAATAATTCATTCATTCATGGCCTCTGTTTCCTCTGCCTCTTGGAACATCTGCCTCATACATACATCACTGCACTGATAAAGATCGCAGACAGAATTGGTAATACACTGTGAATGGGAGACTGCAGCGCTGATTAAATAACTTCGGTGGCACACTAAAATTGAAGCGGCCATGGGATGAAAGGGGACTTATCGGGGGCTTTATAAAAGGCAGTGGAGGATGATTTTAGGTTTAGGGTGATGTACACAATTTAAGACACAATGTCCTGCAACACTGCCAAGGGATTTAAAAGAGAAAACAAAACTGGCCCTTTTGACCTCTGTCAATGTATTTTCCCCCTACACACACACACACACACACACACACACACACACATAAAGAAGGATAAAATATTATCCTATATATGCTGGGAATGGGAGAATTTAAAAGTTTTTGTAGAGTACTTTATTTTATAACATCAAAAAGTGTTGAATTTTGCTCTTGAGGGTCTTGTTGATGTTTTGTTATTTATTACAACTGTGTTTTCTCAAAATTAATCTTGAAATCATATTTGGTATTTGGTAAAATGGTCAAAATCTTCCATGGTTTACTTTCTGATGCAACTCTGTTCATGTACTATTCTGTCTTATGGTGTCACTTAATTCAAAAGTAAGGGGCCCTTGATGGGTAAAACTCTATTGAAATCAAGTCATATCATCTCTCCTCAGTGGCAGATTCCTTCTCAGCTTGTATCAGTCTTCCTGACATTATAGTTGCAGATGGGGACAGGGTTGACCAGTATCTAATCTAGTCTGGTAATGACTCTTTTAATCAGTCCCATTGTTTCTTCAGTACACCTCAGAGTGCAAATTATACAATGACAATCAGGGGGAGTTAAAAGGAACCCAGTGCAGGGCAGGCGCATGCTTCAGTGAACTGAAGTCATCGTGCCTGTTTAACGTAATGTCTGAAGTATGTAGATGATGATAAATCAAATCCATTACACCAGCTCATGAGGCACGTACCACTCAACAACTTTTGTAGTCAGGGGTCACCAACAAAGTATTCTAGAGCAAAACTATTAGCAAGTTAGAATCTAGCTAACGTTAGCGTTCATCCGTAGACACTTGACACAATCTAATTCAGAAACTCTGAAGGTACGAAACTGTATTAAACTAGCTAGATAGCTAGCTACTTATATTAACCTACAGTGTCTCCATTGGCTTGTGCGACGCATGCGAGCATAGACTTTAATGAGGACGCGAGCCACTGCAGTGATGGGAGTGGAGGCAGACAAGACATTCAACAAATGTCAAGGTTAAGAAATGGTATGGTCACTTTAGGGGTCGTGTTACAAGATTATTCCAGGAAAGAATATGGGAAATATATTGTAGTATTTACAATTACAGGTAAGAAGGATATATAAATGTTTCAAACCCCCCGACCTGTTGTTTTTAACCTATTTTGGGGGGCTCCAAGTCTTAATGGGGGGGGGGTCAGATCCCCCCAATCCCACCCCCATAATTCAAACCCTGCCTCTCTCTGCATATGACACTACCTAGTCATCAGGAGACTTTGCTTGAAAAGGCTGATATCTAGCTTCCATGTAAAACAACAAATACACAGCATAAAGTTTTGAAGATGACCCTAATAAAAACTGTAGATGTTTCTAAATATCCTCGTGTTTTGCTGAAATTGGCTTTACTTCCTCATTGTTTGGGGTCTCACAGATGCTGCTGTATGTGTAAAAACTTAATAATAATATTCCTATTAATATTTTATTTTTTTCCTCTGACCTTATTAAAACCTAATATGTAGAAAGGTATTGAAATGGTAACCCTTCCCTTTACCATTAAGTAGGCTTCCACATTTGATGAAGGTGCACAAAATACGGAAATGACCATAAAACATTGTTATTACAACAAATAAGGAAATATTTCATGTTTTATATGTTATATGGGCCATGCATAAACAAATATATGTTTGGTTTGTTTATCAAAAAGTCAGTCACAAATAAAGAAATGTACAGTATGTAACATGACTTATGTTTGTAGTCATTTCAGTCAAGTCCCTGTCAGAGCTCTTACAAACAAACTGTTAAATAACAGAAATCCAGCTTTAGGAGGGTTGTGCTGTGTAAAAACTCCTGTCAATACCTGTGAGGGAAATGATACATACAACACAAATAATCGTGTTTGAATATCTTTATTACATGTGTATTTGTAATCATGTTTAATTCTTGTTATGCTTGATGTATAATATAATCATGTTTATTTCCTATTAAGTTTGCTTATTCTGAATCTTGTAAATGTACCAAGGTACCATAAATGTAACAGAAGGGATCATGAGATGTGCATGATAATAGAAGGTCTGTTTGGAGTTTAACATTGCAAGAAAGGTACAAGTTGGATAGGTCATAAACTAAGACGTAACACTAGAAACAATGGTGCCTCTGAGGGAAGTTGATGCTTTGGGCTTGTGGGAATATTAGAGAAGGTTGCTAATTTGCAACAGTCAAAAAGGTCAGGACAGATAGTGACGCAGGGAGATGGCTCTGACCCGAGAAAGTATCAACAGGACAGAGAGACGAGATAAGACGGTTGCAGGGTATAAAAGGACTGAATGGTTTCTATTCGGTGTGCACATTATTAACTAACCTTTGTTTTCTGTGCCATGCTCTGAGCATTAATAAAGTGTGACAAGAGATTTTTTTCTCATTCCTCTATGTCAGAGTGGAATTGCATAATTGCCACAGAAATACTAATCACAGATAAAGAGAATTAATTCATTGTGTTTAACCATGTTTTACAGCTGTGGTCTCCGGGAACCCAAACAGAGATAATTTTCGGTAGTGGACTTCTTAAACATGGTATCAGTTCAAAATCATGTTCATAAGCAATTTTCACAAAAATAGGTTAGGTCATGAAGTATCAATGCGATAAAACAGCTGTTAAATAGAAACAGAACATTAGTGTTAACATGTATGGATTTCCTTTTTGTTTCCTATAGTGTATACTGTAAATGCTCTAGCATACAATGTCAAGTCACTTTTATTTATAAAGCCCCAAATCACAAATTTGCCTCAAAAGGCTTTAAATCTGTACAACATATGACACCCGGTAGACACTAAGACAAACGTCCCCCAAAATAACTTAAAAAAGAGGCCGCATGTTTAGTAGATAGTACATATTCACATGAACTACTGAACATCAAGACACAGCTTTCAATTAAAGTTAAATGGTCAAAAAGTTTAATTTAGGTACAGCTTTCAGTGAAACTTGCAGTTTGACTGTGAATTAAATAGAATTTATGTGAATCCACAACAACACAGTGGACTTAAATATAAAGCATTTTAACAGGAGTTTTTCTTACTATTCATCTTTTTTGTGGTTTTTATATTGAATCACTTGCCTGCAGGATTCCTGACAAACCATAAAAGTTTTAATTTTATATTTCTATTTGTTCTGCACTGAGCCAATGTGTAAAGATTTCACTCAAATCAGATTCTATTTACATTCGACTCAGAGGAAGCCTCGGTGGAATTTACCCGGTGCAGTTAATCTACACTGATGGTCTAACAGGAATTGTCTACACAGTATCTCCACAGCCAAATCATACAGTATGAAACTGCATCAAATGAACAGATGGCAGTGACACGAATTAAAAGCACAGAACAATAGTAGAATATAAACCAGAAATGACACCCAAAGTGGCTGTTGATTTATAGCCGTAGCGAGTTTGGTACTGGGCTTCCATGTATATTAGTGCTACAAATCTGGGTCCATTTAGCAGGGAGATGCTCATACATACATCACCGACTCCTGCTCCAAGCCAAGGTCAGTCCTTATTGCATCAATCTTTTCAACAGAGGCTACTCCACACAGCAGCAGTTTTGTAACTGTCGCAGCTGTAATGGAATCTTTTTTCTTGCGCTTCATCTTTCTCTTATCACATGAAATATATATTCAACTTCTCTTCTTTCCCTCATTCTCCTGATTCTTTTTATTTTATCTGTAAAACATTCCCCGGGACCTCATTCCTTTTCTGGGGGACACACTCCAAGTAGCACACATTTTAACCCTTTCAGGTCTCGATTGCAGTGGGCCACTTCTGAATACATAGGTATAACAAAATAAAAATTTAAAATACTTTATGTAAAAATAGATTTGTCTCATTTATAGGATGCTTTGAGTCAGTGACAAGACATTTATTAAAATCATTCCACTTTCCTCTGCTATATATATTATTCACAAAGTCATTTCCCAAAGGTTTGACAGACATAAAAGCACTTAACGTCTGTGCTTCACTCAAAGTAGAAATAGAATTTTTCTTTAAATAGGTCCCTTTTAAAACATGAAATGTCACTTTTCCTGAATTTTATCTTAAATGTCATAAAAAATCTCCTCAGTGTGTGGTGCCTAATGGATGTGGTCAAAATACTCATAAAGAAGAGAAGAGTTCTGAGTTGCTGAATTGTGAGGTGCCACTTTTAGACATTCATGCTGAGTCAGTTTCTGTTGTCCTGATTACTCATGCTACAGCCTCATGTAGTACTTTAATAAATGAAGAAATAATAAAATCAATCATTTTAAATAGCACTGGACCATTTACAGCGAGGGGAGAAAAAAAAGAGTAGACTTTTAATTGATGAACTTGACCTGCTTTTCCCTGATAACAAATTTCATTTGTTCTATAAAAATTATGCTCAAGTGACATTATTTGACGGGATCTTTATCACCTGCAGAGTAAATAAGAGTAATTTATGCTGTTTAATTTTGAGCATGGATTATAAATCATAGCTCTATCATACATTACGGAGCTTGCATTGATGAGGGAAGTGAGAGCGGGGCCAGCTGATTGGGTTGTTAAGGTAGCTGTACAAAGCAACAGTAACAGCAGAGACTCATTCTCCCAGCATGGGTCTTTACAGCCAGGCAGATTGATGCAGATGATAAATGATGATAAACACCTAGCACAGCCAAGTGGTGAAAGATAGACTTTTAAATAAATTATAAAGTATGCATCATTAAAAATCAGACAACAGCTTGATGCAGAAACAGATTACAGGTATGTATGTTGTCTTCCTTGCAAATAATGTACGGTAGTTCAAGTTAATAATCATCACTGTAAATCCAGTTGTGTGTTCATGCTACATTGCTTTTGCAGTAATAACAAATCATTTGATCAAATGATACAATAAAGTGCAATGCGTAATAATAATAAAAAAAAGCTCAAGATATATTGTGCTTTGATATGACAAAATGTAATGTAAATTAATACAGACATAATTTAATCTGCAAAGCCTGATTACAGGCATCACTCTCCTGTAGGTGAAGCCTTGCAGCGCACTGAATCAGTCATACAGTAAGCTGTCTCTTGGCTGAGAAGACCCTCAGATCCTCTGTCAAAGAGATGGCTTCTGACAAATATCAGTCGGTAGTGATGAAGACATGACAGCTGTCAATCATCTCTTAATAACAGGGGAAACAAAGCAGCTCACTCGCCGTGAGTTTGACCTGTGAGGCCACATAGACACAGACACACACACACACACACACACACTTTGATCTGCTTTTATTAGCAAATATAAAAGTGGGTGAAGCATAAGTAATATTTAAAACAGCAGTGGAGCAGTTAACATTGCCAGATAATATAATCTTACATGCTGAGCATTCAAAATAATCTGCAGAATAGGCTTAAAGAAGTTTGACATTTTAGAAAATATGCTTATTCACTTTCTTGCCGAGAGTTAAATGAGAAGACTGATACCACTCTCATGTCTCGTGTCTGCACAGGAAGAGCCCGTTAGCTTAGCTTAGCATAAAGACTGGAAGCAGGGGAAACAGCTACCCTGGCTCTACCAGCACCTCTGAAGCTCACTAATTAACATCTTGTTTGTTTAATCCGTACAAAAAATCCGAAATGTAAAAATGACACATTGTGGCTTTATGAGTGGTTATGTTCTGGACTATTTCTTGGGCGGGAGCAGTGTCTTGAGGGTCTAAAGACAGAGGGTGTTGTATGCTGTAGCCCCTTGAGGCACATTTGTGATATTGGGGTGTATAAATAAAATGGACTTGACTTGACTTGACTTGACTTGACTTGACTTGACTTGACTTGACTTGACTTGGGATGAGAGCATCCAAACATTGAACATAAATGTGAGATCATTCGACTTTGGATCAGACTTGTAAAAGAACAGCGGTTCACTAGAAAGATCTTTAACTGGAACATTTTGCATGGACATGTCTGGACTATTTAGGGGAAATATTTATTTTGTATATCTTTCAAAACAGGTTACAATGTAATGTTCATGATACTCAGTCAGTGCTAATTGTTCATTATATAAAAGGAAAGATGGTCCGTTGGTACAAAGCTAAATTACAAACATATTGTCTCATCAAAAACAACTCAAGTATAGAGCCTTATGTGAAACAGAATTTCACCAAAAATCAAGCATGAGTGGGCAGTTGTTCCCAGTTACACTCAGGTACATTATCATTAGCTGGGAAACAGAAAGGTTTAATTGTTTCCCTGAAGAGAAAGACTTTGTTTGCTATGTGATTTAGTTTAGATTAAAGTTAATCTATCAGGTTTATTCTCATTATATGATAATATGAGGATTCAACTTTTGTGTCCTTCACTTCTGATGAGCTCTTGTGGTTGGACAATAATACAATTGTGTTTTAGAAATGGGACAGATTTTTTTGTGACAGATTGTTTTTGTAGAGCTTGCAGCAGGAGACACAGTTCTGTGTTGCAATGTAATGTTGTAAGAAGATTTGTTCTTGTCTGACAATTTGTTTTACCGCTGCAACTGTATTTATAAGGTTTTACAAGTCCATATGGGCTGGGCACTTGTACTGTATGTACATGAAATGATGAAACATAACACAAGATGCATTTGTAAATGTGCACAATTTGAATATATTGTTTGGGTTAGACAAAATACACAACATACATAACAACTGTTGAATGTTTATGCTAAGCTGTAAATTCAGCCCACATCTCTGAGAACTATACCAAACAAAAGTTTACTTTCAAAGTCCTTTTCCATCTGACTTCTAAAGTGTACGCCATAAAGAACGCCATCTGCAATCAGTTAATGTGATGCAGCAAAATACTGGTCTCAAGCCTGGACGCTGTACAGCACAGAGCGTTGTGTATTCAGATGAAAAAGGATTAATAATGCTCTTCCTCCTCTCGTCTCATCCTGCAGTGCTTTATGAGTTCCTTCGATCCCTGCTTTCAGAAGCCATTAGCGCTCTTCCTCTTGAGAGATAGAAGGCGAAGCCCGGAGCCATAGTGAGAGTCCTCTTCCTGCTCTAACTAGAAATGACACAATGTCAATAAGTATACTGATTATTCTGCCCATTTGTTTTGTGCAATGCAGTTAACGAGCTTTATTATACAAAAGACATTGTGAAAACCCAATAACCATTCTTTATCATTTGTTTTGATGAGAGTAATAGAGCGGCTCGTGTGGATGGCCTGCTCTGAAGAAACTTCTGTTAGTGGAGCACACAATGGATGATTTCACCCGTCTGTAGCAGGTACGAGGGTGAGCCGAGGAGGAACCCACCACAGTGTGTAGTGGGATAGGGAGACTGGCCTCAGTCCACTCCATCGTCTTGAAGTGTTTGTGTTCCTACATCAGCTGTCCTCCCAATTCACCATTTATCTTCTCTGAACTGTCCTAACCTTTTCAAGCTTCCACTTATGACAGATTTTAGATACACTGGGCCAAGCCTCACTGGAAGCCAGCTACAGTATCATACACACAACTGTCAGTATAAAAGGAAGCCTACACATGGCTGGCACACTGGATTGGCCTCCTCCTATACAGCCACATAAATCTGAGCAGCATCAGACAGGTGGGAGGAGGCTCTGGCAGATGTAGCCATGAGGAATGGAGATAGTGATGCCTCAGACAGGTCCTCTTCCCAACCTCTGGCCCTGTTACGCTGCAGAAAGCGAAAGGGTTGCAGGAGTTTGAAACAAAGGTGAGTTTTCTGGCGCTCACAAAACTTTGGCAGCAGGAATCCAAGTCTACAGTACCACCTGTCAAAAGTTTGATCACACAAATAACATTTAAATATATTATTAAAACAATAAGATAAGATAATAC
This sequence comes from Siniperca chuatsi, assembly GCF_020085105.1. NCBI lineage: Eukaryota > Metazoa > Chordata > Actinopteri > Centrarchiformes > Sinipercidae > Siniperca > Siniperca chuatsi. Next base: position 12,633,737 of record NC_058046.1, on the reverse strand, counting down.
AATAAGATAAAAATGTATTTGGTTGCAAGAAAGGACTGCTAGTAAAAAGCTATGAACACTGGTGGGAAATATTTTGCCTTGAGCATACAGCATACAGGATTCAACAGCAGAAAGCAAGTGAGCATTTTTAAAAGTTAAGAAAATTTACATATTTTGCTAATTTAACTGTATTTTTTGCTGCATATTTTTTTTATTTAACAAGTGTGCATGAATAAAAGTTACTTTTTTCAGCAAAGTGATCTAGACCAGCTTGCAACTAAAAATGCATAAATGAAACATTATCATTGCAAGACATCACACTTCAATTAATGATATTAACATTAATTATATCTACAAGACAATGAAATCAACATTGGTGCTTGTGGACTTTAGCACCGCAATATGTTTGCCGCAGAGTGAATGAAATAAATATCATTCTGGGATGAGAAAAAGTTCAAACACCATCCGCTGCTCTCTGACGTCATGTCATCCATAACACTTCAATTAATGATACTGACATTATCAACGAGAGAAACAATAAAACCAACAGAAAATCCTGGATTCTCATTTATTAACACTTATCTTGCTTATCAAGTACCTAATATTGAGTCATAAATACAAGACAATAATAGATTGTCATTTATAGTTCAGTAATGTACTGAAAAAGCTGAACTAAAAACATAATATTATGTTTTTTCCTTTATTTTTTGCATTAGATAAACATATGTTTGTGGTTTTTGTTTTCAGTTGAATTTGAGAAGAAGGAGAAATCCCTGGTCTCATCTTCGTGTTACAACAAGCTCAAGGAAAAGATAGAAAGATGAGATCTCTTCTTGGATTTGTGCTCTCCTATGGGGATAGCTGAGAACGTCATTTCTAACCAAGAGCCTTAAATGAGCAGTTCTGAAATGTACTTGATTGACTGAACCTTACAGCTTGTCATCTAATCAGCGAGCTAACCAAGTCTGTGCTGTACTTACCTTGCCATTCACTCTCTGTTGTTGTTGGAAAGCTGATGGACCAATTCACTTCTCTTCCTTCACAGCTACAGTAACAATGCCAAGGCACACATTCAGTCTGAGAGGTCTGGATGATTCACTGTGCTGAATGTGTACTGCCATTTTGTTTAGTTTGTGAATACTTTATAATCCCAAGTAAATAAGAAAGAAGAACATGCTCCAAAATAATCAAGATCTTAATGCGTATGGTCATGAAATGTAGTGCAGCTACATCACTTACATTTGGATTTCACAACATGGCAACTTGTCATGCCACACAGCTCCAGTAACATCGTGTTCTCCTCCTGTGGGCAAACAGTGAGTGTAATGTGGGTTAGTTACAAGAAACTTCTTTACTTATCTCTATATGAGCAATATAATCTACTGAATTTTGTTGGCCCTCCTTTACCATCCGGCAAGTATCTGACAACCTTGATTAACATTATTACACTCAGCTATAGGCTTTATGTAAAGCACTTGTGTGACAAAGGCGCAAAAATGTTTGGCATGTTTACATCATGGCATAACATTTATACACTATGTCAAGATGTAAAGAGATGCAGTAAGTGAGTAAAATAATTTGCAAATTTGCATGCATCATATTCTTCTACCTCTGCAATAGTTTTTGTAAATATGGACAGATTTAAAAAAAAAGAAGAAGAACTAATCTTACCTCCATGGCAAAACTCTATCTTTATTTGATTGTATTTTCATTTGGGTCCCAAAGTGTCTGCTACAGTGACCCACTTTGCCCACTGCATCAAATTTTCATTATGTGTTGTTTGGTCTTGACTGAGCTAAGGGACTGTACAAAAATTACTGAGGTGGGGTGGGCTAAATCATTTATTTTCCATAGCATTATTAGTATTTTCTTTGGACCCTCCCCCTGAAAAAATATAAGTATGGCAAACATAACAAAATAGTGAAAACACAGCCACTCTTCTGTTTTTTAACAGAGCTGCTAAACGGTTAGGCCTATAACAACCACCGAATGAATGAACAGGCTATTCTGTTGGTGCTGATGGACTCCGACTACCCTCCCTTATAATAACGTTAGAATAATCTCTAAATTGAACACTTGGATTCACATAAACATGACATTCTGTTGATTGAGTTAATACTCTTACATGTGGGACTTGTCTCATGGGAAAATAATCTTTGCCAGTGATAGATAAAAAAAAAATGCATATTATTCAAATGTTTTCAAATGATAAACACCCAAATGAAGGGTCTTCATATCAAGTTATAGTTATCAAGCTAGTTTAAAAGTGACGCTAAGCTACACACGTAAATTGGCTTTTTGATATATGAAATAATATTAATGCAGAAAGCTGTATTAGCTCCACAAAGCACCAAAAGTAGCAGGTTAGCAGTAAGGATGTTTGCTCTGAGGCACGGTTGGGGAGTGGGGGCTGTTTTCAGCCATCTCCTTGATGGGTTTGCATTTCAAAAGACCTTGGTCCAATCCATTAGGGGTGTAGGAAAACAAGATGTTCCTCTCCAGTTGGACTAATTAGGTTTTTTTGAGGGAACCTTCCATATCCTTAAATTGCTGTGGGGATCCAGATGTGTAACTAGGCTAATGACTGACTGGCTAACAAAGAAAAATGGGCTTTAATCCTTGAGCTGCATAATAAGTCACCTTCTGTGAGGCAGTAGTGAATAGTCATTGTCTGTGTAGCTCTGCTCACTGTGCCAACCTACAGTATACAGTCAACCTTGATGTACTCTGGGGTCAGAGCATATTCAAGCTTCCCATTACATACACACAAATAGAGTGATTACAAGTCCATTTACATGTGGCAACATCCTCTGCGCAGAGACAGAGGAGATGAAAAGTGACCATGAAAGGATGGGAGTGGCCCGGGGGGTGAAGGGTGAGAAGGCGCGGCAGTGTTGTGCTGAAGCCGTGTGTCTGCTTTGAAGTGGAGTAGAGCTGACAGAGGCCACCTCAAGAGACTCTTCACTCTCCATCAAAGAGCTGAGAAGAAGAGGCAGGGTCTGTCAGGGGTTCCCAATTCCTACAGAGCACCCACATGCTGCACCTCCCACCCTAAACACCTTTAGTCAGTCTCACAAAGCTCCTCACGCTGCCACAAGCCTCCAGACTCATTGGCAATGCATGACCAATCCCCAGCTCAACCACCCAAACATCACCAGAGTTTAGCACTTAGAACATGACAGACACATCCAGGGGCTTCATTTCCACACAGTCTGCAAACACTGGGATCATATCTAACTCAGCATGCAGTATGTGATAAAATCTTATTATAGGCAGTATTAGATAAAATGTACAGTACTGTTTCACATTACAATTATCAAACAATATTATATTATATCTGATAGAAATGCTAAACTATTGTGACAACTAAGATAAGATTTCTGCCAGTGGGAGTAGCCTGACCATATCTGGACAACCAATTTGACTTGTTCCCCCTGCAAATTGAGATTCCTTCACCTGCATCCCCTTTTGAACAGGGGCTATCAGTTTTAATTTTCAAAACTTTCTCTTTTCCGTCAAAATTGGGTAGGAGGAAAAAGGAGAATATAAAGGCAGAGACCACCATTCCAAGTTTTATCTGCGCTACAAAATGCCGTTATCTTAGTGCGGTGTCAAGAACTCTATCTCTTTTTTTCCAGGTGACAGGCACAGACGAGAGATAAGATTGGAAAAGAATCCCACTCCACTGAGTAAATAAATAATCAATACTCATCTAAATGTAAATGAGAAAGTAGCCCCCTTTGATAGGAGGGTTTTTATCAACCAACCAATTTTCTACAGGCACTCACTGGGCCTCAACCAAATCACCATCATTCAGCTCCCATGTAATGGATAAGAAAGGGGAGGCGGGGGCGCTATGGGGGAGAAAAGAGGAAGGGTCATCTGAGATCAGCCACGTTCAGAGGGCTGCATCAATAGCACAGTCCCACTGACTACTGTATGCACAAGCTCTGTTTTGTGAAGAGCTTGTTAAATACACATCAGGATTAATTAATTAATAATGCTACACAAGATTGGGAGATAATAATAATAAAAAATAACAAAGATTCAAAGTAGATTTCTGAAAAACCTTAAATTAAGTTGAAAAATCTACAATACTTTTGCAATGTGACTTGATTGTTTTATTGCAAGAGGGCATTCCTGGGTCAGAATCAGATATAGTGACCTTCCTGGGATATAATGTCAAGGTTAAATACAAAAGTAAAGATTGAAACAGCATGCACTAGACTTATTGAACTCTTTTGTCAAAAGAACAAGTGGAAGAAGCAAAATAAAAAGTTGTTTTTTGCCATAGATTAAGCGATAACTTGATTATTTGATCATTTACCACTTTCTGTACCTGAATTATCTGTGAGCCCATCGCTCTTTGTTCGTTGAACCACATTCACTGCTGTCAAGTAAAATTCCAGCAGAATTTCCCTCAAATAATAAAGAAAGGCAAGTCTGTAGACGCTGTGATTATTTCTCATGCTCTCTCGTGTTAACATTTTTGATACCTCTGCACTTTTCTAACCTTTTTTGATGTTGTGACAAGATTAGCATTTTATTGTCATCAGAATGCACTACTCTGACTTTAAATTGATCCAATAAAAACCCTCAAATACTATTTTCCTCATCCTCATTGCATTAGGTTTTATTTCATAACTCATAGATGTCAATAATGGAAACCATTATAAAGCAGTATACTCAATAACAGAATTTTCCTGCTTGAAATGCATGCAGTATTGATTTCATCTTTTTCTGGGTCCATAAGGGCAAGTAGCGTGGCGGAGGTTGTTTTACTGTACTCAGTCAGCAATGTAGAAAACAAGATGGAGAGCACTTCACTGCTGAAACGTACAGCTTCAAGAAAATAATAAAAAGACATGTGATAAAACAACACTTTTATTACCCTTTAATATATGGTACAATTCATTCTGTAGTACCTACAATTTTTGATTTTTGCTTTCATTTTAATATAAAAATGAATGTGCACACATTATGCACAGGGATTTCAATGCACAGTAACATCAAGCAATCAATATAACAATGTGTTATTTTGGATCTAACATCCCATCACATGCTATTTAAACTATAGACACTACTATGTTTAAGATTGTAGTGTGTGAGTTATGGGCTATTGTGCAGGAAAATGCTTATTTTTCAATTATAATCCATTGTTTGATAAAGTATAAAATTTTTCTGGACAGTAGTATTTTTACAACAGCTGTATAGTGTCTGAGGCTCCAGGTGAAGCTGTGGTCTGTGGCCACGCTGCGTTTGAATTTTATTGTGCTGAATTGGAATGACAGAGCAAAGCATTTCACAGAGTGTGTCTTCCATTTCTTCCCTGGGATCCCTCCAAGCTAGCCTCTCGTGTCCCATGGGAAAGAGACCCATCCAGCTAATATGCCATAAGCTGACAGCCCTCCTCTGAAATTTGTGTTAAAGAGCTGGGTTTGGAAACATAAAGGCATTCTTCAGAAGCTGACGCAATTCCTTTAGAAAATCATACCTCTCAGTACATGCAGAATGCTCACAGCTCTGTTGAGATTTTAAGCATATCCACATGCACATAATACAACACTGTCCATATGAAATACATTTTCTATTAATAACAAATAATACAAACAGACAAAATGCTTTAGATTAACTTCTATATTCGGCACAGGGAGGCAACAAAGTCACAGTGATACTTTTAGCAGAAAAAAAATCTCAAGAAAATGGACTTTACAGTATTATATCCCTCTGACTCACTGATATCTATGCAATTTAGCAAGTACATGAAATTGCCCCAAGTTTTCCAACCTCAGCTGTAATCCGCTCAAGGAGGATTTACAGACTGTTCCTCCAAACCATTTTAAATCAGACAGAACTGCGAGGGTGAAAAATAACACTTTAAACGGAAATCTTGACAGGATAGTGCAATGTTAATGTTACACCACAGCTGCTTTTGTTTAAATCCAGCACATTCACACCTCTTAAAAATATTGCATCACTGCTGGTTTATAATCTCCATGCAATTTCACTCTTTGATGGTCTTAAAGAATAAAAATGCTGTTTCCTGACTTATTTTCATAAGAATTACAGAATAGCTAATGTGAGCATTTATCACGCCACACAGGCCAAGCTGAATTGCAACCTTTAGAATATATCCACACTGAGACTTCCTGTTGTGCCGTTATTCAATTTACACAAAAATATGAAAGCCAGAACTTTTAAGTACAAGAGGCAATATTGCTGTTTCATAGAGCAGTCTTTCACAAGCACATTGCTCAACAACAGAATCACCAGCCTTTTAAAGACCAATACCAGAGACCATAACGCCTTTATAGTTGGTGTTGTCAACTCAATTTTCAAATTCCAGCCCACACTCTAGCTCTTCTATTGAAGTGTCATCTGATCTGCTGAATTACTGACAAGGCCACAGTCATCACCGTATCGCTCTGCCTTTCTCTCCAACAACACCCATCAGCAGCTGCATTACATTCACCTTAAACCAGGGAAATAACAGCTCTGTGGACAAAAAGCTGCTTGGAACCAGTGTGCATCAAACTCTCAGTATCAGTGTCTTTTAAGGACTGCATTTCTGCCTATTGCTGTACTACTGTGCTGTGGTTTATGGTATCATAGAGACACAATTTATTTATCTAGATATCAAAATCGGAATCAAGTCAGTTAAAATTCTCACTGATCAAACAGTAGATGACAGTGGCAGCCAACCAATAGAGAGTGCACATATGATGAACTACTGTACTGTACCAGCCAGCAAGCTTCATTCAGAGTCAGTGGGAAGCACTTTAAAATATTCTAAATTGAAAAATAATTAATTGTTCAATTATTTTTTTGTTTTTAAGAATTTCCATAAAAAAATATTTTAAATGTTCTTAAAATGTCTTCTTCGTTTTAAATGTCCCTTCCCAGATGCCCAGTCGACCGTAACCCAACTCTAGTTCTGCCTGTTCCCGCCTTTATTTATGTAATAACAATTTTTTTTTTTTTTTTAAATGTTTTGAGGCCATAGTTTGTACTGGTCTTGTATTACATTGCATTATATTGAAAGGTGTTCCTAATAGCTGGATGTGTTGTATTACATTGTATTGTACAGGTGGAGTTGGTCTAGAGTCAAAGTATCAGTTCATAGCAATTTTGAGAATTTTGGTGCACATCAAGCAAAAGGGACAACACTGCATGTGTGTAGGTAAATAATCACTAGCTACCACTGTTAAATTAGATATTTTTTGACTTAGGTCAACAAGAATGAGCTCACTTTTGCAGTAGTGAGGCCAAGATGACCCACACGGCAACCTCACCTGAGACTCTGGTCCCAGGGGCAGCAGAACAGCTGAGGGAGGTCCTCTGGGAAAATATCAAGCTCGCTACCAAACAAAACTCAAGGACACCGAATACAGCACGGAAAGGTTGCCGATATGACCACTGGAGTAGAGGAGCCACAGACAGTCAAAGCAAAGAGAAGAGGTACCATGAGCTGGCAGCACTCTCACTGCTCATTGGTAAGGTTGTCAAGCACTTGCTGAGATTCACTTTCTGACAAGGACACTGGGACACTTGTGTTTTTGCTGGTCAGTGATAGTGACTGTTTTTCCTGCAGTGGTTTGCTGTAATTTAGCCTCTTATCATGCAAGAGAAGGCTGCCATATTCAAAGCTGCACTACTGGGGTACAACTAGTACCAGTGCCACTTAGAAAAAAATGTTTCACATAGGAACCCTTTCAAATTCAGCCCCATTTCTCTACTCGTGATAATCTGAATGAAACTTCTAGATATGTTCTCACGCAGATTACAAAGTTACGAAGTTTTTATTTATTTTTTTAAGTAATTGCACTTTCTGCCTCAGGCACCATCACATTACAGGTCATGCAAGACCTATGTAACTGCTTTATGGACTTAAACCCCTGAAGAATGTAAGCGTCTCTATTATTCATTATCAAATGGCAAAACTGAATTTGGACGCACTTGTAATGACCAGCAATATGGAGGATCATAATAAATGTCCCAAATAGGCTACTGTACATGCAGTAGAGCCTATTAAAGTTGCATAGTACTATTGGCTCATTTTTTAATTTAGGATTGTTTACATGTACTACAGTTACTGTTGTTTGCTGATGTCAGAGTTGGGCTGTTCAAGATATGCAAAATATTTACAATATGTGTGATTTTTATAATTTGAATGAAAGTTTCATTTTAAGTTTAATTCATATTAACAGAAACTGCACTTTATAATTTCTGACAATAATCACAGGTATAGCCCTCATTGTTAATACATCGTTAAAGGTACCCTGTGGACTTTTGATCACTAGTAGCGCTATAGAGCAATGTTTTTATGAGTGGGCTCTGTTTGTATCACACGTACGCAATAACACACCAACAGCTGACGGCAATGCAGGCTTTAGAATGTTTCGGCTTTACAAATGTTTTATGAGGAAGGAAATTGATTCAATTAATATGTTAGGCCTCAGTGCATTTTGGCGAGAATTACTGAATGTAAATGTAACTTTGTTTGTTTACAAGAAAAGTCCACATTGTACCTTTAATACCATATTTTTTTCAATTTAAATGGTCAGTTCACCAATCTAACCATGCAGATAGTTTTGGTTGTACTTGCTGAGGTTTATTCTACACTGAGACTTCAGACATTCCCACACATCCTCTGTTTGAACAACAACTCAATTTCAATTCTAATTCATTTCATTTTATTGGAAAGTATTTTATACCGGATGTAAAAAATACACTTCAGAGTGAGGTCTGTGGATAATAGGCATTTCTGGAAAGAGACGTTGTCAGACGTCGTTTTTTAGTTTGAGCCCCACAGATGATATGCCATTCAATTCCATTGTATTCATGTGTTGGGAGACGTCTCCATGGCAGTTATCTCAAAACCTCAGGTAATGCAACTGACAGTATATACATGGCTAGATACCACTAGGGGTAAGTGAGAAAATATGTGATTTCTTTGTGATTTGAGTGAACTGACCCTTTAAGTCCTGTGTGTGTGTGTGTGTGTGTGTGTGTGTGTGTGTGTGTGTGTGTGTGTGTGTGTGTGTGTGTGTGTACAAGAGCTCGTTTTACAAGCTGGTCCTTCTCTACACATCTGCTCCTGGTAATGCCGTCTCCTAGCAGCATTCCTGATGCTCAGGTGAGCGTTCTCCTGGTGTGAATTGCAGACCTTGTGCTGAACATTGATGCACTGCCTCCATTACCGCCCTGCCTCCTTCCGAGGAGTCGACGCTATTGTTTATGACACTGACACATGCAGTAATGGGTATTTCACTTCTGCACCTATACCAAGCGTGTGTTGAAACTGGAAACACAGATAAATATGGTGTGTATCCACAACATCAGTAAATTTCTATTTCATCAACTGAAGCATTAGACTGATCACTAGAAAATCACAGTAGCATTGCTCATTGGGCACACCGCTATTAGAAACTGAAATCATAACGTTGTCTTAAAAGAGCAGAAATAATCCCACGGGTAAAACAGTAGCTTCTACAAATTCACTATCACTTTGTGTTTGGACTGTCTGTTATTTCTAGGACTTAAACGTTCAGGGAATTCAAGGCGCAAAAGTTCTGAAAAGATTTAACTGGAACCTCTCTTCAGGAAAATCATCAAACATGCAAAGATGTGTCTCGGGGGATTTGAGGAACTTCAGACATACTGTACAAGTCAGATGAATTCTCCAGTACAGTATGTCCCTGCAGACTGGGGAACATGGCAGCTGTCACTAACAAGGAAAGTCAGATGCCACTCTTCTCCTTTATGTTCAAATACAAACACAGACTATGGTGTATTAGTGCCAGATATTTTCAATTATCTAGTGTCAACCTTTATCTCTTCACATTTACTGCCTTACAAGCTGGATTGATGCCTTCCCTTTTTCATATTTCAAGCAATGTTGTACTTCAGAGGAGGAGGAGGAGACGATCACAACAGTTTCATCCAACTTTTATGTAGGTGTTTTAGATTGTGCTTGCCTCGGGGTATAGGGTGCACACTGTAAAACTCTTTAACAATGCTTTTAGCGACACAATGATTGTAAATAAAAACAAAGGCTCCCAGGAAATGTTTGTCTTTTAAGAAATCTTGTTCACCAAACGGCTCATTCATTTCAAACACAGGAATTATCTGTTCAGATAAAAGACTGATCAAGTTTGCAGATATAGAAAAAATCCAGTGTAGTCACAGTGTTGATGGTATATATTTGTGTTACAGTGTAGCTGTAGAGCATGGCATGGTTTTACATCTCCTCAGTAGTTTTCTATTACAGTACAACAAAAAAGCCTTTTTCTGTTTACATAGCCAGCTTGCATCAAGTGGAGGATTGTGCACATATAATTACAATAATAGGCGGCCACCGAGTTTGCTAATGGGCTTTTCTGGATGATAGGGCATGCAGAGACTTGCTGAGGAAAAGACAATGTGGCAAAAACAGAAAAACCCTCAGTATATCCTCATTTTTCCAGGCCCTGTTTAGTACATGGGTGTGCAGCCACCCCAGGAGCAGAGAGGTTACCCCACATCTGGAGAAATGAGTTTGACCCTCTCAAAGGGCACAGGAAGTTGCCCCTGAAAGCTGCAAACAAAAGCAGCAGTGGCGAGCAGGAGCCCAGAGCGCCATTCATCGCGGCTAATGACTTGTTCATTAAGAGTGATGATGGATAAAGACTTCTCACGCTGAGATGAAATCAAGATTTATATGCGTTGTTTCCTCACCCAACTTGTGGGAAGATCATCATCATTTAATTCTATCTCTGCGGCCGGTGATGGGCATCCAGAGAGCGGGCTATCAAACGGTGCAGTCAGCTGGCAAAATCCAAAACGTGCCGTTGGCACATCTGGAGCTTGCCGTCGCAGCTGAGGGTGAGCAATGGCTGCTGGCGGGTGGCCAAATTACAGGCAGAGACGCTTCAGGACTCCACAGCCTCCACCCTGGCTTCTCCTCGTTTAGATCATCATCATTATTTATTTGCTTATTTATTATTTTTTCCATTATGTGTGCTGTGTTGCATTTCAACAGCACTTTTTATTTTTTCCTCAGCATCAGCGCATTATCACACTGCGCTAGACCCTCGACCCACCTCTCTCTGTAGGTTCTTATCTCTAGCTGGAAATAGGCCCCAAGACACTTCATCAGTGTCCTTCACCCAGCTATCTGCTGCTCCCAACTTTTATTAAAACTTCAGCCTTTATCAGCTCCTGGGTAATTCAGGCATGACAAATTGGGCACCAGATGCCACCTCCATTTGAGGCCGCTGTACATCTCTTGCTCCCCTATCAAGACAATGGGAGGTGGCGGGCTGCAGCATTGTGGGATATCCACCTTCAGCCCACCACATCAGGCTACTTCAACAAACTTCCTACATCCATCTGAATGCTGAAAACAGTGTGTGCCATTGTAAAAGTTCTTCAGTATGCATCTCCTCTACATCAGTGCTGTGCCACTCACCGCAGCCTTTTTAAAATCTGCAATCTCATAAAAGAGAATTACTACGTACTCAATGTCTATTCAACAACCGAGTGCCAGACTTTGCTTTTTGTCTGATTTGGTTCTGAATTGAAAAAAGAACTGTAGAAATAGTCTTTTCAAGTGTCTTCTCACTGTTAGTTAGATGGTTTATTTCTCACATGATTTTCTTTTCTTTTGAAATGTCAGTATTAATGAAGAATTTATGGGTCAAGTTTTCTCTACAGCAGTCAGACAGTGTATCCTTTTAAAACATGTACTTATACACAGTATTGTGTTACATGGAAATACTGTAAATATAAAATACAGCGTATTATCAAGTATGTTTTTTCATGGTACTAGTATTGATTGGTACATCTACTTTTATGGTTTCTGCTACAGTGTAGAAAAATCAACCACACTTTTTATGGTGCATGGTGAGAAGTGACTTATTTAGTCATGTCAAAATCATTATTTTGTGTTTGAGCGCCTCTACATGAACTTCTTAGCATCCGTCTATCTTTGTCTTGAGAGCATGAGCTGTACAATCATTAAAAACAATAAATAAATAAAAAATATTTATGGAGGATTGTGTTTCTGGGCCAGAAATCAATCTTTCCATGGTGCTTTCGAATGCACTCATCTTGATGACATGGACAAGAAGAGCACTGGACAGCTCATATTTACTGTCTCCTCCTCCTGCACATTTAATTTTGGGCATGTTTAAAGATAAAACATAATTTATGATGCATTTAAAAAGAGGGAATTTGGAGCAGAGTTGTACGCTCTGTTGAATAAAACCACAGCAGCTCCAGGATATAGAAAAAGAATCCGTCAATGCCATTAGTTAATTTATATCACAAAGATTAATAATCTGCAGGGGTTTAGCTGACCATGGTTCCTGAAACAGAAAATAAACATCTACTCACATGTGAGATAACCTAATTCTGACGTAAAAAGTTTTTTACTTTGACAGCATTCATTGCATAGTGAAGCTAGCTGGATGGAACTCTTGAATAGTATTCATAGTGATAGGGACAGTATTCATGGGATATGGTCTCTAGCTAGACCTGCCATCATCTGCTCCTCAGGGGATTCAGCGAAAGTCCTGCCTGTAAATAAGAATCCTTGATAGAGGGGCAGCAGGCGTGAAGCATGAGATTGGAAACCAAAGGCATCACACTGGGCTGTTGGATCTTAGTGATGTTTAGCAACACATAACTCTATACATAGACCCTGAATTTGGCATGAGCTAGTACATACTCGTGCACACAGGGGCAGCCATGTATGTGAGCACTCTCTCACACACTGCATTACAGTAAACTCCCTCTTTCACAAATATATAATGTCATTCAAATTAGTCTGCAATAATCAAAGCCTGCTCTTGCAAAGAGTTGTTGGTTCAGACAGGGAATGTGTTGGGAATGAAAAGTGTACAAATGCTGCAGCATAGATCCACTCTCATTATTCCACCTGGGTTCCATTTTAATTTCACTCTAACATCCACGTTTGGTCCGTCCATGCCCAACACAGCAGTGCTGGCCAAGATGCCAGCTGTGTTTCAGAGCTAAAATGTGTTTTAAGAGCTGCTGCAGGATGGTAATGTGTTGTGCAACCTGCCAGCCCATGAGCATCCTGAGGCAAATGGGAGAAGCAGTGGTTAAAAAGCAGGCTTTTTTGGGCTAGAGCCAGGGAGTAATCTACCACATAAAGGCATGGCATAACCGGAGGCTATCATATGGGATATGCTTCCCAAAAGACGCAATTTTTTTAGGAGACCTCCCATTATTCGATGCCAATGGAATTTGGCACTGAAAGCCTCTTTTAGTCAATTAACATTTAAAATTAAAAAGCACTTTACATAGCCATGTTAAGTAAATTAACAAACAATAGATTAATTTGTCAGTGATGTTGCAACCATCATAGAGCCACAGCAGAGAAAACGCTCACAGTGAACAGAAAATGGAGACTGACCTCGAAGACAGGACTGGGATGTGCTGTTTTTTCACACATTTACCTATTGTTTTGAAAAATATACCAATTCCCTGGCTGAAAAGCCTTTCATTTTGGCAATTTGTTATGTCAAATAAGTTTGCTGGGTAAACTGGACTTGGGTACAGAAGCCTGTGATGAATAGTATCCATTAAGCTGGAATCTTACAAACCTTAAAGTGAAAACATACCTAAAACAAGAGCATCATTAGGAAAATGAGCAAAGACCTGAACCTGGAGTGTTTCTGAGCAGAGATGAATGATGGCATCACACCTCGGTCCATTATAGACTCTATTTATACACAGGGACACAGAGGAGCAACACTAGTTAGAGGCTTCTCTCCAATTAGGTTATTACTGGTCTGGGAGCCTTTCTACTCAAGGAAATTTCAGAATAGAAATTGTGTCTTTAATCAAGCATAAGGAAATCTGTCATAGAATAGTTCACTTTTATTTCTGTTTCTTTTAGATTGGAACCAAATCATGCACTTCCCTATACTGTGTATAACTGATTATTTTCCAGTATTAAATTAAATATTCTACTGATTAATAACTTCCATGCATTGATTATTTGCTTTAAAATTAGTCACAAAAATGTCACAAAATGAAGAAAATGTATGGCTGGGATGTCATTCTTACATGATATTGTAGAGAGAGAGATTGTTTTGGTGTGGTTATTGCTAAGGTGTGTTTGCACTGTAGTTTCCCGAGATCACCTGTCAATGAAACACTGTTTCCAGTGCTTCGATGACTTTTTCCCAGCTCAGTATCCCTAAGAATTACATTCATATTGGATGATTATGCACCTCATGTTTCACGTCCAGTGTCAACATTCACTGCCAATGCAGGAAGTAGTGTGCCCTTTACGTAGCAAGGGTATGGATGGTTGGGTTTGGTGAATGTGTTGCCAGCAGTGTTGTGCAAGTTCACACTTCACAAGAGCTAGCTCAAAGTTCAGTTCACACAGATTAACATGAACTAGTTCACATTCATAGTTCACAATTTTGAATTAAGTTCACAATACCAAAAAAACTAGTTCACGTTCATTTCTTTCATTTTGCTTTACAAAATGCTGTGAGTTTGACTTAGGTGGAGGAACTTTGCGGCTGTTGCGTCTTACCCTTTGCTAATGATTTCTTGTGATCATCATTTACTCGCTGATACTTCCCAAGACTCGTCGGATGCTTCAGCTCGATGTGTTGTTTCAAAAATCTGTGACCCATCAGATTCTGTGACCCAAAACTGTAAAACAGAGTGCGTGAGCATCGTTCACTCTCGCGGGAGTGAACGATGCTCACGTTCATTAGTTGCAAACGGATCCGTTCATTTTACTGTTCTCCAAAAACATGAGCGTGTTCAATGAACGGTGCTCAACACTGGTTCTGACTGTCATACAGAAGACCAGAAGACAGAAGACCTGCCTGCAAACAGAAGACAACACACAACTACAATTAGTGTTCAGATTTTTTTTTTAATCGTAACCACGATCTTTCCCTTACCTTAACCAAGTGTCTTAGTTTAGTTTTAGTTGCCTAACCTTAACCATACCCTAACCATAGTTAATTTGCCATAACCACAATCTTTCCCTAACTTTAAAAACACTGTATTGCCATGCAAGGATATTAAAGAACTACTGCGAAAGTCCTATCAAAACTCAGGTATTCAACTCGGGTATCATTGTGTTTGACTGTGATCAAGAGTATCAAAATGGACATTTATATGAACATGTTATTATTCAACTCTTTACTTGAAAGAAAAGGCTAGTGTTATGTTATATTTTCTTTGTTACCAACAAATCCCATGGAAACACCAAAACCAACAATGAATTAGTCTGTCTCTCAATACTTATCGACCTCCCTACTCTGTCTGTAGCACTTAGCCCCAAGCTCATTGATCCCTACTGAAGATGCAGATCTTCATAAAAAATGGGTCACAAATATATGCTTTCATTTTTTAAAAAGGCTCAGTAAACAGCTGGGCACTGTAGTTTTTAGCAAACATTACTCAAACAGGATAAATAGTGCATTTGTTGGGAAATATTTTCAGCTGTGGATTAATATGCACTAGCGCATATTTATGGAATTTCTGTGGGATTGACTCAAAATAAACTAGTGTGTGTGTTCATGATAATGAAGGAACATGTCACCCAGTATCTATCCATGTCCTTGTTATGAAGGTTTAGGATAAGGGTTAAGAGTGCCAATGTGTTGCAAGTTAACCATGGGGCTAATGTGCGGTATAGTGTGGCCCCTCGCACACAACCTGAGTGACAGGTCAGCGTACAGCCATGGAATTCCCCCGCACTCCTCTTCATTGCAGAACATGGTGGCCTCACTTGTAGTCGAGCGAGGAATAAAAGATTGCCTTCTGTATTTTTTCATTAGACTTTTCTTTTGTTACTGAATACATAAATCCATTGTGGCAAGATGCAATATGTATCATGGCGCTCCACCTGCGGACGTCTCATAATGGCTGCCATGTCCCTCCAGTCAGGGATGATAAGTGAACCCCCCGTGAATGTTAATGATAGTGATCATTCTGAACCAGCCCGCCTCTCCGTCTTCGCTCACAGCCCGGGTGTCACACACAGGGTGGCAAGGTTCAAGGGACTAAAATGAAAACAAACACTCAAGGAGATATATAAATGAATATAGACAGAAATGAATGAATGAGGGGCTGAATGAATGAATGTACATAGCCACACCAGAGAAAAAAAAATAGATCTGAAGAAGTGGCTGCATAGTGTGTATGCATAGACTTTTTGGATTACTTTTACTTTACGCAATGTTTTGTTTGATAATGTTGATTAATTATTGTGTCATTTAATGCAAAGTCCATGCTGCTGTAATATTTCTAATGTAGTAATAGTAATGCACTGGACATATTTCATTATTTACAGGGCCAGTAAACACTGGGGAGCAGGTGGGTTCAAACAGATGTGGCTGTTTACATGGCCGCAATAGTCTGGGCTTCATATCTGGTCATTGCTCATAAATAGCTTTGACAACATGCACACTTGCAGGGCCAGACAAAGGCTTGACTCAGCTAATCAAAACTGACAATACTGAAATCACAATGAGCCTTTTTCTATCAAGCAGTATGAGTCAAATGGGAGATGAGCTTAAGTATCCCAATAATCTTGAACAGCACCCGTACAACAGAGATAACCTGGAAAGTGGAAAGACTCTGCTGCTTGTTAACTAACGGCTAATGGGAGCCGCATTTAATCACATTTTCACCATTTTCACTCTCTGCAACTTTCTCTTTATCTGTCTCCTTCAGCCTTCGGTGGATTGTTTTGACCAACACAGCAGCCTCTCCAAGCAACACACCCAGCTCAAGTAACAGGCAGGGGAGAAAGCAAACACAGAGTCCATGCCAGCTCATCCCCCTCTCTACATCTCACCGCTTCCTCCTTGTCTAACTTTGCCAAAGTCCTTGGAACTTGCCAAATCCAGTCATGCCTGCTTAGCTTGCTGGACTGATTGTGCCAGAAAAGAAAATAAGACACAGATGTATACAAACTCTTGGTGGTGCCAGTGGAGAGACAGCTAATGGCTTCATCTCGACCCTCCCATTGTAGTCGGGGCACAGGTGGGGATAATTAGAGATCTCTCTCTCCGCTCAAAGTCGATTTTTTTCCAGTTGTGACAACCGAAAGGAAGCTTGGATGCTAGGCTACGCCCCTCCCATCATCAGCTTCCATACCTCCATCGCAGCCTTGGTAAGAACAACAAAACACCCATACAGCTTCTCCTTTATAATCAGTGACACCACTGGACCCTGCCCACCAATGGTTTGTGTTGGCAACAATGAAGGAAACTCTGAGTTTCCCAAATAGACACCAAGAAACATCCCATTGGAAAAAAAAGCTCCTTAGCAGACTTTCTCCTGTCAGGCCAGGCTGTGTCATAGCAGTGGAAGAAGCACATCTAAACCACAGGCAGAGGGACTCAGGGAGTGTTTCATAGCCAAGACTAATCAACTGCTCAAAACAGCTCAAGCTTGGTAGACATAAAAAGAAAAGAAAATGTCAAGAAATGTAATGTTTTTCAGCCTTTGGAAATTGAATATCTTCAAGTGCACCATGAAAAACAGTTAGGTGTCTCAATCCAGATTGCTGCCTCATTTGATAATTTATGTTCCTGAGCTCCAGATGTTTGAATGAGCTCCAGAGTGTGACCTCTGTCCTCTCTCTGGGAGTCTCGTAATGAAATAATCCCGCATGAGCAATTCCTGATGCAAAGCGGCGTGCTATCATATAGCCTGTGTGTTTCAAAAGGCTTGAAAAACCCTTTTTCCTCCGTTAGCCTGAGTGACAGCAGAGAGACATGTGTCTTCAGATGAGAGGAGGCGAGTCTCATTACGCCGTATTTGGTTGACACTGAGTGATTCGAGTGTTCCTGGACAATTCAGACACACTGATATAAAACACATTAAATGTCTTTCACAGCACTTTACCTGACACTGTTCATCTACGCTCATCTGTTATCCCTGACGAGCCGGCTTTTGTTGCTGCTTCAAGTCTGGGATCAGGACTGTGGTGAGCAGTAAGTAAAAAGGAGCTGTAATGAAATACACCCACACACACAAAAAAATAATAATCAGAACTTGAGATCTTAAGATGCGAAATATCAAATCTCCCTTTGAATTTGGCTTTCAAAGACAAATTGCAACTTTTATGTTGCTCATAAGGAGAATATAATTTAGCTCATAAGCATAATATCTTGGTGCTGTAGTGCCAAATTGGAAATATACAGCAGGTACCAGCAGATATATACTTCTGTCAAATTTGATAGACCACATGCAGATAAAATCAAACACATATTGTAATCTTAGCTGATACATATGTGCGTCTGACAAACGTTCCTAAAAATGATATTTCATGTTGCACAGTTTTCATACATGACACACCAGAATATTATTTTGACATCCTGCATTGAAATAAAGAGAGCAGTAACACAGGCAGGCATGTATATGATGTACAGTTTCTCTAGGAGTGACAGGCATAGAGACAAGATGACACAGTGAACTGAGCAACCTGAAAGACAATCACTGTGACAATGACGATTTGCAGCTCAGTCAGGATGAAGAGGAAGCTCCATCTTCTACATATTCAGCAAATCTCAATGAATGAAAGTTATCTGGTAAGTGTTATACTATTTTACATTATATGGCTGTGCAATCCATGCAATCACAATAAAAAACGAAACAAAAATGTTTTCACCAAAACTATTACTTCCAGAAAATGACTGCCTTCTCTGTGAACTAAAGGAAATATATCTGATTAATCACTTACGTTTAAAGTGAAGGTTTATCACTTTGTCAAACTGGGAGTATTATCAAAAACCAACAAACCAAAGTCAGCACCCGGAACCGATACTCGTAAGTCCGCAGTCAGAAATTGTCAGCCTACATCTCTCCTCTTTGACACCAAGGCGTTGATCCTCATTCTTGCTGCAAAGACTTTGAGGTGAGAGTGAGGCGAGGATAGAGATACGGTGGAGGCGGTGATAGGGCAGGTGAGTGGAGAGGATGCCAAGCCCAGTGGTCAGCGGGTAACGGAGAGAGGGCGGCTGTCACATCCTGCTGACTTAGCCAAGACAGATGAGACAATCAGCAACCCAAGGCCCGGACAGTTCTTCAACCCTGCCCGCATCCTGTGTTTGAGGCCAGCTTTCCACAGCATCTCAAACTTGAACTCACCTTTCACTCTGCTGCAATGTGGAGGTGAGGCCACTGCTCAGGAATTCTTGAAATGTTATGCGATTTACTCTTACGGTAATGCTAATGCTAATTCTTAAAGCTACATAATTTTTTTTTTATAATAACAATGGATCAAATGACTACATGTAGTGTGAAAGGGGTCACTTGTGGTGACAAACCCACAGAAAATTAACACCAGTCTTCCTCTCAGCTCTATGGAGTGTTTAAACATCTTTTAGCTCATTGTTTTTGTTTTCCGGCCCACAATCTTACTTTTGGTTTTGGTTGACTCTTACTGCTCTGATTGACCTTGTCTCCAGCTGCAGCAGGCAGCTGTTTTCAGCAAAATAATCTCTGATAAAATCACTGTATGCGATCTGCTCAGCACCAAACGGCTGACGGCTCTGTAGCACTAAACATGGGGAGGCTGCTTTCTTCCAACACAGATAGAGGTAAAGTGTCCTCTTGATAACAGACACTGGACAGAGTGAAATACTGATGGCAACATGTAATCCTTGGACCAGAGTAGAGGTATTATGAGCAAAGGGGTTTATGGGGAATGTGGTCTTAATTTTGATAAACGCTAACATCAATAAAGGTGGTGTGAGACAGGGGCAACCAATCATCTGGACCGTTGTCTCATTTGTTTGTGGTAATTATACCAAGGTGTCACAATTAATTTGACAATGACATATTGATGTTTAAAAATGCAACTCATTGCACCTTTAAGCAGTGCTTCAGACATTTTGCTGAGTACCTACTGGACATTCAGTATTACTGCTGCTAATGATGACCTTAGTATGTCCTATAAAAAAAAAGAAAAATAAGTTTTGGAGCGTGTGTGTGTCTGTGTGTGTGTGTCAAAAATTTCCTAAAGACCACGCTAGACCCCAGGCCAGCTTCCAGCTTCTCTCCTAATTGCATTGATTTTTAGCACAGTAAATCTAGCTGTGTCACAATCTGCACTCCCCAGGCATGATGTACTGCTCCAACGCCAGCCTGCACGTCTGCTCCCAAATTTGCTGGCTTAAAATTTTAACTGTAATGGCGTGATTAATGGTTAAATTAATTAATTGCTAAATGTATGCTAATTGTTTAATTGGTTGCCTGATCTATATAAGATCATTTATAAATTAAATGAGTTGATTTACAAAGTTTATTGATTAAATGTGACACTGAGTTATACGGCTGACTACCTGATTTGCAATTTTACCAATTAAATTCACAAAGTATGGTTTTGCAAAGTGTGCTCTATCCAAGTGATCTATACCAGATCTGACACTGCTGTACTTATTTATGAAATCAGACAGCTGATAATGATGCATTAATATTAATGCAAACTGTAAATTTTCATATTGCTCTGCAGAAACCAATCCAAGAACATTTGTCATTGTAAATCCATCTATATTTCACATTTTTAATGCAAATTAAAGTGGAAGTCTCGGTAGGGTCAAGCATCTGGGCAGAATCTGATATTTCGTTTCTATGAGCTACAGGTGAATTATCTTGGGAAGACATGTGAAGGGCAATTTTAAGGAAACTCATGAATAAGCTGCAAATTTTCTCTTTTGCGGCAAAAAGTGTAACACTAAGTATATATATTTTGCGTAATATTTCACACATTTTTGTAGCACACTCTCTTAAAGCTGTTAAAGGAATGCTTTGGTAATTCCAGTACATCAAGGGCATAATGATAAGTGTGTATCCCAAAATGTTTAACTATCCCTTTACACAAAGGAACTGATAAAACATCTTTATCACTATTTGTTTACAAGGCCGATGGATGGATACAATGATGGATGTAAATTTGCCCCGGCTGTCTCCTCAGCTCTGATTTATACGAGCTGTTTTAAGATACAACACAGCTAAGCTCTCAGAGTGTTTAGATCCTCTCAATAAAATAAAAAATCTGCAGAAACAATCACCTGTAGTCTGTACTATGACACTACACTATACTCCACTTTCTGTGTAAGAATTACCATTTCTGTTGTTTCCTCATGGGGGCTGGAGGACATGCAGGGATGTTGGGAAATATGACATTATGGCAACCAATACAACTGCCCCTTTAGGCATGATAGTGGGGGATTGTGTAAATGTAGTGACTATGTGTTCCAACCAATGACCTACAGATCATATATATAATTATTACAATAACATCAGCTGTGATTCTCAGCAGTGGTTTTTGACAACAGTGTTTGAATGTATAATGCCAATGTTGCCAATCATCAATTAACAGTGTATACACAAGTTATGGATGCTTCATATGAGGAGTTGTGATTGTTGACTAATACATTAACAGACACTAACAAATGTCCTCATATCTGCTTACAATAATATTATAGTGTGTTATTATCCATTTATTGAGGTTTTATATACTGCTCATAAATGCCAAATAATGCTGTGAAGCTAATGGGCAGCCTCCGGTAAGTTTGATAATAATCAGGGGTCTGAATTCATTAATCATAATAAATGAGCAAAAACAATCTGTTGATACCTCCTTCTGAGAGCAAATCTACGCACTCAGAAGCAACAGGGCTTTTCATTTTTTAAACTTGCTCTTAAGTAACATATGAAAACCTAAGGTGTGATAAGATGAAGGGTAGCTGTCACTCTTTTGGTAATTGGCTTCTCTTCTTGAAGTTAGATTTAGCCATCAACACACGACTGACAGATCATACTTTTTGCTAATGTGCACTGATGTAAATATTTTACATAAATACTGTAGTAATAAATAAATCGGTGGTCCAATCTAGCTTGCTAAACTCAGCACTAGATTGATAGCGAGGGGTAATTTATGGGATTGAGCTACAGGAAAACATTCAAATAAATATATGGACTTTGTGTGTCTGCCACAGCACACAGGAAAGCCACTGTCTGCTGCCAAATATCTGGATGGGGTGGCAGCGTATGGCAATGGGATGCAGAGATGGAGGCCAAAGCTGAAAGCAGCAAGGAGGCCTCCCAGATCTAAATTGATTCAAGTAAATTTCAGTGATTTTTTCTCCATCTGATGAGTTAGTATATATTGAACTATTCTAATTTGGAAAAATCCACTAATCAGGCAAGCACATTATGTTATCCAAAACAATTATTCCAACTTTACAGTAAGCAAACTTAAGCAAACAATTATTCATTAACATACTTTGACAAATGGATGTCTTTTTTACCTTCAACCTCCATATCCACAGTGACCACAGCTGTGGCATACTGAAGCTGGCAGCAGAATAAAAGATGGTAATCAAAAATGCATGCTCAAAGAGAGAGAGAGACAGAGAGACTTGGTCTGTCCATGACCAATTTGGTTAATTTGTTGTGGTCCATGGCCAAAACTTCTATGTATAAAGCATGTAAAAGTGCATGTTTGTCTGGACAAACACTGATCTTTTTCATGCAAACAGATGACTTCCAAAAATGAAATCCAGGTTTTCGCTGAATTCAGAACTGCCAAGAAATCCTACCTTTCAGACACATTCATCTTCTTCTTTGTCTTGTCTCCCACCGTCTGTTTATTCTGGCATTCATCAGCGCCATTACTGCCATGCCCGTCAGATCTCTTTCGAGGGAAATGAAAAACAGCAGTCATTTTAAGGTGCAGACTAAAGGTTAGTTCATGTAGAGGGAGTCTGGCACATAATTTCTTGTGTGTGTCTTTCCCATGCTGGTATATTCTGCATTGCAGTGTGGATACCAGAGCAAAAGGACAATGACAGTTCATAAAATGCTTCTGATTTTGGTATCTGGCTTTTAAAAAAGGTTACTGGAAAAAAATGGAGGAAATACAGAACGCGTTGGGATTTGATTTTATAGGCTGTCAGGATTAGTTTGTGAAATTAAAATGACTAAAAAAAGTGAAAAGAAAACATATTTTCTACCACAGAAAAAGTGTCCTCAACATTGCACTCAACACTTATGAAGAGATTTACTTTTTGAAAATTCTTTCCATGTGAGAAAGTAATATTTTCCATCTCAAATGCCTCATTAGATTATATCCATTCCTGCGCGTAAATGAAGAGCAATTAGCTCTTTTAAGTTCTCCAAAAGGCCACAATGGCAATAAAAAGGAATGATTGTACAGGTGGCAAACATTGCCTTGTCTTCTGGAGAGGAATGCACTTTTACTAATGTTGGTGGTGTTGGTCCAGAGGTTACATGAGTAGCTTGTGGTGAATTTTTTTTTCTTTTTTAGCTTTTTGTAGTTCCTTGGAGGTGATGAATGGCAATGGGTATAGTGCCAGTAGCTATGTCTCTAGAAGTAACTTATTCTGTGCTGCCAAGCATGATTTATGACAAGAAAAGGAGGGGGGAATCTCTGACTTCACCATTTGCCCTCCTGCACTTTTCCATATCGTCCAAGAGGAGTTTGGGGGCATTGGATTGACACAGCAACTGCACACATCTGGTTTGGAGATATAGCCAGGCCTTTTTCAAGCCAACAACCATTTGAAGGAAATAGGTGGAAATGGGAAAACGGAAATATGATGTGGCAAAAGAGGGAATAGTATCCATGACAAAGATCATTATTGTTTTTTTAAAGATCCCACATTGTTGGATTTCAGGAGTTTGAAGTCTTCTCTAACTCGGAATAAGAATTATGTGCTTGTGGCCTTTTTCAAGTAAATGTAGATTACGGAGAGGATATATCTTTTACGCATATGTTCTCACACAGAAATATTGGTTGCTGACTTGTTCAAATAACACTGCTGAGTGCAGGTTTTCTGTAGGGTGTGTCAGTTGAAATATTACTGTGACCTGACTGACTGGAAGATTTAAGTCTGTTTTTTTTTTCTTAGATGGAAATTATGTCAAATTGTGATGCATTTACGGTAGCTAGAGTTAATCTCAATCAACAATATTTCCTTTTTTTATAGAAAAGCAGTTACATCAACTTTGGTGCTTTTTTGCAATATATTTTATTGAAAGAGCGTCAAATACACAAAGTGCAATTCCACAATGATTTTTTTGCCTTTCTTTCTCCTTTTCCTCTTTAAAGTAGTCGCCTTCACACCTCAAACACTTTAAGAAAAAAAAACACTTTTACATTTTGATACTTTAAGTACATTTTGCTGATAATACATCTATACCTCTACTTAAGTAATGGTTTGAATGAAGGACTTTTTATAATAAAGTGTTTTTACATCATGGTATTGCTTGTACGTTTCCCACCACTGGTTAAGTTATAAAGTTATAAAAGGTTGCTATTTTGTATAAACAAAACAAACAAAAACCAACAACAACAACAAAAACTCCTCTAATGAAATATAATGAAAGAAAATAATTAACTTAATTCTGATTTTTTGATTAATTTGACTGTAAAGAGGAAAAAAAAACATATGAGAGAGAGGGAGATGTCTACCTTGGGTCGAGTGCTGTATTCAAACTCATAAAAATATGGTAAATATTATAACCTGTGATGCCAAAGCACTCCTTATCTGCCCCATAAACTTTGCACTTTAACAGATTTGTAGCATTAAAAGGGAATACTGTGTCCCTGTAACCTCAGGCCATTAGTCCACTCAAACAGGGGTTCAAAATTTACTCTGGTTTGTTTTTCCCCCTCAACCATAAAGATTAGGCATCAACTGACGAAGTTCCAAACAATCCACTCTAAAATACGGCAGCTATGATAAATTTAATGCTAATGATGCAACTTCACTCTCAAGTAATTCTGGTTGAGCATTTTATTGTTCAGAGACGCTTTTAAGGACCTCTGTCTTCCTAAATAATATTCATATAAAATCAATGCGGTTAAAATGTTCAAGGAGGATTTTAGCACCATAAGGATGAATTAGACATTCAGAAACTCTATTAATTTCAGCAGTACGTGGCGTCATATTTAGATTTAATAGAAAGTTTTTAATGAAGCAGATTGGAAAAGGGATCCTTGCCTCCATTACTGGATGATGGATAACTGAGAAAGGTTAGCACCAACTCATTAACACTCTCTTAAATTACGAAAGTACTTGCCGCTTTTTTTTCTCCACCTTTCATTTTTTCCCTTAAATGAGATAAAATAATATTGAGAGGATGAGCGTTGAATCAAGTCCAACCATAATTAAATACACTGATGGGGTTAAAGTGTTCTCTAGTGCTGGTGGTGTTTGAAAATGTTGCTGTGAATTAAGATCATGTGAGGCACTTATGTTTCAGTCTATGGGAGTGTGATGGATACGTACAGATTGCAGATCTATGTGTTTGAAAAGAAATATGGTCAAAAATGTGTTGTATGTGTTGTTAAACCTTTAATGCTCCCACCCATTTCTTAGTTCTTTGGACACCAACAACAAAAAACAATTTTTTCAACTGACCAAACAGTTTTTTATTATGAGCCTCTTCCAAACGATTGATATGTCCATTTACAGTAAAAGTACAAGCAAGTCTCAGGCCACAAATTGTGTTTTTGTGCTACTTCCATTTATCAGCCTCATATTAGCTTCAAATATGGATGTACCAAGAATATTTGAAAATGAAGATTTATTTGATGTGTTGCATTCCAGATTTAAGATGGATTATATGTAGAATTTAGATTCGCCTAGAAAAAAAGGAGACAAATATGAGAGCTCATTACAGAACAGTAACACAACTAATTGACATCAGGAAGGTTTTTGGTGAAACTGACAAGAACTATGCGCTTACAACAGCCTCATAGCCAAAAAAAAAAAAAAGGCAAAAATTGATGAAGTAAAACAACAGAGATTTACTCAAAGTAACTTTTACCCAGTAACTTTTTAACTCAACTCTTTAACTCAAACCATGTCATTAACAATTCAGATTTCATGGGTCAGCTACTAGTATGTGAATTATTTACAAAAGCATCATAACCAGTAAAAAACAGAGGCAAATATTCAGTGAAGTCTTTACAGCCTCTTCCCCCATTAAGTAGAATGGGACACAACCCAACTTAATGTAAACATGAAAAAACAACTAAAAAAGCAAAAACGTTTTTTAGGTGATGGATCCTCTTTTTGTGAATTATAAAAAAACATAACAGACTTCTTTTCCTATAAATATTTCCTATACACGTCAATCTAGACACACCCTTTGGGTGTTGCACAGCCCCCAGTGATCAGAGTGAGGTGTGTCAATATCCACAACTTTTATTGTTCATTATTTCCAATATTAGCAATATTACCCTGGATTTACCTTAGTGACTCATTGAAAACGTCCCAAAAAAATCATACTGATATAATAACTTCAACAAATATGACAACAGGTTATAATCAGATTTGTATTCCATGGCAATATTCAGTTTTTGTAAATGTGCTCTACCAATCCCATTTAAGGGATTAAAGATAAACAGGGTTGTGTTTTGAGTCAGAAAATGGAGTCATCTGCTCCAAATTACTATAACATCCTGAAAAAAAGATGAGGCTTTAATGTTTTCTATTTGCAAACTTTCTGAATATATACATTGCATAAATCTTAACCTGTCAGATTTATTCTCGAGGCAGGTTCAGAACTACAGTAGATACAGAAAGGGAGACAGGGGTAACAGAGCATCTGATAAAAATAGAGGTCATAAGGTATTCTTCATTTCGCTGAGTGCTACAGAACTGGAACCACTTGGGATGTTGGTATATAGGACACCCGCTGCTAAAACACCACCATGCAGCACCATGATTACGACTTGATCCTTCCTCCACTGAAAGCTCATGCTGGCGGAAATCAAGTACCCCGAGGCTTACAGCATGCAGCCCAAGGCCTAAAAGGTAATAGCATGAAATATAGATACGGAGGTGACAGATGTTTACAGTGCGTCGCGAGATGGCATTGAGACACAACACAGTGGCTCCCTCCATTGGAGAGGAACCTGATGAGTGGTATAGTAAAGAGATGGAGTGATATAGGAGGTGCTCCGGCAGTGTTTGCAGGCGAATCATTAGGGCCCCTCTTTAACTCAACCCCCAGTGACAATCTATTGCTCTCCTCCCCTGTCAGCGAATCATTATGGTCTGATCATTAGTGACATCGCCACATGCCCATCACTCAGGCTGGTGCCATATTGGCAGATGAACAGCCTCTGCCTCAGGCCCACTAATCTAGAGACTTCAGACAGGGAGGATGAAGGAATGTTCACCGAGCATCAAAGAGTCTGGACTCACCCTTTTCACTCAGATCAGATTTCTCAGCATCAATATACATAGAGGGAAGCAATAATAGCAATAATAATAATAGATCAAGTTTGGGAGGTGATAACTTGAAGTCGGATTTCAAGCCCAGTCATAGGTCTGGCTTATGAATGACACACTGACCAGTGCACTTAAATTACAAGCCCTCACACCAGTGTAAACGCTGTCATACAGACAACTTATTAATATGTTTATCATGTCACTCTTGTTGCTATTAATTTAAGTTTATTTATATTAGATTTTATAATTGATTATCAAGGCAAAAAAGAATTGAATCTCAGATTACAGTTAATTTAAGTTAGTATGAAATGTATTACACATACAAATACTGTCACCACTGCATACTGTGCACTTTGTATTGCACAGCTTTATTTATTTATGTATTTATTTTTGGTTGCTTCTTTCTCTCATCATTTCACATTTAACACACGCTATAATTATAAAACAGTTCCATGAGTAAAGAACAAAACTCTACCTTCCAGTTCTACATGTACTGTATACTAATACCAGCACAAAAAATTAGTTTTGAACATAATGTTATGATTGATTTTGTGTGGAGGAACTCCAGAGATGCTCTCAGCTCTGTGCTGTATGTTTTGAGATGATGATGCAATGAGAACAGAAATGCATGGCCTCTGCTCTGTGACCTGTAAATAATTTATAAATCAATTTTCTTGACTAGAACACCAAATAATGAAGCAATGCAATTCTTATCAATTACATTTTCGTCTTAATTGTTGACTTCACTTAGCACAAAGCAACACAGCGAAACACCATGCCATTTTTCAATTAAAAGGTCCAGATGTTTTTGGAGGCTTCAGTAGACACAGGCAGTTGTGAGAAATGCTTTATCTGCATTGTAATAATCACTAGAACATCAGCTCCAGGCTGCATTTACATACTCATGTTTTATTCCAGCCCTTTTTCTAATGCACCGCTTAATTATACTGAGCGCAGACAATGTCAGACCCCCATAGCCCCAAATTTATTATTGCACTGTGTGAAGCAGCAACCATCAAACCCAGTGCCCCTCATCACAACATACCACCCTCATCACTGCTCTCACACCATGAAATACATATCATGCTCTCAGTATTGAACACATATCAAAACCTCTGATTTTCTGATCACACTTTATTCCCATTTTCTATCCATTACATGGGAGTGGAATACTTTTTACTTTATATTAGAAAAAATAACATATAATGTTAAAATGGTGATAATAATGTCAGAAATGTCTCTGTAAAGTCTCTAGTTAGGATAATTTATCTTAACAGACCTGCAAAATCTCGATTTATTCATCCTTAGATTTTGTGTAAAATTATTCCAACATCACAAACATGCATTTAGAAACACAACAGAAAGATATTACTGTAGAGTATTTAGAGGTGGCATTGACCCAAACATGTAAAATGGGAGAGGTGTTTCATGATGCACATTGCAACAACACAATTTCTTTCTAATGGCTAAACCTGCATGCTCAGTAATGTCTATAGGATGTCTAAATAACTGCTATTGAGAGTTTGTATTCTTAATTGCAGATGTTGTTTTTCATAAGAAAGATTACATTGTTATGAGAATCATAATATGAATTGGATTCTAGATGTATAATCATGATATCTAATTACTTTCAAAGGCCAAATAGTCTATCATAACTATTGTCTTGTTTGTTTCAATCATTTCCTTTGATGGAGACATTTTTGTCATTAGTGAACATTCCTCATGTGGAGAACATTTTTGTTGTAGCCTTCATTCATATAGCTGTCATGTGTCATGAGCAGTGGGAGGAGGAAGTATTCAGATCCTCAGACCCTAAAGTAAAGGTAGCAATACCACACTATACAAATATTCCACTACAAATAGAATTGCTGCATTGAAAATGTTGAGTGTAAGTATTATTGCCAAAATGTATTTAAAGCATCAAATGTAAAATGACTCATAATGCTGAAAAATGGCCTCTGTGATTGTTAAATGATTTTATATTATAATATTGGATTATTAGTTGTAGAATTGTATAATATTAAAGTTGTTGTTAGCGAATTTGCACTACTTTAAATATTGGGTAGTTAATCTATAACAATGGATCATAATGTATCCAACAATAAGTACAATCATTGCAGTTTATATAAAAGGTTGATCCTTGGTTTGGTTCTCGTACGAGATGGCTTCTCATATCTTAGGATAAAACAGACATCCTAAGTGCACAGTACATAAAAAAACAGTTCTTACAGCAATACGAGCCGACATCTCCAGTTTGGCATAGGTCACATGTTTCGTTAGAGTGGAGCCCTCATCTACAGTTTAGATGAGGGCTCTGCGAGGGGCATAGTATGGGATAACAGAAGAAGAATACAATGTACTATGGCATGCATTGAGAGTGACTCCAATACAGCCCCCTTTACAGAAGGCAATCAAATCTGGCAGTCATGTGGAAAGATACTTATCTGCCTGGAGAGGATTTCAACACCATATTTCTGGGAGAAATAGAAATCAATGCTGACAGCAGCTTGTCAGTGTTATATATTCAGAACATCTGATCTCAATAGAGAAACTTCCTTGAGAAAAGGGGAATAATGAAGAGATATTTCGTAGTGAAAGGTCAATCTTACATTGTGAAAAAAGTTAAAACACAGAGCAGCAAAGATTTGCTTGTGCTGTAAGTATTCAGTATCCTGATGAGGATGGGTATTTCAAGAAAACACACTGATCTTACAGCATGCTTTTTACACACTTTACATTCCATATTGCCTCTGGCTTTTCTTTGAAATTTGGCACATTACATGGCTTCACGAATGGGATCTAACATATTTCCGAAGTCATAAACAAATATGTCTCTTCTGATATGGTTTTTCAGATATGTTGTTGTACAGAGTTCCCTGGACATATCTATAAATTTAGTGTCAAAACTAACCACAGTGTCGCCTTCTGGGGGATTCATGAAATATGACAGTACTCCAGTAAAGAGAGACTTTGGCATGGACAAAGGCACTTTTTATGAGCTGGTATTCCTGCAAATGTGGAATTATCGCCCAACCAGCGAAACGACTTCACAATTCCAGCAAGCAGCGTTAATCAGATTTTCCCACCAGAGCTGTAGTTCATTGTCATTGCTAATGGAGCCTCCTCTGCAGGTTGTTGCTCTTCACTAAATTAGTGTGAAGTCTTATCCCAAAAACATTGACTAATACTGCAGTTAATCTTAGAAACTCTCAACTCCCGTGAAAAATCTCATCTGGAATGACGCTGATGCATCGGAGTGTCGGCCCGCATTGCATTCATCATGTTCCTGACAAAATTAATCTTGATAGACTGAAACCAAATTATACCTGAGTTCATACCCATTGCTCACCACAACTGCTGAATAAATATTTATTATATATGTGTAATTTCTTCTGCATGTGGTAAAGTTGTTTTAGAAAATAAAGATGAAATAAGAAACTTTCAAAACAAAATGCAGAACATTTTTGATAAAGAAGATGCTCTCTTACAAAATGTAAAAAAAGAGCCAAGGGGCATTGCCTCAAGGTGGAAAACTTGAAAGACTTCACTAAAGGCAAGTTAAAACTGAAACAATTAAAAACTCAAACACTGCACTTTGCCTTGACCATACTGGATGTTGGAGTTATGAATTATTTCTAAATGAACTGGCCTCTTAAGACAGTCGTACTTTATCTCTAACTTTTACCTAGATGCTGCTCATTGTGGTGACAAAAAAACTCCAAAAACTTTGAAATGTGAAAGAAATGTGTGCTACTTTCAAAATCGGCTTGTACTAACGTCTCATAGACAGAACCAAGTTAGCAAAAGGCTTACTGTTGGCCACTGCATAGAGCCATTAACACTTGAATCAAGTAGCATTGGACATAATTACAGTGCATATGACAATAATTTGAGAATGTTTTCAATAAATCCCTTCTACAAACATTACTTTATTTTATTTGCAGGCTACTCTATAATTTTATATTATCTTAAAGGATTATGAAACCATCAGTGTTCCTGTTTAAGTAGCTTCTTATGCTATGCAAATTGTGTCTCTCTCCTCTCTGTGAGAATGGGGTGAAAAACACCCATCTTTAGCCGTGCCAACCAAAAACAGACATGCACCGCTCACGTTATTTATCTTCCAAATGAACTCATTTTTCACTACTAATTAAAACATGTTGAGATGAGGAGGAACATGGAGGAAGGGAAGCATTTGTTTGCGGACTGCACAGTCATTCATTTAGACACGTATGTTTGGCTTCTGTTTAAAGAAAGCAAAGTGATGTACGGACACAGAGCAAGTTGTTGTCACTAATAGAGAGAGTGAGTCATTTGTATTGTTGTGGTGATGTTGACACACCAAGCTGAATGACAGGCCTTAAAAATATTGGGAGGTTTGCCAACCTTTTCGGTCGCCATGTTCTAAAACAGATCATCTCGTCGCTTCTTTAATGTACCTTAATCTATTAGGTAGACAACAAACCAACAAGAATATTTTTAGATAATGGGTGTTATGGCTTTGTGTTGGTGATTAATTGAATAAAAAAACAGCATTTCACAAATCATCCCTTTAATTAGTCTGTGAGCGTCAGAGTGACGATGCTGTCTCTGTCTGAAAACACGGAGACAAGGCTGGAGGTACCAGCCATAGCTCCAGCAGGGGCCGGGGGCCGTTAGGGGGCTTTTGGGGGGGGACGTTGGGGAGCGGTGGGTGGGGAGTGAGCGCAGCCCCAGGCAGCCTGTGCTGCACACCCAGGTGCTGTTGTCAGCTGGAGTCCTGCTCCAGCTGCTCGCCAAAGATTGATTTAATTATTTCCATTCCCTCTGTCCCTGTATTTCTTAAATTCTTTGTCTTCTCTACCTTTTTGCCTTTTGGCTTCTCTCTCCATGATGATATGAAAACCTAAAGGTCTATTGTTGTCAAAACAATACATGGTATACATTCAAATCTACACATTTGATTTCATGCAAGTAAAGCTCCCCTCACCATGTTCTTCACATTTCAAAGCAGCACACAGAATGTAAAATTGAAAAACACTTGATAACTCACATTTTCTTTCTTACTCAAATTTTGACACTCCTATCACTTAATCTACTTCCCTTCATTCGGTTCATTTTCACACATAATGAGACAGATTCATTTTATAATTACAGATGTACTGTATTGTTACAGTCCGTAAGTGCTGAAGGAGATTTCGGCTCCACTTGCTGAGTTTGAGGTCGTAGGACTCGTTTTATCAATTCTCAATGATTTAAATTACCAAAGTTCTTTTTCTCTTATCTGATCTTTTAAAGGGCAATGAAAAGGCCCATCTTTTCACTGAAACCCGTCCTCAATCACTGTTAATGTTAACTCCATGTACACATAAGAGGGCTGATAAAGAATCATTAGTCTCGTTAATGGAATCACAGGTCCAATCCCTCTATCCTTTTCTATTGAAAAGCGCTCTTCGTTTCAAAGTTGTTCTGCTTTATTAAAGCTCATTACCATTTCTCTTTTAATAAGCACTCTTTAAAGTCATTACCTGCAGTGGAGTTAAAGGCTCAGCTATTAAAAGGTTACTTTAATGTGAATAATGGCCTCCTGATATACTCAAGTTAATTACTATTGGATACTGGATCTAGTTTAATCTAATGCTTAAACCTTAATGAAAGACATGTCACAGTACAATGAAATGGCAAAAAATTGTTCCTGATCAACAGAACTATTTGTGCTACTTCTCCTCACACAGGCAACATTCCTACATCTTCAACTCCAAAGCAGCCTTCCAATACTCGTTCAGAACATCATTAGATACATGGTTAGCATGGTTAATTGCAACTGAAGTCAATCTTATTAACGTTGTCTTCATCAATCACTTTTTCTAACATTATGTTGCAGTCATTTCCCGCTCTTTACTTTTATTCTTCAGGCAGAAGATGTTTTTTCATTTTAAAAGCAAAAAAACAACATCAAACCCATCCTACATAATGATGCTCCAGACTTGGCAAATGCTGTGTTCAGAGGCACAGTGTGAGTTACTTTCTGTTCTTAAACCATTCCTAAAGGTTTTTTGGTCTGGACTGACAATCCTGTCCCCTATAAATTACACACACAGAGAATTATCACCTGACTCTGCAGCTCCCCTCAACTCTACAGAGCTTTTTAGCATCTTTTAGCTCTTTGTTTTGATTTTCAGCCCACGACTTTGCTGTTTTGATTCACTCTATCTGCTCTCATAGCGTCATTTTCGGCCGCAGCAGGTAGCTGTTTTCAGCCAAAAACCCACTGTACACTACCTTCCCAGCACCAAACTGCACACAGACAATTTTAGCGACTAGCGGGTGCACATACCTAAAGTGCCAGATATTTCCTCCAGGAGTTAGTGGAATGCAAAACAGAGCTAAAGGGAGGGTGAATATTGGTTTTGGACATTCACAAGGTTGCTTGAAACATGACTCCAAATAAATGCTAATGTTGCTCTGTGTCTGCTGGATACGTAAACAAGCAACTGTTTGCTAACAAGTTCGCCATATCAACTTTATAAGGTGATGTGTCTGTTCACAGCTTGTTTCCAGTGCCCCCAAATGGCCAAAAAAATCAGTAATTGTGTTTTTAAGGTCAGGTAAAGATTGTGGTCTTTCTAGGGGACAGGGTTGAATTCAAGGCAACAAATTACTGCAGAATGAAAGAGCACATATTTGCAAGAAAAACAGTCAAAACCCGGAGAGTGCATATCAAATTATTTACCGCTCAGAATTAACTATAATCCTAGCCCTGTAATATGGCACCTTTAAACTCTGTGCTATCTTCCTCTTTGATGGCACATGGCCAGATGACGAAAGCTGACCTCTTCGTTTTAATTCACAAGTGAAAAGCCTAATTGCGGTGATCTGCACAGAAGGCCAGAGGTAAAGGCTCCAGAGAAGCATTAACCTTGAGATCTTAGTGCAGTACACTTTCCAGAGAAATAAGTGGGGAGAAAATTGAAATAAAATGTGGAATAAATTTTGTCACCGTCACATCAAGTCAGGTGCTGCTGAGGTAAATCCACAACATATATAACAGTTAAACAAAACCTGAACACCTTGCTTCTAGCACACTCACAAATTTCCACTGCCCCTCTAGGGGACTGACATACACACAATATAATTACCGAATTTGAAGATGCTCTTGCTGACAGACTGAAAACCTCTCAAATCAGCAATTTTTATCTAATTCATATATCATCACAAAAAATAATTATAGCCACGATGATATCATCAGTTAACAAATTACATGTATTCCTAATTGCTAAAGAGCAGATTCTCTTAATGTTTAAGAAAGAAAAAAGAAAGCATCACTCTAAAGCTCCATTTTTATTTTTCCTGAAGTGAAATATGTGTCGTATGCACAGAATTAATGTGCACCAAATGCACTACATTAGCATTTGCCAGTGATACGTTTCCTCCTCTCTTAAGGTCATGTGGCTTTAACGGGAGGCTTAAGTAAGACTCATGTGCATGTGTATAACCCATTTCATAAATCCCATCGCCTCCAAAGTGAGATAGTGGATACTAAATGTCACAAACCAATGGGTCATCTAATTCCTTTTCCTCAACAAACTGCATTAAAACAATGATAAGGAATAAGCAGCGGCTGTATTGCAGGGCTTCTACGTGCTAAAATACTCTGATGACAACAAACATGTTCCATCATGTCAACAACAAACGGTGCATTCATGAATAGGTTTGTTGAGATGTGGTGGACAGATGTTGTTATAGTCATTGGTCTCCATGCTTGACAGATTATTTGCAGAACTTCAATGTATCTTTGAAGCCCAGGGGTCGCCCACTGCCAGCCAAATAGAAATGGCACTGTCAGAGAAAGGATGGACAAGCGACTTCCAGCAAAGAACGGCATGATGAAAAGACACCACATTGTTTCTTGATCAAGAGCATGAGGCTTCCATTGAGCATTGGCTTTTAAGATCAAATATTTCATCTGAAAATTGGCTGTAGCACAGGCTGTATGGTGGTATACTTCATAAATATTGTACTGTATGTTTCACATGAATGCCTTGCTAACAAGACGAACGGCACACAGATAGACATAGTCACCTGGAGATGTTTGAAGAAAGCTGACAATAAAAAGTGTTAATAAAAATCTTGTGACTTCATAGAAGCTAAAAATAAATAATTTTGCTTTTAGCATTCATTAAAATGCTCCTGATTACACAAACCAGGGTGATTGCTGAGATGTACCTGATCCTTCTCTTGCTTTCTTTTTGTTTTCCTTTTCCTTTTCTTTGAGCTCTCCATACAGGACACTTAAGAGAAAAAAAGACAGCTATTGGTGAGTATGGTCACATTCGCACCACTGCTTGTCAGCACTCCAACATTAATGAACTCACTGTTGAGTTGTTATGGTAGGTACAATAGGATTATTTTCTATCTGGTGTGTTTTCATTAGAAATAAAGGATGACAAATGTTTGGAAAAGGGAAAAACAACTGTCTTAACTACTGCCTGACATGTATGTCCGTATGTCAAAATGAAACATTAAAAGTTGTAAAAAAGGCTTTTTATTTTAAGATAGCTCACAATCATTGGATTGTATTTTTTATACTACAGAAATATGTGTAAAATCTGTTAAATTTAAATAATTAGTTTTACATTTTGGGAAATACACTTATTCATTGTCTTGCTGAGAGTTAAATGGGAAGAACACCACTCTTATATCTGTAGAGTTAAAATTAAGCTACAGCCAATGGCCGGTTAGCTTAGCTTAGCACAAAGACTGTAAACAGGAGGACAAAGCTAGCCTGGCTTTATCCAAACAAAATTCGCCTACAAGCACCTCTAAAGTTCACAAATTAACACGTTATATCTCACATGTTTAATCCTGACAAAAGCCAAAGTGTAAAAACTCTTCTCTCTGTTTTCAGTCTTTGTGCTAAGCTACTGTAAGCTAACCGGCTGCTGGCTGTAGCTTCATTTTTACCGTACAGACATGAGAGTGGTATCAGTCTTCTCGGCTAACTCTTGCCATTAAGGCCTCTTTGCCTCCTTCTTCACTGACAAAATTCTGAAAATTAGACAAGCTGTCAGTACCTCCACATCAGGTAAAGGTTCTGTATTGCATCCACTTTAAACCAATTCAATTAGCATGACATGTTTTGATCCCTTCAACTATGAAACCAGAAGTCCTCCTCCTGCTGCCTTGATATTCTCCCTATGGGCTTTTTCAAAAGTGTTTTTAACTAGATGGCAAAATTTTGCTTGGAAGCAGCATTCAGTTTTTATTCACCACATATTGTGTATAATACCGCTCCAATTCTCAGTTCCTTTAAATCAGGGCTTAAGACTTTTCTGTTTGACCCTTCCTTTTATGAAATTTAATTTAGTATTACTTTTTCATATCTCGCTTAAATCATATTTAAACGTGTCTTTTTATATTGTCTTTTGTGTAATGGTAAATGTTTAATTGCCTTGTTGTTGAAAGGTGCTATACAAATACACTTGCCTTGCCTTGTCTTGCCTTACCTAACTATTGCAAGAAAGTAAAATGTCTTAAAAACTTTAACTTTGGACTTCATTTCACTTGTCACTGGTGAAAACATTATCAGGCTGTATATGTAAAATATCCATTATGCCTCCTTTTACTATTGTTTCATTAATTTTTTATCCAAAATGTGATGTTTGTTTGCACCCCACTATTCTTTCATGCACCAAAGAGTTTCAAAATAATGACAGTTTTACACAAGCTATTTCTGAACAATGCACAATATATTGCTCATACTACACTCTTTCTCTCAATTGAAAGAAAAGATAGTAACACTGCACCTCCATAAGAGCCTCATAAAAATAATGAAACTCTGATGTTAGCTGCTCTCCCTGCTCCTAGCAACACTACATTTAAAGTGTATGTCGACAAAGCAACAAAGTCATCACTATCTACAGCGGGCGCTTGCATTTTGCTGAT
Source organism: Siniperca chuatsi (assembly GCF_020085105.1). Classification (NCBI taxonomy): domain Eukaryota; kingdom Metazoa; phylum Chordata; class Actinopteri; order Centrarchiformes; family Sinipercidae; genus Siniperca; species Siniperca chuatsi. Next base: position 12,596,565 of record NC_058046.1, on the reverse strand, counting down.
GAATGGAGAGCCCTGCCAGATTACTTGATTTGATAAGCAGTACAACCCATCGGTAACATAATACATCACAAATTGTTTTGTCAACAATTTATGATACCATTTATCAAATGACCATCGCAGTGGGCTGAGTTATGGTGTCATAGCTGGCATAATGTCAATACTCAAGCTGAGTTGAGGGCAGTCTGGCCGCAGTGATTTAGACACGCTACACTCTGACCTCTTCAGAGATTTTCTCTTCATCACTACACAAATTGATGTTGAAGGGAGAAAAAAGTTGTAAAATTTAACGTTTAAATCTTTACAATTAAATATATGAAGGAGATAAAGTAAGTAAGATAAAGTCCAAAGTCAATGTTGTGTAGGCCTGCTGCAGTTCGATGAAGACTTCAGATTCACAAAATGGGCACATAGTTTAGCTTAAATTTCAATTTTGACTTTAAAAAATGAAGCAGCTTATGCTCAAAAGAAATTAACATTCAAATATTTAATTGACCTCTAGTTGATATTTATGGTTTATATGAAAATCTTTTTTTGTACCTGATTTTTACATCTATTCGTCCATTTTCTAGCAGCTGATTTGCTTTTTGTCACATAAAAACTCTTAAAAATCTGTCAAATGAATGTGAATTTTGCAATTAAAGCACTGTAATCAAGGTCTGATGTTATTCCATGCTTGAGAATCAATTTGGGCAGCAGCCTGTATGACAATTAAAATGCAGGGCCTTAAAATGCAAAAAGTCAATCTGTGTCTCTGGTATTGACCACAGTATATGGCCCGTGCCCAAGCCACCACCATTCGCTAGCCAGTCTTAAAGGTTACTGCAACCACTACATGTACCCATATTAGCAGGACACTCACCTCTCTGGGTTTATGGCCTGTGTAATAATTTTAAGCAAAGAGAGAAGTGCATCCAGTGGAGACAGTAACAGCGAGCGAGTCGAGGGAGGACAAGTATAGTATGATTGATCGTGGTGAGCAGTGTAGCTGTGTACCTCTCACCTTCCCCCCCTGATTACTGCCTGCTTCTGATCTCTCACATCTGTCTTGACTTCCTAAAGAAACAGATTCCTTAGATATAAGACTTTTGACTCTTGGGATTAAAACTTTGTCAAAAGGTCAACTTTTTAAGGAACTTCCTGCTTTACATTTGTACAGTTATACACATAGATGAAGTACACACTGGAGTAGTTACAGTAGGTGCAGTGTATTGATTAAGGGCATTTAGATGGTAGTAGTTTAGGGAAAGGAGACTTCTCCTTTCAGATGTTTGTCACTTAATTTTTTTTCCAGCAGGTCCAGACCAACAAACCAAAACCAAGCTACAGTATCATTGGCTAAATTCACTCCTGTCCCACAAACATGTTGGAGATGTATCAACTCTCTAATTGTGCATTTAACATTTTTAACAGTTTATTAGTTTACCTCCCACACTAACACTTGAAATGATTTAATAACCACAGGGGGAGTTAACAACACTCATTAGCAGATGCAATATTTCCTACATAGTTATCTACCTTTCAAGCACACTACTGTGCTTGCAGTCTGTGGTGGGATGTAACAATGTACATTTACTGAAGGACTGTACTTAAGTACATTCTTAAAGGTATGTGTACATTTCTGCTGCTTTATACTTTTTCTCGACTACAAGTCAGAGGAAAATATTGTACTTTTTACTCCACAATGTTTTTTGACAGCTATAGTTACTAGTTACTTTGCAGATTATTATTTTACAAACAAAACACATGATCAGCTCATAAAATATGACACATTGGTGTAGATTAAACTACTCAATGGTATTAGTATTAGTTTACAGCACGAAACCAAGGAGCAGATTCAGCACATATTCATGCTACCTCTCTCTGCTTTCACGTGTGCAACTTTAATGAAGACAAAGTGCATGCATACCAGTGTCAAATATCAGGAAATAAATAAGAATAAAGTATCCAAACCAAATGAAAGACTGTTCATAATTGGGTTAGTAATGTCTCTGGCACCGTCTGCTCGGTCATTTCCTCCAATCTCCCCGGGCAACAGGGGATCATACAGGCGACACTCAAAACAGGAGGTATCTTGCCGCCAGAAATCAACACCAATTCTGATACGAGGAAGCTTTGAGAAAAGACGAGAATCATCTTCAGATGTAAAACACGCAGCGATTTCACAAATCTTTTAATGATTTGTGACCCCTTTTGTGGACAGCGAAATTGTGAAATCACGCACCCATAACTTCTCACTTAATCTGTATTACTCTCATCACAACAGAGCAAGCCACTCTATCAGTAAATGCTAATCTCCTAATTAACAAGCTAATTAGGCAATTACAGCTTTGCAGAAGGATGCCTAAATGAAATATGACAACACAGTCACTTTCTACAGCACCTGTGGGTCTTTTCAGATGTCACAATGAGAAGCATGATGACAAAGTGTTGTCTCTACACTCATAGGTGCTAATTCCTATGCCTCGCTTAGCCCATTTGCAAAAATATTGTCATTTTATTTAACCCAATGTACGGTGCATGTTTAAACAACTTGTCAAATTACATGTATTTATTTCTCTTCAAAGAAACCTGCAGCATTTTTAGGACATTTTTACAGCAATATGATTTTAGAAATAAAAATAAGTGTACAGAAAATAATGGGTAGCCCAACCTCTTGGTTACGTAAACAAGGTTTTGTGAGCTAGCAGCGCCACAGTGTCTTACTGTAAGGAGCTGTCACATACGGAAATGAATTATGTTGACATATGGCTGAAAACAACGGTGAACAGGCCTGCTATGCAATGCAATGAAGAATCATGCACTGCAACAGAGGAGAGGAGCCGGAACTGTACCTTTGAGCCCTTCTTGACAGGTATGTAGTGTGACTTGACAGCTCAGTATTTCAATGATAAATGCAGTAGTCCTGGGACTCCCATTCACTAAACTCAAGTGTGTGTTGCTCCGATACTTCAAGGTCAAATGAATGAGCAGAACCACACAGACCGCTAAAAACAGTCCGTATTTTATTTTCACATACTGAAATCTAACATTTAGATTTCTAACTTTAGAATTTAACACATACAGTCATATAAACTTATATTTCACTGATGTCCTCAAGTTGTCTTTTAATTAATCAAAATGAACACCTTAATCCTAATACATGATGCTGAGATTTGTATTAATTAAACTATATATATATCAATTTATTTTGATTCTATACTGTATCAAATGAAACTATCATTACTGTATGTTATTCCTCTTTTTTTTGGACTCAGAATCTTTGATTGATCCTCATCTAGTTCCTGTACTGCAAATTGAAAACCAGCTAGATACCAGCAGGGTGATGTTCTCTTCCTTTTCTAGTAGGATCGTCAAAAGTTGAACAGTTACTTTAAATAATGATTCACCGTATAATGACTTCAACTGAACTTCTGTTAGTAAAAGTTGCTTCCTTTTCTGAAAAATAATCCAGTCACTCAGTTCTGACTCATGAAGATGAATAATTTCCTGGTAGTCCATGATCCATCTACTACTTTGCACTGACCAATAAGAACATATAGTATTTCAGAGGATCAATATTTTGATGGGTATACTTAACGCAGTATTGTTAAGAAATGAGATGTTTGTAATAATGAGTAACAAATAATGACATTTTAGAATTGGATGAAAATTGTATTTAATTATCAACCACATTTCACACAACTGGGGATTATGTCCATCTGTATTTTACTAAGAAAAGTGAGTTTAATTCTCATAAGGGTTAACTAAATACTAGACTTATTATTCTTATATAATACTAATACTAAGACTGAGAGTTTCCATGCCAGACATGTTGTTGGTGTTTATAAAATTTAAAACCCACATTTTCCATAAAACAAATATTTATGTCATAAAGATGATGCTCTACTTGCACTTAATCTCAGTGTCACCTTGCAGGTGTTTGTTTTCTTTTTACTTTTTAACTTTGTTGAAGAGGATAAACATGCAGTGCTGCAAGTATTTGTTTTTGACTAATTTCACAATCCTACTAAATGTTTTGATCTGTTTTCCTCTATTTTGTACCAAAAAGTATTATTTATTTTTGCTGTAAAGCAGTCAAGCAGATTCCAAGACAAATCTGACCCAAAAGCAGCCATTATAAAATAGAGCACAGAGACAGTTACAGGCTGTCTGTTTGTTGACAGTGTTTTCAATAGTGTCAAAAAAAATCCGTAAGCACTGATTTAAAAATGCTACATACAGTAGTGCCTTTAAAAGTGAAAACATCACATCCTTGTGTGTTAAAAACTCTTTGCATGCAAAACACTAATCAATAGGCTGAACAAAACCACCACAGAAAGACTTAAGTGCTCACCGCCCTTGGTGACTGCAAAAAAAGTTATTTCTCCCCCAGCAGATCAGGTTCCTCAGAAGAAACTGTGGTCCATGAGGATGAAGTTTGTCAGCACTTCGATCTCTGTTTGGCTCGTCAGTGAACAACTTCAAAAAGGGTGGAATGAGACTGAAAATAACAATAAAAAAGTGGAAAGTGTTGCAGACAGTTTCCAGCTAGATTTTCCAGGAATAATGCAGACCATTGTACATTTCTTCAACTGGAATGTTAGGCAATTCTCTCTCTTATTATATCTTATGTGCAAACTGTAGGCCTACTGTATGAAGCAGCAGAATTGTCCTTAAATACTGTTTATGTTGGCCTTGTGACTTTACGTCATTTTCATCATTAAACCCATATCAAACAAACCCCTTTTGTCAAAAGTTCAGCATGAAGGCCTTGTATTGCCCAAGCCCTCCCTTGAAAGACATGCTTGTCTTTCCGTAAAACTCAGATGTAAATCAAACCTATGACTCCACTCTCTTTATTCCCGCGTAGTTATCATGAAATGCCCCAAAACATGAAGGCAACCCCTATTTTTTTCTCTTTCTTTACAAATCCACGATCTAGATGCTTATTGTAGAGGTGCACAGTAGGCTACATTTGCTGTCTTGCATCCAGCTCAACAACTTGTCTGCTGCCATAGCAACTGCGGAGGAGCACAGAGCAGCGCCGCCTGCTTGTGCAATAGATGTCACTCGTAGCAACGACCAATCAGAAGTTCCCATGCTTTCGTACAGGCAGTGTGAAGATGGAGGGATGGAGTGGGTGGGCTTTCAGCATCATGCATCTGCCAGTAATAGGACACACGGATCGTCAGTCTTCGTCATTCTAGCCTGGGATTGGTCGAGGAGCTTTACTTTCCAATAATATAAACATGTCTACTGCTTGCCTGGCTTGAACCAAGGCTTACAAGGGACTATGCAGTTCTACATCAAACTGTATAAAAACTCTCATTATGTATTTGCCTGTGTTGTTGCAGGACTAAATCTTTATTGTTGGTAGAGAATATGCACATAGCTGCACGTGCACGCGTGAGGAAACGAGGATACCCTGCTGCCGCTGCTGCAAGAAAGAGAGAGGGGACTCTGCCGTGCTTTCATCATTATAATCACCATCCTAAGTATTAGCTCTTAACATTTTGTTTTTCGGTGTTCAGGCGAGAAGTGACAAGAACATAGACCCCTCCTCTGCAGGGCGGAGCGTGCGTTTTCATTTCGTATTTTGTATTTTTTATTTTTTTTTCTACCCCTGTTCCCTGCTCTGACACGTCTGCACTGAGTGAGTGGCATTGGCACACTGTCAATCGCTCACTACCGCTGCCATCAAACAACATAAAACACACACAGGCAGAGGCTGGAGCTCATAAATTTCAGCAGGGCAAGATATTTTTTGCGCATCGCCTTTATACAGCGTTGTAGCCTCATTAATTTCTTCTCGTGGTTGCTTTTTTTCTAAACAGAAATCTCCCAACTTTTTTGTACATTTAAAAATTTTTATAGTCACATTTGGACACCTTATGCCGAAGATTGTGTATTTTTGTTAATACTGTCAGTTGTCGCGGGAATCATTTCGGCACATTTATAGTTGGCAACACCTGCAAGATTTTTTATTTGTTTACACGTTTCCACATTGGATATTTTTGTTGCCGGTGCTTCACGGGGAGGATTTGGACATTCTTTTGGAGAGGCAATGCGCCGGGAATCCCATGAAGAGCGCTAATAAATGAGAGATCACCAAGGAGCGTTTCTGTCTACACCACCCCTCAAATCCCAGAGAAAAGACAGATTGGCATGAGGATTCGTGCGGGATACGATGGACCGTCAATTTTGAAAAAGAAGTGATAAGAAGAAGAAAAAAGATTTATGCATTTTTCTACAAACATAGTCACGCGTTTTGGCACTTTGGACCGCGCGTAAAAAAGCGAGAGGACAGCGAGAACTTGGACACAAGATTTTACGCTAAAACATCACTGCTAGGCATTTTTTCTTTAAAAGAAAAAAACGTGTGTGTGCTCCCCATCGCTGAAGAATCACACAGCCGTGTATCCCCCTTGTCTGCGGCACATGTTTTAGCCGATTTCGTATATGAGTTTTTCAATTTGTGTGGCTCAGTGCACAGACTCTTTAGCGGCTACTATGGACGATCAAGCCCGGATCATGCAGTCCATCGGCGGTGTCAGTCTGGCCGGCCACTCGGTACAAGGAGGCATGGCACTGCCGCCTCCACATGGACACGATGCAGACGGAGACGGAAGAAAACAAGACATTGGTGACATTCTCCATCAAATAATGACCATAACTGATCAAAGTCTGGACGAGGCGCAAGCAAAGTTGGTTGATTTATATGTTTTATTAACTTCGCCCCCACCCTCCAGCCCCCAACAAACGCTGAACGCATCATTATTGAGATGTGGCCCGCTTAACTTAACTCCCCCATGCATAACAATAGGCTGGAGAAGCTTTAATGATAATCTTACACTGAGGTGTATTTACTGCCTCGCAAAGCTTTAACACATGAGAAAGTTGTCACTGAGGGAACAACAGCATTTTATATAAACTGCTTGTATGCCAACGTGAACCTGAATGAGCTTGCGTTGTTCAAAAAGTTTGTGCCACATGTCCTATAATACATGTTCATATATCTGCAAAAGTAGAACTGGTGCTGAAAAAATTCAATTAATCTCAGTAGGCTCATTATATAAATTAGATGTCATTGGGCATTATATTTATAATGGAGCATTATTATTAGCCTAACCCAATTAACAGATACTTCATTTTCGTTTTATTACTTCGAGCAAATAGCAAGTAGTAAAGTAGCAAAAGATCATTTTTGAGAAACATATGTGGGTTGGAATATTGCAAGGCATGGCACAGTGACAACTAAACTTAATATCTTAAATAATGCATTTACTTGTTAATATCTAACATGTGATTTATCAGTGAACTTATTTCAGTACTTTATCTTGTCTTATACTGAAACAGGAAACATGGGCTGAACTGTCACAGAATGAAACCAGCACTCTTCAGCGTTCTCTGTGAAATCAAAGAAAAGACAGGTAAGATCTTTGTGTAAAAAATTATAATATGAACTCAAAGAAAAATAATGGTGGAGTCTCAACACAATAGCACACAGACATTTTTACCTCCCAGTGATCCGATGGCAGCCTGCATCCAGGTTACAGGGGACCTCTGCTCAAATTAATCAATCACTTGTTTAAAAATATGTCATTGTGCCACACAGCCCTGTTGTCACAGCAGAGGTAGATGTTCACTGAAGATGCTCTTGTTTCTGCAGGAGCATCTTTTCCAGCTCTGGTTGCTTGGATTTAAACAGAAAGTGTGCTCCAGCTTTCACCCTCACTACCCTGGCACTGAACAGGATGGGGAAATCCTGTAGCATATGCGCCACATAGCTGAGATCACAATGAATTCATGCTTTATAAACTGACAACAACTGCCACGTTTTCAACATATGAAGGCAACTACGCTCTCAATCAATAATTGTATTGCAATTGTATGCAGACTCCTCTCTTGCAAATGTGGACAGTTAATCCTGGTAAAAAGCAAATAACAATAGAATAGAAGACAATTATTGCAAAAAATATATTTTGAAAAAGAAATTGAAAAAAATTGTTTTGTTGCATATTGTGCAGTTACTCTATTTTAGCATCAAGTCTGCATATTTCTATGACCAAGGTTGAATACTTTCAGTGTGTGTATGCACATATACACACATATATGAGAGACAGTTTGAATTATAGTTCAACGTATATATTATATCTTTCTTACAGCTCAAACTTTGCTATAGTATATTTTTTTAAAGTCGCCTTTGTAAAAACAGATTCCTGTTTCAACACTTTACCACAGTGTTTATGGCACATATAATAAACTGCATCCCTTTAAATTCCTAAATGAAGACATGACGGATTTTTAGTGATAACAGTTTTTTACACAGCTTGTTTATTATGCCTGATATTTATGTGATTGTTCTGTTCTTTAAACTAGAAACAAAGTGAACAGATGCTTCTAATATTCAAACATCACTATTTATTTTCTATGTATATCTCTCAGTCAAATAAAAAATAAGAATACAAATAAAACAAAGCTGTGGGTTTGGTGTAATTTAGCAAACCTGATGCCTTGTCAGATCTGTGACCTTTGTGCGGTTTATGAGGAAATTAGCTTGGGAGGGATCATAAAAGTTTATGAACTTCCCCAACACAGGTGGCGTCCGCAGGGGCAGGCAGAGGTTCCACAGTCTAGCCGAGGTGCTTTACTGTGTGTGAGTGTGTGTGTGTATGTGTGTGCCTGTTGAGTTTAGACAATGAAAGAGATAGAGCAAGAAACACAGAGGATGCAGAGCACACATCACACTAGCATTTATTTTGTGTTTCCCAGTACAGAAGCATTGCTGCATCTGTAGACCTCATTGAAAAAATTATTAGCTAAGTGATTTTATTTTCAAACCTAAGTCATATTAAAATCCTGTTTCAATGTTGGGGTTACTCTGCAAGTTACTTCAGTCAGATATTTTATCAGTTTGTCAAAACCTGTTCCTGCTGTGAACTGAGCTCTGAAGTTTAAATAAGCCACTTAAAGTAGCATGAAAAAGTACATGAAAATGACCAAAAATTGAAAAAGTATTTGTACATGTATGTGTGTGAAAGAGTGTATGTGCACTGTGGAATAAGTGTGTGTGAGAAAGAGATGAGACGGAGGAGGAGAGGGAGAACAAGTGTGTGTGTGTGTGTGTGTGTGTGTGTGTGTGTGCATGGTTAACCTGTGGTTTAGAGTCACAGCCTCCCCCTCTTAGCCATTGACAGAGCTCAGCTGGTCCGGTGGCCTTGTTGACCGGCCTGTTTTTCCAGCACACAGTGAGCCTTTCACTGGCTGCTGTAGCATCGTTCACAGGGCTTCCTTGGCCCCTTTCATGTCCGCTCAGATGGCACAGGGGCCGCTGTCTTTTAGCCATGGGATCCACTGTTGGCTGAAAATGACTTTTAATAAAAATTTGACAGCGGTCCAAGAAGTAATTACTGCGCACATGTATCATGTTATCGAGACGTATTGTCTAGTGGTCAGATGGATAGTGAGTCCAGGGTTCAGCTTCAAAGCTTTATGTTAAAAGAATTATTTTGTGATCAGTGGTGAGACAAAGTCAAAGTGGTGAGAACGATCGTACTCTTGATTTTCTTTGTTCTTTTTTAGAGGAGCAGTAAAGAAGTGCATTTTCTAGTAATAGCAAGATATTTGGAAGACTTTTCAGGGTGTTTAGAAGTTTTTGGCACTCTTCTAACAGTTTTTGTAGAGCTACAGCGTATTTCTGCATTGCTAATGCCCTAGAAGTATTAATTCACTTTGATATGCTAATTAGAGAGCATTATGCAAGAAGTGAGATTAAGTGGCAGCATGAAGTCATTTGCCTGTCACTAAATTGAGTGTTTTTAGCAGGAGGGTTTTTTCCCCAAAATTTTCTTGGTTTTGCATTTAGATAAGCTAAATGTGGGATTCGGTTGGCAAGTGGTGTTCTTTGTCCTTCAGTGTGTGATGTTTTTCTTTTGGTACATATATAAAAAATGGCAATTAAAATGTTTTATTCTCTCATGTTTCTAGCTGTTTCCGGACAAAAGGGACATTCATGATGTACCTTTTTCCCTGTAGGCTGCACGAGAAGACAATAAATGCATTGAGTGAAAATTGTCTGTGATTCAGATGAGTTTTGCAGTTATTCCTCTGTGCTGGGTTTGTTTTATCCTGCTGGCTACTCCCTTGTCTTGCTCTCATGCTTGGAAGAGAGGCTCACAGCCGGAGCAGCAGCGGGAGCGGCAAGAATAACAAAGGTGAAAGATTACCTCCATATGGTATTTCTGACCAGGAAAAGAGAGGTTCTGTAGCAAGACTCCTCTTTGATGTGAGGTTTAATCAATAGAAAGAGATTACAGAAAACTATTACAGGCTAAATCACGGAGTGCCACAGAGAGGCTTAGCCCTCTCCACAGCTCTCTCAGCTGCATGGCGTGTCTTTTGGCTGCGTATTGACTTGTTGTTTTCCTGACCTTTGACTCATCAGGTTCAGAAACAGGGGGTCTGTTGAAGTAGGGGAGGGAGAGAGAGAGTGTGGCAGATTCAGGCTGATAAATGCTCAGACCCAGTGTTTATAGCAGTGGATTAGGGACGGACTACACTCACAGTCCGAGCCAATGTTGGTGTTTTGTTGCACACGTTTGATTTGGCTTCTGAAAACCGCTAAACTTGCTTTCATGTATGTTTATTGGTTTGTCTACGATATATGTAATGTTCAGCTAGGAAAGACTGTGTTAATTAAATACAGTTCAGGATGAGCCCGTAATTAACCACATGCAAGGCTGACTAAAAGCATTACCTGGAGTAAATAGAGTTAGGACTGAGGAGGTAAGCATTTCTGAAATCTACAGGGAACATTAATTTCAATGTTCCCTGACAAAGTTAATGACCCCTCTCATTCCAATTGGGTTATTATTATTAATACACATTTATTATCATTATTATTATTATTATTACTATAGCAGCTGCATCTAAAATAAACGAATCCTTACAAGCCAGGGAACAAAAATATATTTTATTTGACTTTATGTTTCTACCTTATTGGTTTTCTTTGTGCCGAAAAAGCTCCAGTAAATGCATGACAGAGAACAGAAAGCTATTCAGCAGGAGAGACAATTGACTTTGGCTGCTTTTTGTCTCAGAGAGCCCCAGTGATGCGGCTGCAGTGACTAGATAGTGTTGTGCCGAATAGCTCGCGCACAGCTGGGTTCCTGACTGGCTCAATGGCAGGGCCACTAGTGCTTCCTCCTCTAAAGCATGAGGGGGACCGGGGAAGATGTGGCTATTATCTAAGTAGCTCCCAAATACCCTCCATTTCCCCATCAGTAAAGATGAAAAGAAGGAGAGCCAGACAAAGAGGAAAGGGGGGAAAAACTGGAGTATACATATCAGTTTCATTTGGAAGGGAAAATGCTTTTGTGCTGGGGAGATGGATGCCTCTGCACCGGTGCTGCCTGGGATCTGCACGTACGGCTCCACAAATCTGTTTTTTTTGTACGATGATTCAGTACTGTCCCTCCATCTGCACACACGAGCACCCATCTTGCAAACATCTCCCTCGCTCCCCTGCCATCGCTCCGAGCATTTTCTGCGGGCTCCTGCGCGATCAACAGCTCATAATTGTTTTTTGCACATACGTTATGCAAATTAGTCTTTATGGCAACTGGCATAACAATTAGCATCCTCCAACAATATTTTAGTAGGTTAATTGCGGAATTTCTGAATTGTACATCTGAGTTGTTAATTAGGCATGACAGAGGTGGTGAAATAGTTATCTTCAGGCGCTGGCAGCCAGCAGAGGCTGCTTGGGATGCAAAGAGGAAGGATTGATTGAAATTAGTTTACAGCAGTAGAAGCGTGGCTGTTGGAGACCCTTTGCATGCCCCTTTTGCTTTTTGAGGCATCTTTCTGTCGCTGAATGCAAAAATATAAACTCGAAGTTCAAACTATGACCCCCTGCAAAAATAGATTCCACTTTTGTATCCATATGAAGAAACTATGTAAATCAACAATCAAGTGAACAATACAAGTTGTTGTCTTGTCGGCTTGAGTTAGCAAGGATTTTTTTTATGCATCACCGAGGTTGCACTCTTGTCAAAACAGTAAAAGACCTTTGTCCTGCCAGAAATAAAAGGAGTTTTCCTTTTTTACAAGTTGCAATATGAAGTTTTCACTGCTTTAGATAAAGTTAATGCCAACAACACACACTTTTAATATTTCACACTTTTAATTTTATGGCAGAATTACAAAAAATAAGTAAATTTTGTGCTTTCTCATGGCAGTAATTTTTAACATCAAAAAGCCATCAACCTGTGTTAATGAAACACATAGTTGTAAAAATAAAAAATAATTTTTAATGTTCTTGTGAATTATGATGTATTTAGAGTTAAGGTTACTGTTAGGGCATATACTTTCAGCTATAACTTTTATTTAGTTACAGCTAAAAAAACCAACAACAACCAACTTTTCCCTGAGTCTCCTGTGTCATGATGTTCATTACCGTGTCACTCGATTGCCCAGTCTATGTAATGCCATAGAGCCGGTTATTAGTGTAAAAAGGGTTAGAGTGAAAGACTGGTGCAAAGCAAGTCCTCTCTCAGTAATGACTCTGCTATTTATAGGTCCCTATTTCATTAGCTCTAGTGTTTCAGGGAAGAGTTTTCCTCATGGGACAATAGACACCATGATGTTCATTTGCTCTGTACACATTACATGTGGACAACTAAATGACCTTTTCATTTGTGACTGCAAGAACACTGAAAAAAATCCTGCTTTTGTCACTATTTTTGCTTTTGCTCAAGTAACCTTTAATCTTTTTGATAGATATACTGTTACTTACATTTTTGAAGGCAGTTAAATGTCTATATTTTACTGTACTGTTTTGTAGTGTGTGTGTGTGTGTGTGGAGGTGCTACTCCTACAGGTGATGGATTTCTGTAGATAAAGTAATCAAGGAATTGGAGGCAGAAGTCAGTAAATGTACACACTTTAAATCTCATTTGTAATATTTTGACACTGTAGCAGTGTGTTGCTTGTTACTTGACAAAAACAGAATGATACATTGATGTCACCTTTCTTTTCTTTACACAAGATTGTTTTTCAAAAACAGACAAAAAAAGGAGTCTGTGCTGTCTTTTTCTCATTTGCAAGCTTGAAAATGAAGCCCCTCTTCCCATTGTTCCATATGCCATTGTGCCACATGTTTCATACATTAGGATGATATATTGAAGGCAGAAATGGGAAAAAGACTGCAATGCAATGAAATTTTAATCAGCGTCTTCTGCTGCTTTAATAAGGCAAATAATTCTTATTGGCTGCTGTGTTAAGATTTCTAATATTTAATTCATAACAAACCTTGCATTATTCTGCTTTAGCCCTAAGACAAGCTCCACTCTGCTGCCTGCCAAAAGGCAACTATGGGGGGGGGGTATAAAGGGAACTGCACACTGAGCATTTTTTTTTATCAGTTGTGGCATAATACTATCACATTGTTTCGATATTTTCAGTGAATTTGAATATATATTTTAAATAATCATGTTACTACAGCTAATGACAGAGAAACAGCACTTCTACTGCTGGTGATCAGTGCACAACACCTAAACATTTTGGAATTTTGTCAGCGGTCAGTATGACCATTCGCTCCCATCTTTTTATTTTCTTAAGTCCTTGAAGTTCATTTTTGTGCCTGAAGTAATGGAAAGATGGCGAGGGGCCAGCAGCTAGGTGCTGGCTCATGTTACAGTGAAACGGCGGGCCCTGTTTTCGTCTCTCTGTGAAATGGCTTAATTGGTGTCAGAGCCCCAGGGATAAAGGCCTCTTGCTCTGAAACCTAGCCACACAGGCCCTGTCTTCCCTCAAACCAGGAGGAACGGCCGGCGTCTGCTGGTGAATGAGGACTAAGCCGTGGCATAACAATACTAAATGATGTTTGGGATGACAGAAATTAATATGTGCTTGCTCCCAGAAAGCTATGATTAATGACGGCGAGCAAGGGAATGCTGTCCCTCCTTTTTGCTCCTCTTTGATGGGGATTGAAAAGCAAAATAAAAAAAGGTTGGTTTCTCCTCTCTTTAGAAAGTGGAGGTCATCCAGAGTACATTACTGCTATTCTTCTCTTGCTTTTTTCCTCAAGCAGGAGGCAGGAAAGGACTGAGTGCTTGTAATGAATTTTGGAATGATTCACTAACATTGTGAGCCAGTGTATTGTCCCATGGCATGTGGCTCAAAGAGACACATACCTGTGTACCTTTGCAAAGACATTCCCACACTGCTCATGATTTCAACTGTAATAATTAATAGCCTGAATATCACACTGATAATTACAGCTATATTTTTTGCAGGATCATTTGAAGCGATCATTTGTACAAAAAAATACATTTCTAATTTTAATAATGGAGTTATAATAACGATGTTCTGGCATTCTTCTTTTCACATGGAATTTTATACACATACATTGATTCAGAGCCAAACGTGTGAACAAAATGGTGGTGTGCTGTTGCCATGATAATGATCTGTATCTGTTGTGTCCTAGGAGGAGACGCATGAATATTTAATTGTGTCTGCCACAGAGATCCCCAGACCCTTCTGTTCATTTCTTACTTTCTCTAATGTGTTTCCACCCTCCCAGGTACTTCCTTTCTAAGTAATGGAGAATTAAAGCGTGCATTAAAATGATATAAATTGCAATGTAAGGGATTTGTAAGGACATTTGTCTCCACACAATATGGTTGAAAAATTCAAATGGCAAGTTTTGACAACGGACATTCTGCTGACACGGCGTATTTGCTTCACGTTGGCTCCTCAAATAAGCATTTCCTCTGTCAGAGTGATTGATATGTATTAAGCATGCACTTTTTACATCACGGTGCTCGGAAAGATGATGTGGGTGAAAGAATATGAGTTTTAAACAGTGAACGAGTTCCCCTCATATTGATCTATTTGTGTTGCCGGAGTGGCAGGTGCTATACGAAGACTGTGTAAGCTTTGATTGTTTGTGTCAATGATCCGAGCCGACACTGAGCTCTCTTACTGTTCGTCACTGCACTTGCTTCCTCTTGATGAATGGCAGCACACTGCACACATCCTCAGAAAAACTCATGTCTACGCTGTCTCACCGACCCTGTGAATCAGCATTGGTCTTCAGAGGTTATTTATCACTCATGTACTTAGATTTCTTAAAGCGAAGTTGTGGGACATACCCATACCCCAGGAAATGTCTCGAGGGTTGTTTTTGGTCTTTTAATGCAATTATGTAAAAGCTTTCCATGTGAATGTGAACATCAGTCGTTGAGAGACAGGGGGTGTGGTTGCTCTCCTTCTCAAGGAATTTTCAAGATGAGTTCTTAACCTGTGTGTGTGTGTGTGTGTGTGTGTGTGTGTGTGTGTGTGTGTGTGTGTGTGCGTGTGTGTGTGTGTGTTGGCAGGCCTGCTAGGTTGTGGCATGAAGGTGAGGTACATGATGCTCGGAGCCTCTGTAAGTATGCAGAGCACGGCGGGCCTCTCGCGGGTGCTGAAGGAGAGCATGGAGTGGCAGAGTTAATTTATTTAATGACTGAGCGTCTTATATCTCCCCAGCCCTGATTAGAATCCATGCTTGATGAGGGAAGCGATAGAGGGGTGTGCACTGCCCCTAGGCCCTAGCACGTACGTTCACGGTTTTCTTTCTCCAGTGCCTTTTTTCCCTACCTCCAATCCACCGGGTTTTTCAAAAAAAAGGAAAAATGCATCACAGAAGATAATTTCCACTTCTGTCTATTGCGATATTTTGTGATTATGTCTGTACGCGTGATCATTTTGTTGCACATTGACAGGAAATGCAGCTCTGAGGCTGTGTGTGTGTGTGTGTGTGTGGCGTGCTCCGTGATAAAGACGAAGTGCTGTGGAGCTCTATGAACGTGGGAAAGCCAAACAGAGTGTGTCACTTTGGCAGCACGGGCTGTCAGCATTGGGGAGCTGCAGTTGTAAAAACCATGACCTTCCTCTTTGCCAGCATGTCTCTTGCAGAGCCAAAGCGCTGCCCTGTAGATCTGGGCTGGCTGTGGGAGGGAATACAAACACAGAGAAAGGACAGACAGTGGAAAAAAACGGTAAGAGACATAATTGTGAGTGGGGGGGGTTGAAGTAATGAAATACTTCTTGGAGCTATCATGACTGAAAAGGTGAGGGAGGAAAAGCGAGAGGACTGGCGAAGAGGGAAAAAATACTCCTCGGCTTCTAACATTTCCACGAGCCATCATCAGTAATGCTGCAGCAGCCTCACAAACCAGAAATTATTTCTTCAGGCGTCGCTGTCAAGTGTTATTCAAATAACACCAGCCTCACATTTGAATAACAGCCGACATTTTGAATTAATTAATCAGACAAGATAGTCTGGGCCTTTTCTCATTAGTCTACAGGTCAGGCTGGGGAAGATATATGCGCTGGTGATGATATACTTGTCTTTAATAGTGATTTATGGAGATTTTGGATTGTACTCGATTTGTCAAAGGGCCTGGTAGCAGAAAAATAGAACAGTGCATATTTCATTACCTAATCTTTGATACGTTCCATGATGCTATAAGATACAATCCCCTTGTTTAGATGCACTGGAAGCTCTTTTATGTTCACTCTTCTTGAGTGAAGGGGCGCACGCACACACATTTGCTTTTTGCATGCACACACATACACACATT
The DNA here is from genome assembly GCF_020085105.1 of Siniperca chuatsi. NCBI lineage: Eukaryota > Metazoa > Chordata > Actinopteri > Centrarchiformes > Sinipercidae > Siniperca > Siniperca chuatsi. Next base: position 12,579,958 of record NC_058046.1, on the reverse strand, counting down.
TAATCTCCTCTCATAGACCTTTCCCATTTTACTTTTCCTATGCAATTAAGCGAGGGCTGTAAATTATAACTGTGTCGTACTTTAATTATCATGGTGTAAAAATAGAGTTCCTGTCTTTGAGAGGATTTCATTAACTTACTCAATATTCCATGTCAGCTCAGAGAATCACAGGATTGCAGTGAGGTTTGTGTTTAACATGCTTTGAATCAAGTTATTTATTTAGACGTTATATAAACTCAGTAGAAAAGTAAAAAAAAAAAAAATAGGTTTACATACAAATGTGGTCTATATTTTTCTGTGACTATTTGTGGATTCGCCTTAGTATAGCCTGTTTACCAGCTGGTGTGACATTTTATTTTGGGTTTATATAGGGTAGTGTGTGTGGTCATGGAGGTGTAAATGAAAATGTATATTTTTAAAAGGATAAGGAGTGCTAACAATGTAGTGTCACCTGCTTTATTGGGTGTGAAATATTAATGAACACATGTAGTTTTTTTTATTTATTTTTCTACATACACAGGTTTTAATTATCCAGAGTAGACATGCAGCACATGCAGCACATGCAGTATGCATCTGTGATTTTGTGCTAGTTCAGGTGTGTGTGTGTGTGTGTGTGTGTGTTTGTTAGAGAGTGTATGTGTGCACAAGTGTCAGGAAGCTACGAGCTGTTGCCATTCCGGTGAGCAGCCCACACAAAATGCACCAACACCAGTGTGACAAAACATTCAAATAAATTGCTGTCAGGCTGCCGAAACACCAAGTGCAGCGATTTTTATCTGACATGTGGAAGACCCAGACATGCAGTGCTGACAAGTAGCGCCGCAGCACCTGTGAGAGATGGGCGATAAAAATCAGGATATGCCTGATCCTCGGCATAACAATACCTATCATTACTTGATATTATTACTCTTCTTTAACAGAGAGCTCAAGATGGAAAGATAGTATGCACGTGTTGTAAGTCTAGATAATAAATGATCTTGGGCCGTCGTTTGCGTAGATGCACTTAAAATTTACAGTGAAATTGAATTATACAGGCTGATGGTATATCAACAAGTACTGAACTGGTATCCATGCAGAATTGTTTATTACTCGGAGCAAACTGACATGTTTTTTTGTCTGCAGGCTCACTGTAAACAAATTCCAAGGTTAGGACATTTATTTATTCTAGTCCAGCATCGTTGTTCACAGGTGTCTTATTTAGAGAACATAATCAAATTCATATGTACAATAACTGTATAGGATTTATATTTTTTTTGACAAATGACAAACTTTTTCATTTATAGTTTTTCCTCTACATTGCACTGTGAAAAAAAACTGAAAACATGTAATGATTAATTCTACTTTGTAGTTCTTAAAATAGAATTTAGTCCAAATTCGAAACGACCAATGGCACTGATTTACTTTGTTTTACTTTTTAAAGCAGCGTGGAGGCACAAATAAATACTAAGAGAGCCCATGTTGCTTCACTTATTTTCATTGAGTCTACAAAATTGACTCAGTAATTCTTAAATCCAATTGAGAAGCGTAAAAAAAATGCTTTTCAGAGACAAAGGACTCACTGTGGAATGTGCCATCCATTCTCTACTGTATTGTTATTTTCTCCCTTATAGGTTACTAATGAGGAATCGGCCCTCATTATGATTTTAAGGATGAGAGAGGAAAGCTTTTAATTAATGATATGTAAATGGTTCTGAATTGATTATGTTAGAATATCAAGAGAGATGGGTAGAAGCTGTGGTGTAATATATTTTAATTAAGAATTAATTAAAAATGATGGCAATTTTATAGAGGCTCACAGAAAAAAGAAGAATTTATTCTCTGTCACAAGTAAATCAGCCCTTGATTAAATAAACAGACACATGCTGTATTCATTGAAGAGTTATTTTTATACTATGCCAGGAAGAATTATCCCGATTATTAAAAATAAAGATCAGTGCGGCATGTCAGTGGTCGACCACAAGCTGGGTTCTCTGGGGTTAATGGTGATTTATCTCATTCCTAATTCATGAGATCCTCCTGGTCTGTGTTAGGTGGATCAATAAAGCTGTGTTTCCTTTTTGAATTCAGTGTCTACAATTAGATTTGCAACGTGGAACACAATTATACGTAAGACATGAATGCGTGTTTTTATCACTTGTGGCAAGTGAATGTGCACCCCCAAAAGATATCAATCTGTTTATGAGGTAAAAAGGTTTGTGTGAAAAAGATGAGTTGTGACTAGACGTGGACCCTAGTTAACCTTTTAATTGTTATCTGCTTTCTTTCATTCATTCTTCAGGGCAGAGGGAAACAGAAGACGTTAGCTGCATTAACGGCGCGCGCCACTATTAAAGGGAGAGAGGTCTTTGTTTTCTGCTAACGGTGGCATGCATGCTCTGTGCTAAACTCCACGATCAATGGCAGAGAGGCTGCTATCACAGCACTCGGAGCAGGCGTAGCTCAGGGGGGAGGGAAGGGGGGTCCCTGGTGGTTCATTTTGATTGGAGCGCAGAGTTTTGTGTTGAAAGGCGAGGGAGAGACAGGCTGTTGGAAGCAAATCCCCCTGGATCAGTTAGAGCTTTGCAACAAAAACACCTTGATATTCCTGGGAACATTTGCTTAGGAAAAAGAATGAATTTAAATAAACGGGCAACGAGAGAATGAAATGATCTAAAGCATTTCTGAAGTGTATCTCAGGCTTTGAATTAATTTAGAAACCACATCTCAAATCACAGTAAATCGCTGCAGTGTAAAAAGGGAAAATCGATGTAACTGTATATTGTCGATATGTTGTTCCACCTTCCTAAAGAGCTTTTCTAAATGAATGAAAATATATGTTAGAAGATGGTGTGATCATACTATAGGCAGACAGAGGCAGTGTGTGTGTCTGTGGCAGCGGAGAGCCTTTATGAGCTAACCAATCTGTTATGGGCGGCAGGGAGGACGTGCTGCTTGAGATGTGGAGGAGGAGGGAGTGTTGAATGGATTATTAGTCCGAGTCCCCCCATAGCAGGTCACATATAAAGGCTTAGAGGCATCATGAGCATGTGCACGCACGCATCAAATGTCTGCGAGCGCACACGCCCATATACACGTACATGATGTACAGAGGGACGCGCATTCAGAAAAACATGTAGGGCCACAGACGTGTGCATGCATGCATATATATGGGGCATGCACACCAATGGCTGGCAGAGCATCTTCTTTTTGACACCTGCAACTAGTTGCAATACATCACTGTCAGGATCACTTTCTCCACCTATCCGCATTTGTGCGTTAGTTATCCGCGGAGGCCTTCGTCAAAAAGTTGAGCAGTCTTGACATCAGCTCCCTAGTGGGAACAGAAAAGGTGAAGTTGTGCTGGAAGGTGCCACGACGGTCGTCTTCGCCGGCTGTACTCTCTGCACCCAACAGCATCCTAATGACAACTGAAGAGAGAGATGATGGTTTAACATACAAATATTATGTCACAATTAATTCTGTAATTGACACGTGAAGAGAAATTCTGAACGGTAAAAGCAAATATTTTGTTGTGTTGCTATTAGTTATCCTGAGTCACACAGATAACTGCACTGTGCATGTACTGTATTTATGAAACAAAGGTCTAGGAATGACATAATAAAAAGCCAGGTCGAGGTTTATTTTGTTTAGGGCCTCTTGTAGTGAATGTATGTGCTTGTGTAATTGACAGTGAATGTAGCTGTTGAGGAGGAAGTGAGGGCACGGCGCCTCCTGTGTGAGCTCACTGTGGAGATGAGGGGAGTCTGCCAGTGGCACTGCTAGTGGTGAGCACCAACCGCTCTGGCCACGACAGAAGAGAGGAGGTGGGGAGTTGGGGTCAGTGTCTGAACTGGCTGATGGGAGCCAGAACATGAAACAATGCCGGGGGAACGTCTGGTGGGTTCGCTGCACAGAATTACAAGCGAGGGAGCAGGCCTGCTGAGGCAATTACAGCTTAATGGGGTCATTTGGAAGGCAATTGCCAGGGGTTAATGTAGTATGGAGAGATGAGGTGAGATTGAAGTGAAATTTTTGGCTAGAAAATGTGTTCAAATGAAAAGGGAGCAGGCAAACAAGTTGTGCACTGATGGGGTGGGAGGTTGATTGGCGGAACTGGAATGCAGGCTTCCACTGCCACACAGATAGATCCTGGCCTGGTCATGCACTCGTATGTCCACCAGTGCAGGCAAATGCACATGAGCATGTCCACACAGGTGCTTTTACACCCTTTCTCCTTTCTACTTCTTTAAGCCTGTGCACACTTTTCTGGCCTCTCCATGCTTCCTAAACCATGAACAAGAGCTCCACTGTTCTACTTGTACTGCTGAACACTGACTGTTTTACTCACAGACATGCCTAGCAATGGTTTCCTCTTGTCTTGATTTACCTGTGATATAATTTCCTGCATTGGGAACACCAACCAGCAGGACACAAAATAGGCGTGATACAGAGAAAGATGTGTCAGAGAAACTACAAGAGGCACCTTAGAGAACGAGGATAAAAGGGATCATTATGCGTTGTTACGTTAGCCACTTCATTACCTTAATTGCCCAACATAATCCGGTGTTGGAAGGGTGCACTGGAGCTTTGGGAAGGAGTCTTTGCCAGGACCTCCTAGCCCAGGTCTCATCTCCCTGATCCCCTGATCTGTAGCAAGCAGACCGATCGTGCTAAACTTTGATCAAAGCCAAACTTATTTAAGGTCAGCCATGTGAAATCCCCTGGGAGCCGCCGTGTCCGCCGAAGCGGACTGCAGTATAGGAAGTAGTACAGCACTGTGCCTTGCTGCTGCTGCCTGTGACCGTACTGGATCACTGGACAGCAATAGCATTATCATCAGCCCTTTCAAGTCTTCAGCATTTTTTCACAATTATGCTCAACAGTGGAACTTAACATCATCCATGGGTGGAGATTCCTTGAGAGTTCTCTCTCTCTTACCCTTCTCTGTCTGTCTTCCTCTCCCTCTCCCTCTCTTGCTTTCTCTCATCTCTGTGAAGTCTGTGCCCCCCCTCCCCTTCCCCTCTACACAGGGTTTTGGCCATGAGCCGGCCACTTCACTGAGGCAGATTTTCCCAGGCTCCCCAAAGGCTATTTTACCAGGATTCCCATTAGGTCTTTACCCATTACCAATGTTCCAAATCATTTACAGAAGAATCTATTTACTTTATGTGGTAATGGATTCATTTGACATGGCTTGCTCTAAAGAAACTCAGCATTTACCATGCACTTTCACCCAATTGAATCTCTTACTGTATTTTCTATGTTGGTTAATTTTGTTCTGTTACAGCGCCGCTTGTCTTGTATGTGCCTTCAAATCGTCCACGCACTATGCTTTTCATCACAGTACAATATTGCACAATGTAGAGGTGGTGGAGCATTGTGTCAGTGCTGCAGGAAAAAAACAAGTATGATGCAACTCTGTTGTCATTTAAGAGTGACAAATAGACAGTGGCAGACCATCAGAAAGAGGGAGAGAGTGAAATGGTGTCGCTGACAAACTGCTATGACCTTTGGGTCCTTTGGCCTCCAGAGTGCAAGGCACATACAGTGTTTACCTCCGGTCAGCAGCAGCGTGAACATGCTGGTCCCCCATGGAGAAAAGCCCAGCCTGTTACACTCATAACATTTGAATCGTCAAAATCAATAATCAGTCAGATAACCTTCAGTCAAAGTGGATGCATCTGTCTGGAATAAGAGAAAAAAGGGGAGTGCAGAGTCTGTATGTCTTTTTACAGTTTAAAATACTATCAGTTGGTCATGCTAAATCATACTTAATTTGCAAATGGTCCATAAAGCAAAGCTTTTACAACAGCAAGAGAGGCATAGTGCCTAAAGCTACTGTGCACTTCTCCTGCCTCGATTGCATGTCACCAAAGCATCCCATCAAAGCCTGCCTCCTTCCTGTTGTAAGGTAGGGAAAAAAAATCAATGCCGCAATCTTTTCTTTTTGCCTCCTCCAATCCGTAATTGAAATGGAAAATCAAATGAACGGCAAGCAGATAATTGTTTTATCAATATTCCCTGCCTGCCCTACAAGGGTCAGTGCAGAATGATCATGAGTCGGGGATATGACGAGGACAAAATGTGAAATTGAACAGCTAGGAGGCAATAAATCAGCCTTGACAACTAAGAGTGACCAGCATGTAGCTGCAGCAGGCAGCTCTCCCTTCAGAATTTGTCCTAAAGCTGTCTACACTAAATGGGGAATATTCATCTCATTATTGTTGCACTTAATATTGCTATCAAATATTATTCTTAGAATCCAGACGGGAAGTCAAGGTCACTTGTGCTATTATTGTTGTCATTGTTAGTGTGTGATATTGAGGGTATAATAGAGGGCAAAGCCATATGGTCTGCTAGGCTTATGAAGAGGCAAAGAATAAATTTCATTCATTTGTTAGAGTTGAGGAAAGAAGTGGTTTGCTGTTTGGTTTTCTTTTGACATGTACATGACTATTACTGCTGTTTATAAATAGCTATGACATTTTGAAAACCAACAAATGTTGTAAAAAAACACACTGCACTAATAGCATCATTGTCATCATCATCATCATCATCATCATCATCATCATCATCATCATCATCATCAATAATACCATTTTCTGACAGATAAGCTGCCAGTTTCTTACGTTTGCTAGTTGATGCAATTGTCAGGTTTCACTGTCAAGCTGTTGATGTTTGCGGTATTGTGTGTTAGCTTGAGTCGGAAAATAAGAATAAATGATGGATTTGTTCAACCATCAGTCCAAACGGTAACACTTTACTTAAAGTCCTCATATTTTGCGTTCATATGCAGTAAATAAACATTTAATACATGGTTTATAACCCACTATAATGTAGTTGTAAGCAGATATAAATATTTATAAATGTATTTGCTATCAACTATAACTCCTCCTATTGGCACCCATGAGTGGAGGCTGGTGTATAAACAGATAATGAATGACAGTGTAGTCATTGTAATGATAAATGTCAACAAAAACAATGATGTCTTCATTGGAGAAGTTATACTTGCTGACAAATGCTGTACATTAATAAACACCTAAAATGCCCTTGTATATGCTTACAAATACATTAACTCCAAAAATATTCAAAGACAAAGAAAAGCCTCTATAAAATGACTGAAATGATTAACCGACTGGTAAAATAGTTATGTTTAAATTTTTCACAATAATGCAAGCCAGCTTAATTTTGCTTCTCCTCCATTATATGTCTTTAAATAAACCCATCGTGCCAGCTTTCTAAGTCTTGTAAAAACTGCAGATAAAACTGTTGCCAGAAAATCGACATCCTAAATCATGTGACGTCCCTTCCCATCTGGCTCATCCAGTTGCAAGGCATTGACAAAAATATGAAATTGATTTGGTTGAAGGGTGTTAAAGAGCCGACAGGAGAATGTCACAAACAATGAATGGTCACAGCTTGGAGGAAAATCAATGACAGAGGTTGAAGCCAGTCTATAGCGCTACTTGGCAGTGTTACACTCTTCTTGGAAAAGAGCTGTCTTCTGGCCTTGGTTGTCTGATCAAAAGGAAAACTTGATAGGTTTAATGAAGGAGGCTACAATAAAACAGACAAATGAAATATAGACATTGCAGCAAAGATTGACGTCAATGTAGGGGGCAGTTATGAGCACTGTTTTTTTCATTCATTTTTTATTTGCTGCTGTGGGTGACGTTCTATATCCATTCTTGATATGTATATAGATAGATGGTAATGCAGAATCACAGTGACTCCCTGGTAGCTTGTAGGACAATAGTTGTCACCTTGTAAAACCTACATGTACTATAATGTGTACATATCATTATAGTGTTTGCAGTACAATTTTACATTTTGGAGATATGTAATAGCATAAATCATACTGGCCTAGAGTCAACAGATGCGAAAAATGTCTGTATTTTACACAAGTTATGTTAATTTCACTGTGTAGTTTATGATCCTTGAAAGAAGAGTCAAAAAATGAATTGGCAGAATGTCTTTCAAGTGGACAAAGTGATGAAAATCCCCCCTACTTTGTTGGGATTGCAGTTGTAAGCTTTGCACCATATGCTACTTTCCTCTTTAGCTGGGATTATGCCATCATTATTGCTGATAAAAGCTGTTTACTGCCTTGGCTCCAAATCGATGCTCGGGGCGCTCTGAAACTGGCATTCCCTCTCCAGAAGAGTTCATTCCATGCCAGCTGCTCAGGATTCAACCCCCTTTGTTTAAGATTTCACAGTTTTTGTAATGTTTATTTTCTATTTAGCTTCTACCCCCCTTCCCTCACACATGAGGTTTTTCCTGCATTAGCATATGTTTGCAACAATTTGACATTTACATTTGATTTGCTTACAGCAGATTGAAGGTGTCTGAGACATGGTTATACAATGCTCTTGGAGCGACAGTGCTAGTAAACACAGCAGAGACTGGAAAACACAAATAATAAGGCCTGTTTTGAGGAGATGATTTCTGTACCTAAATGCAATCGTGGCATTGAAACGGCTCTGAATTTCAGCGCAATATCCTAAAGACTCCCTTCTCACAGTGTTACCAATCAATGGCATAATCAGTCAATGCAGATTCAGCCTGACAGCTGTGTTAAGATAACAACTGGTTCTCATGACTATAGCGCCCCCAATGACCTTGTGTGCCTCAAATTAATAATGTAAAATCAACACAAGACAACCACCCCCCTGGTTCTCATGCAGACAATGATGAACTACCTTTTCGCCTTGCCATCAAAGGCCACTCAGACTAAGTCATGTTTCAAGGCATAGACCATAATATCACTTTTTTTGTAGACCTTTTTTTTCAACTTAGGCTCCATGTCCCTTAAATAATGTCTCTCACTCTTCCTCTACAGCTCCCTAGTACCCAGGGAAATCATACTGATCAATATTTCCCATTTTAGAGGAACTGCAGCAAACATTCACACAGGATTTACCGTAGCCCTCTGTTAGACTTTAATCAAGCTATAATTTAGATCCAACAAACAAAAGGTTGTCTTGAAAATAAATGGAAAGTCTTTTGCAATTTTAAGGATTTTACCCTTTATCTGGTTTATTACCTTAGTCCCTCTTAGCCTCACAGATGATGTTTTATTTCATTTTTATCTATCTATCTATCTATCTATCTATCTATCTATCTATCTATCTATCTATCTATCTATCTATCTATCTATCTATCTATCTATCTATCTATCTATCTATCTATCTATCTATCTATCTATCTATCTATCTATCTATCTATCTATCTTTTTTTTACATTAACTTATTTTTCAGCAACTGTGTGTGTGTTGGTGTTCATGCATGTGCTTGCATGCATTCATAATGTCTTCACAGGGCATAAATCAGAGCATGCTATCTCAGTACTTCTTTATATTGGACAAGGGCCATTGAGCAAAACAGCTTAATGCGCCCTTAACCATTTCATTCGTGGCAGGAAGTGAAAAGACTGCTGACACTGGGCCCGACACCCTCTGCAGTAGTTTTTTTGTTTAATAAGGTGTGTCAGATTTTCTGACAAATACTCCAGAATAACAGTTGTTGAAGAGTTTAAAATAGAGTGGATGGAAATGAGATGACAGTGTTTTATTTTTAGTAAGCTAGCTGTTTTGGTAAGCTAGCTGTTTTAGCTTGCTAGCGTACTTTGCTACGCAGACAGTGATATGAGCACAGAATTCGAGTACATTTTAGCTATAATATAACTAGCTAACCATATCGTAATACTGATAGCAAAAGTTTGCTAATAGTATTTGACAACAATATAAAACTTGTAGACACTTGTAGCCTTTGATCATATCAAGGGCTACAGCTAAGGTTAAAAATGTCAACAGTACAAGGCTAGTCTTTCACCGACCATCTTCTGTTTTCAAATCAGTGCTAAATGTCGATACATTGTGGCTTGACCTGCAATAAAAAAAGACACAACCTAAAAAAAGAGACAACACAATGATAAATGAAGTGTTTATTTGGTCTTCTAATGCCAAGGTTTTGGCAGTTGATATTCCTTTCATACCTCTTGGGTATTGTGTAGCAGCTCCTCGTTCATGCATGACTGTCGGCACACAAACTCAAGCTTAACCCTATTGAGGGAGCGCTCCCAGAGCTCCCAAAGGTTTGGCAAGCTCAGACAGGATGTGGAGGACTGTGTGGAGCTGAGGCAAATCCATAATGAACCCATAGTCACAATTTCAGTACATATGCATATGTAAGGAGAAACTGGAGATATGTGAGCAAGGAGGCATGAGGAACGAGGTGCATGATGTGTTGTGATGAGCTCCTTAAGTCAAGAGTTACGGCTGTGCGCACTTACATTATTAACACGTGAAATCTCTACGAACAAGTATGACCACTGGGTGTCTTGTTTAAAGGATTTTATGACTGGAACCAGTGTTGTGCAGGTTCATACTTCACAAGAGCTAGCTCAAAGTTCAGTTCACACAGATTAAAATGAACTAGTTCACGTTCATTTCTTCCATTTTTCTTTACAAACTGCTGTGATTTTGACTTGGGTGGCGAAACTTTGTGGCTGTTGGCTCGTCTTACCCTTTGCTAATGATTTCTTGTGATCATCATTCACTCACAGATACTTCCCAAGACCCGTCGGATGCTTCAGCTCGGGTGTGTCATTTTCAAAAATCTGTGACCCATCAGATTCTGTGACCCAAAACACCGGCATGCTGGGTGCTGTAAAACAGAGTGCGTGAGAATCGTTAACTCTCGCGGGAGTTAACGGCGCTCATGTTCATTAGTTGCAAACGGATACGTTCAGTTCACCGTTCTCCAAAAACATGAGCGCGTTCAATGACCGGCGCTCTTTTAGCACTATACAAGACATTTGGCTCTCCTATATTATATCTGATTATAACTGGAGAGAGAGTGCAGACTGTTGTTGACTGTTCTCCATGGCAGGTGGTGACAGAGCATGCGTGGTCCCCATCACAGGTGTGTGCAATTAGCCTGACAGCTAGTCCTGGATTGTAGTGAAACAAAACCCTCAACTGTTTACGTGACCGTGTGTGTGTGTGTGTTTAAGGGTCTATGTGTGCATACTAGTTACCAGCAAACATAAACTGCTCTACTTCCACAAGATCCATTGACAAAGCACTGTGGTACAGCAGTGTTATATGATGTTATACAGTACACTGTGTAGATCCAAACGTGAATGTGTGTGTCATTTATTCAGCCTCCTGTAATGGGGAATGGACTTGGAAGAGAAGAGAGGGTAACGTATTGGAAAATATCCCTTTCAGCACCTCAGCATTACTTGTCATAGGTCAGGCTTAAAACGTAGCTTGATACAGTTATTAACTCTAATCCGGGCATAAACACAAATCCTCAAGCACCAGCCCAATTAATAATTTGCATAATTAACATGCATTTTAAATAGAGGCTGGTCTTGTCGTTGCCAAAGCAAGGATGGGGGTAATTAGGGCTAACGGAGCAGTGCCTAGGGCCCCTACCCGCGGACGTGCTGCTGTCGTTTCCAGCAAAGGGATTGACAACTGCAAGACAAGCTCTCTCGGCTTAGAGCGAAACCCCCTTTGACAGAATTAATAGTTGACAAACTGCTCCTAAAGCCCTGGCATTGTTTCTGTCAGTTGTTTGGTTTGATGTCACTGTTAGACATTATAAATCAATAGTGTCAGGATTTAGTAATGTTTATCGCCATCCATGGTTTATTATTTCATGTGACTGTCATGGACAAATAGTATTTATCATAGCCGTCTATAAATTACTGCAGACAGACTGTTGGTTTACCCAAACCCACTCTGCACTTATAGGGCCCATTCTAACGTCCGCTTACATATTTAGAGAAATTTATTTTCTCAGCAGTAGGCCACATTAACCCTCTGCTTTCTCACACTCCTGTGAGACTTATTGTGGCTTGATTGCTTTGCCTCCGCTGACACATTAACACATCAAAAAAGCTGATCAAAGCTTGTTCAAAACTGCTTGTCGCATCTATTTCAAGCACATATTTTATCTGTGAATTTGTTTTCAGGTCTTAAATTCTGATTAGCAAAATTGACAGCCAGTTCTTTTCATGTTTTTACTGTATCTACTGTCATTGGCTCCTCAGTGTTATGCACAAATTGGCAATTATATAGTTATTTATTATTCAGAAATAAGTGAAGTGTTGTAGTGAGGAAGTCCAGTCCTGCTTCATCAGTGTCACACTTTTACGTAACACGTTTAAGAACGCATTCATTCAACCAGCCTGTTTTCAATGTAACAAAATGGTCTTAACCTTTGCATCAGTGCCACACTCATCAAAAACAATTAGAATCATCAGTTTTAATGAGATGATTGATTAGTCAGCTCTCGCAACACTTTGTCAACACAGAGCAAGAACACAATCGCTGAATTCAGTGATTGATGCTATCAGGTAACATTACTTACATTAACACATGGATTTGTCTTGTTTACATTCTCCATCATAATGAATACGTAACAATGAGACACTATTGACCAATGTACTTTTTGTTCAGCAGTCACCATTCAGGTGTATTGATGAGTTTCAAGCTTGTTTTTTATTCAAACATGTGACTCCTATGATAATCTGGTTTACTTTTGTATTAAACTGTCTTTAGTATCTTTTCTAAGGCTGTGAAAGGATTTCTGTGAAACCTAAAAAGAGAAAAGAGAGGGTAAGCTGAGCTGGAGCGGTGGTATTGATTAGCTGTGCCATGGATTATAAAGTCCACTTTCAGCAGGGAGGTCATTAGTTACTCCTGTGTGCTAATTCATCCCCGGGTTGAGGCGTATCCGTTAGAATGCTAATTCACAACTATGATCTGACAGCTGGGGTAAAGAAAGGGGCAAGCAGGCTGCCGCAGAGAGAGGAGAGGAGGGGGCTGCAGCGGCCTAGTGGTCTGGTCTTGCATTTGGGTAAAGAGGACTTATGTACATGGGATGTGGCAGAGTTTGCACGGAAAAAAGGGGTGAGGAACTGACCCCTGCTGTCTTTGCCCCCCAGCCGTAATGATGTAAAAGAAAGATGACATTTGGTGTCCACATTTAACTTGCATTTGCAGTCCACTTGAGAGGTCCAGTATGCGTGACCTACCTTGATTAAGCCTGGGGCTTCCTAGGACTGTACCCTTTAGACTGAAACAAAAAGTGGAAGCTCACAGGAGAAAGCTGAGCCTGTATAATTGGGCCAAGTAGAGCTGCGGGAGGCAGCCAGTCTCCGCTTTGCCTTTTGTATATTCATGACCCCCTCGACTTGATTGATGGAAGGATAGCATTTGGTGACACTGTCATTTGCAAGTTGAAAAGGTAGTGCAGTGGCTGGAGCTGTGCTGTGGCTGTGCCTTAGAAGGGGCATCGAGAGGAGGCTCATTTCTATGCTGATGATATCCAGCCCCCTCTCATTTTCTTTGTCTCCGTTAGAAGGACATCTGCTGACAACACGGAGTTTAAAAAGAACCAAGTTGAAATGAAAAGGGGGAAAAGAAACATACATCTGTGTGTTTGCATGTGAAAAGCACACGGTTGAAGCACGATTTTAATCAGCGCAAAAGTTTGCTATTTGATATCTGCATAATTGTGTCTTGCATTTCAGTGAAATGGAGCATTTTGAAGCAGATGGCTTAAGAAACATATTATATAGTAATGGGAAGACACACTCAGACTGTTTCTTGATGTTTTGGCTTTGAACTCATGTTATTTTAGCTGTCAAAGGATCTAATCACTAACCAGTAAGAACTGGTAGGTTTGGTTTTGACAGACTAAAATCATATCTCACTGGTATTTTTTTCTAAGTAGCTACTGTACTCCACCCATATCCCCATATAAAGCCCTCTAAAGTTCTTTCTATTGTCATGAGGCAAGCCATCTTCCATCTTCCTATTCCGAAGACAGTAACGAATAATTAATACACTGAAAAGAAATACCAGAAATCAAGTTTCCACATTTCTGGTTATATTTTAGGGGTTGAATTTCTAAATATATATATTAGTGTTTGATTTAATATTACCCTGTTTGAATGAAGTAATTGCAGATCTAATAGAAAAGCAGAACCATATATCTTCATTTAATTCAGGAAACACTCATGTCTTGACAATTAAGTTGACAATTTGGTCTTGAAATAGTAACTATAACATTTGACATCCAAAGGTAAATGAGACTTTCAAAGCCAGATCATGCAAAGATGTTTTAAGCTGTCCAAATATTTGTCAAGCTGTACTGCGCTTTGAATGTGTAAAGAAGGACAAGGGCTGGTGACAGAAATATCAGTTTCCTAGACACACTTCTGCTATCCCCTCAGTGCTACAACCCACACTTATCAGAGCCACAATTTATAGCTGTGGTGTGAAGTGTTCGCCTGCAACTCCCATCTTTGTATTTACACCAATTAGCACATAAACTCTAATTACCGAGATCAAGGCAGCCAGGAGTCCATAAATGCAAAGTGACACGGAGAACCAAGTCAGCTGACAGAGAGGGAAGGTGACAATAAATAGGGAAGTATCAATTAGGCATCAGCGCTGACGCGATGATGCATGTGTGTGCTGGGAGGTGTCACACAGAGGGAGGTGGGAGTGTGAAATGTGTGGGGGCAGCAGGGTCCACAGAAAGTTGCACAGGCTGTGGGGTCTTGTAACTCACAAGCTGACACACAGCGCTGTGACACGTTGACTGTACAACACGTTTCCATATTAACACCACAGCACAATCAAGGCACTTCTCTTGTGTCTCAGTGAAAAGTAGTATTTATCACAGCACTGCACCACTTATAGAAGGTAACAATTAACACATACTAATTTAAGGGGCATGTTGCAAAGTCAAAAGGTATAAAAGTTAGTTAAAAAAAGAAGAAATTAATATTTTACAGCAAAGGGTCATTAAAGAATCGTCATAACCGGAGGACAGATTTGACAGTTTAAACTTGTGTTTAATTATGAGGACTGGAAACTCAATCACAGCTGGAGAAAATATAGGCTTCTTATAATGACTTGAAATGGATCATAGACCACGCTTGAACCTCAGGTTAATCCCAATAAATTGAACTTGATCAAAGACTATAGCAGTAAAAAAGTATGGCTCTGCACATTAATCTAACATACACATAAAATGGGACTGGCTCAGCTCTATAAATTAAACTCTGGCTGCAATAATGCTGATCAGGGGAAATTCTGCGAGCATTGGCTCAAGCTGCCTCTGTATGTCTGAAGTCTTGTTATCCCCTTGCCTTGATGTGGAATGGTGTTATCTGTTCCCCTCTCCTCGTGCAGCGTAGAGTTTTTGCAGGATGGCCCAATGATGGATTTGCAAAGAGGCTGTTTACAAGAGAGTGTAGAGCATTAAAGAGCTGCCAGAAGGTCCATTAACATAAATGTTTAAATCAGACGCACAAACTTATGCGCCCAAAATGAAGATGTTTCCTGCATTAATCAGCCACATCTGCCTTTGGTCCAACAATTATTCCTCTCTCATCCCATCCAGCTTGCACTCAGTGACCAGTGTTTACAAAAAAAAGTCATGGTGTAGCAGATATGTGGGGCGCAATGTCACTGCTGAGGCTGCAGCTTCCAGAGACCCCACCAGGATTCAGAAAATAATTGTCAGTCTTGTATATTATGATGGCATTTGTGGCGTTACTGTGAAGTCTTGCAGGCCTGATGTGAAGCACCAGACAGTTTACTTCTTCTTTTTTCTCTCTCTATCAACACATGGCTCCACTGCTGATTTAAAGCTTCGTAAAAATGTCTAATTTTAAATACTGTTTGCATGCGGGCCCCTGGAAGGCATTTCATACTCAGCAGATTTACATTATAGCCATTATTATGATTTTATGGTGCTGAAGCCCTAAAAACTATTTCCCCAAAAATGCTTGGGAATCGTCAGAGTATGGCAAGTGTAAATATTTGCCTACGCTATGTCTGAGTTTTTCTCCCACCAAAAGCCAGAAGGTCCCAGACTCAGACTTCACCTGTCACTTTTTTTTTTCTTTTTTCAAAGAGATAAAAGCTTCTCCTAGGGGAAGAGGTTAATGACATGTTTCTCCTTGACCCAAAATCAATCTCTCAGGTTTAAGTGGACTTCTCAGAATTTAGAGAAACAATGAAAAATAAAGTGCCACATGAATAGATTTCCTACCAGGTTTCAGGGAATGAGCTTAATTATGACAAATTCTACTAGAGTTTTATGTTCGTCACCTCTTTGCTGTGATAGCAGATCGAATGGATTCTTACGCTGCTAACAGCAAGGTTAAGATGACAGGAGTAGATTAAAGTAGAATTAGCCTTTACTTCTCCTTATCCCTCCATTATCTTGTGTTTTTAGACATCACACACTTTTTTATCATATTGCATAGACATTTTTCTCTGTCTGCTTCATGTCTTGGAGATCCTGGATTATTGGAAAGAAGCAACCGAATGTAGCTGAGACGGATAAAGCATGTGAATTGATTCCTCCATCACCTGGATAGGCTGTTGATTTTTGGGGAGAGTTATCGTTGTTTTCCTAAGTGTGGCGTGGAGATTTGCTGGAGGGCTGAGTGATCGATTCAGCAGCCTGGAGCATCCTAGTGTGTTTATACATGGCTTGTATGGCAGCTTTCATAAGACATTTACCCCATGATTTGCGATGAGCTTATGTGTGAATAATTAATGGCAATTAATCCTTAATTACAGTAATTAGGCAAGTCACAGGAAATTAGGCTGCAGCTGGAGAAGCCCGTGCCTAGGAAAGGGAGGACTGGGGCTGAGAGAACGTGCCATTTAGTGACAGTGGAGCCGTGGTACAATGATTGTGTGGCATGTCTGCGCCAGTGTGATCGCTTGCCAGCAGAGATAAGAGTGTAGGAAGACACAGATGCTGCTGGCCAGTGAGCCTTTCAGTGGTAAGCCAGGCCTGAAAAGCAATCACAGGCACAGAGCACCAACACACCCAATAAAACCCAGCTATAAAAGTCCCAGCAAGGTGACCTCTGACCTCAACATTACTTAAATTTCTTGGTTTGCTCAAAATTACATGCTAAGAGGTGGTGAACCACTTCAACAAGTTGTGACTGATGAGCTAACAGTAATTGGTTCATGCTACACATCCAGCTCCTTTTTTCTCACTTTTATACAACTAGATTTACCACTTATTGGGGCCCCTGAGGCTGCAGACTTTAGCACCCAATGTGCTGTTAACACCAAGTTTATGAATCTGCTGTGGCTGGAAGGAGAGACAGTCCAAGAATTTTTTTTTTTGTACCTCTAATAAAACAATTAGCCTGCTGAGCATTATTAAAGGAAACTACAGCAGGCAGAGTTGTTTGGTTGCTGATTTCATTGTTTGGTAATGGTAGGAAAGATTAGGTGGAGCAGAAGAATAGGGACGAGGCTCTCTGTGTCTCGCTCGGAACTCATTTGAGCTTTTCCATGCTTGCCTTGATGAATTTCCGCTTCTTTCTGCTCCTGTTGCTTTCAATTACACTCTTATTCACAATCCTAATTGATATGCCAGTCTCAGTAGATGAACCATGGACTTTTTACAGTCCATTTTTCTATTCTTAGACTAACGTTTCCCCATGACAAAATGGGACGATGGATATCACAGATGTGAATTATTTAGTCTTTTGTTTTTTTCAAACGTTGTTTTACAACACAATAATGTATTGCTTGATTGAAAACATTTAAATATGTGAAGTATGTTTTAATCAGACTTAGGCCTCTGAAAGATTTTTTTTTTTGTAATTCATTTGTAACTTTTTGTGGGCCCTTCACTGTTATGGGCTCCCACAATCGTCACCTCCTTTCATGCGTTGCATACTTTTTCTTTTTTTTCACAGAAGGACTTTTAAGCTAACAGGGAATGTAAGTGAGTTGAGGAGGCATCCAACTGTGATATTACATTAACCCATAGTGCTTGGCCATGTCTGTCAGTGACTGCAGAATAAAGAGAACATGCTCTGCTCTACTCTTTAGCCTTCAGAAGTGCTATTAGAAATAATGAGGATTTATAGTAAGATAAAAGACGCTCTCCTTGCTCCTGAATTCTGAATAGCTGGCCATATTCCACTACCAAAAGCTAAATAAGGCTCATTGGTGTTGCATACACAACCATAGTAATATGATTAGTGTTTCCATTATATTATATATTACATTGCCTCTCATGTCTCTTGTATTCAGAAACAAGCACCAGATATACTAGATATGTTCAAAACCAGATGTCGCCTTTTGTTATGATATGCACTCATGTAATACAATCTATTAATCAGACTCAATGGGCATGTTATGTTGCTGAGCCATTCACTTAGCAACTGTACTGCTGTCACACTCAGAGGCCCTTAGTTTCTCCTTTATGTATAACACAAGCAGGAAGCCACTGACTGGTTGGGTAACAGTACCAGAACACCAGCGAGCCTCCTCACTAGTACGGGGAGATGCTGCTAACAGTGACAAGGTCAGCATGTTCTACAGGCCTCTCACATACATTCCTCACTATAAGTAATATAAATTAGGTTGTGTTAGCCGTAAACTCACAGCATGTTGCCTGTAAGCTAAAGGGTAACTGCGCAAGAGCAACACCTTCAAATCTCCTCCTGAGCAGGACTGACTATACATGGGAGTCTGCAGAGTGAATGATAGAGCCACATGCTTGAATCGCATCTCCTGTGTGAAGAAATGAGCAAATCACATTCATTCCAAGTACATTTTTGCCAAACATGGTTAAAGCTCAATACACAGAAGCTACTGCTAGAATTTCGTTCCATGATAAATGTGACAGAATACAGTTTATATGCAGCATTAGCATGTGTCTGGAAACTCATCCAAATGTGTTGAGTGTACAGCTTTAAGTGGGAGCAGCAGAGTTTGTGTTGTTAGGGGCATTCTTGTATCTACAGTGGTGTTTACTCACACTGGCAATTAATTATTAATGCAGAAGCAGTGAGAGGTTACAGCGATATGGCGCTCAGGCTTTCCAAGCACTGTCTATATATGAACAGTCAACATAGTGAGAGCTTCAAAGGGGCCCTCTGAAATGTTTCAGACTCTCATGGAGAAAGCTTATTACAGTTGAAATGTTTTTCTAGGAGCTCCAGATATTCTTTGTGAATGCTGGAAAATATGGGGTATTTTTGTTTGTCTATATCAAGAGACATGTGAACAAAGAGACAGTCAGCATTTGCAGCTTACTTGGCGTGAATATTGCAGTTCACAAGCGAGAACTTGTTTTCGCAAAAAAAAAAAATTGTTTTGTGAAAAACTGTGAACATTTGACATAGAGCAAAGATGCATGATTCCATTTACCAGTCCAAGAATTTTTTTTTCTAATACAACTCATCACACACGACATGTGCACAGTGCAAGGCTAATCAATTTTTCCCATTAATTTCAGAGATCATATGTCCAAGTAGACGCAGGCTGTGAGGGTTTTAATAATGAGTCCAGAGATAAACATCAATTGGCAATCTGCTCTTTTTGAGGCGTCTTTGTTGCCTGCAGAGCGCTCCTGTTGACACCTCTGTGGATCTGCTAATGGAGCAGGACCTGTAAGGCTATCCCTTGGCCTTTGTCTGACCCCTTTGTCGAGCTGAATTCTTCAGATGTTTGCAGGATCAAGTCGCTTAATCTGTAGCACAGACTAGGGCCAGAAAAAACGAGGACAGGGAGAGCACGGGAGAGAGGGAGGAGGGGGGAAGGGTAGCAGACAAGTGCCTCACTCTGAGGGCAGAGCATTCAGCGCGCTGGGTAAAGAACTGCAAATGTCTGCCTGTTCTGTTATGCACCATTGTTTCATACAGAGCTCGAAATAGACAGAAACAGTGTAGCAGGCGAGCTCTGGCAGGCAGTGCGTTTTATTACTGCTAGACCATAGACTTAGACATTAGTGAACATGGCTCATTAAATGGCATGGAATGTTACCATTTTACATAATTCCTCCTGTATCGTTGTTGTAAATGAAATCCTGTTTCTGTCTCTGACTGCACTCCAGTCACTCAACAGCCATTACAGCTTTCCCATCAGACCTTAGCACTCCTTGAAAGCAGCTATCTATAATTTCAGGTCTGTGTCACACACAAAAAGCATGCTCTACAAGCCTAATGGTTTGGCGTGGTTGATGTGGAAAGGATACAGCGCAAATAGGAGGAAATCTGAAGAAATATTTGAGTATTAGGCAATGATGTATTCAGATGATCGGAGAGACTAGGGTGGGCAACACATAAATAATGGCAGGACTCCTAAACATAAGCTGGAATTTTCTGCCGCACTTTTTGTTCTCAATCACCTTGATGAAACAATCCCGAAGCAATGGCTGCATGAATGAGACCACTGACAAGCTGATTTTCCACCCCTGGCATGAGGCTGCTTTCTCCACTTAATTTTCTCCGATAAAGTGTTGCACAGAAGTAAACTAGAAGAGCCTCCTCTCCTGACACATGTGACAGTATTTGCATCAATTATGCAGTCTACGGCTGCGGCAGGAGGGAGCGGGAGAGAGGGGAGGAGATAGGAGAGAAAAGGGTTTGTGACAAGATGCAGAGGCAGAAATGAGAATTTCTCTTTAAAATGCATTCTTTAGAAAATAACATTCAGATCATTTACATGAAAGCAGCTGCAGCGGTGAACTCGACAAAGCAGCAACAAAGTCTGTGGAGCGTTTTGACACTAAAGACTTTGGCAAACAGAGTATAGTATAATGGAGAGTTCTTTGTCTCCTCTGTATTCACTGTACGCTGAATATCCACCCTGAAGTGTACTGGAGGAGACAGTGAAATGAGGAGAGAGACTGGGTTAGAGCCGAGAGGGAGGCATGAGTCCCTTATTGCTAAATTCAACCAAAGGAGTTGGGTGTACAAGGCCAAATAAACAGTCCTCTGCAAGGGCTGCACTTGGACTGACTGAGAGAACACACACACACACTCAAGAAGCAAGAAAAGAAAAAAATGTGTTTGTTAAAGTGATGCGCTTGGATTGCATTTGAAGATTTCATATTGTGCTAGCTAACAACAATTTTCAGAAATGTGTGTGACAAACAATAGTAGCAAATCCATGAGTTTGCGATTACCTTAAAACTACAGTAGCAGAGGAGGATGCCTGCTTATTGGCAAAAGGAATAACTTTTAAAGCATGTCCCAGTTTCAACAGACTCCAGCACAGCATTTTATGTCACTGTGTCCAACCCTATTTCATATCCTAGTTAAGTGAACTTACAAATCTGCTGTGCCATGGTTTCTAACCTCTCATACACATGTGAATCCACACTAGCACACACACACACACACACACACACACACACACACACACACACACACACACACACACTCACACACTTGTACACACACACAGTCACATCACTAGGCCTGTCACTGCCTTTTATCCATCGTCAACCTTCAGCTGTATGGTTTATCCGTAGTGACACTATAGCAAAGTGCTTGACTGCTTTTTGCCAACAGACTGCAACACTTTAACTGTACTTAGTCATGCATCATTATGGCAGACTCAAAGCGGTGTGTCTGGGAACGCCTGCAGATGGTGGAGGCTGAACCATTTGGAAAGGAAGCCTCTGTGACAATGATGCTTATTGCATGAGTAAGTGTGTATGGACACAGGAGTGTATCTGTGCTGAATGGGAAAAAACAGCAGTGTTAATAAAAAGGGGCACTGCTGCAAATTCAACAGGCTTGAGAAAACATTCTCTGTTTGCGAGATATGATATATGAAATCTACATGCACGTCTTTGTTAGAAGGATCCTTTTATGTGTGTATTGATCAGTCATTGTTTACTCCAATCGATGCTGACTTTGTGAAATGCACCCTCCTCTCTGTTCTGTTATAGAGATTTAACCCCCGTCACATTGCATTCTCCTGCTTTGTTCTCCTCTTCAAACCTTCCTTCAGCTGAAAATGTGATAGCATTACTGTCACTTGTCATTTCCTCTTTATTTCAACAGATGACAAAGCTTTTACATTCAGTATTCTGCTCCACACATGGGTATTTTCTACAGATCTCGTCTGCTATTGAAAGATAAATGTTAACTTCATTCAATAGAAACCTCATTCAAGGTTCATTCAAAGCTGACTTCTTTATTCTTTAAGGAAATGAAGAAACCATTAGCAAAATATTCACTCACGGAGAAAGAGAATCTTATCTTTATTCCGCATGACCATGCAGAGCCACATTCCTTTTGACATCATTATGTAAAACCAATTTCTCCTTCATATCATTTCCGCTGTGCTGCATTACCACATCTATACACTCACTATTCTTTATTACAAAGTAGGTGGCCTAAAGGAAAATATATGCATTCGTTCCCTATGGCATAAAATATGCATATAGGTGCCTCATTTCATCTCCAATCTGTGTTATTCCTTTAAAAATTCACCACTGCCTGCAGTCCCTTTTTAATATTTAATTTGACAACTTTTTAATCTGTCTTTATGCGATGATGAAGTAATCGTCAGCTGTCATAAAAATGATTGAATTATACAATGGGATTGAAGTGAGTTGTAGGCTTCATTATTTGTTTTGCTTCAGCCGTAACGTGAGCTTGAGGGAAAGAATATCCTTTCACACACTAATGTATCTTCCATCTTTATTCATCTTTTCTCCAAGCCCCCACACACACACACACACACACACACAAAGCAGAACTATGTACAACAGTCATACATCATTCATACTTTTTTTGTTTACTAGCTTGTAGTTTGAAGCAGATCAACATACTAGAGCCTGTTGGTGGAATATTTAAAAGACAGAGCATTTAATTGTGTATCCATGATGCTACTTGCTGCTTTTCCAAAGCCCTTCACTTATTAGTGGGAACCACAGAGCAATGATAATTACTCCCAATCTTTTCTTAGCTCTTCTGATCTTTAATGATCACAGATTATCCATCACGCCAGCTCAATAATTAGCGGGTATGTCTCATGAACAAGCCACCGACAGCTGCTCCCACACCCACAAGGTGAACATGGGTGCACTGGTCTCCTCTGACCAGAAATGAATCGTTTGGAAAACAAAACAAATAGATAACAGAGCCAGTTAAATGAATGTTGCAGCAGATGAATGATCAGCTCCTGCTAACTCTGCAGCACCACCTCTGCTGGCCTCTCTGGCAATCTGGCCATGTAGGGCCCCCACTGTGGAACAGCATGGCACTGGGAGTTGTGGTAGCCAGTCCCCTCATAGCCCCAAGCTGCCTCTACCTTTGGTATGCTACTCAAGGTTAAAGGGATCCCAGTTGGGTGTTTAACAGTGTTGTGCTTGGATCTGAATGACCCCCCTTTGTTTTTTTTTTACACTATCTGTACTGTGGAGAGTAAACTTGGAAAACTATACAGAACTGCTCATCTTTGTAGCCTTTTTACATCTACAATGTAGATCCTAGTTCACTATTCCAGAAGTACTATTCCTATAGCAGACCTTTAAATCTATATACACTGTAATACTCTTATAAAGGAGCAGGGGTAAGTGATTTGAACCGTTTTACTGTGAAGATCGGCTGTTTGCCATACACGTGCTGCTTTTGCTGACATTCATTTTGAAACCACTCAGAGCACTTGCGACTCAGAGTTACAATGCTGGGGGAAAAGTGCCTGCTGAGCTCTACAGTGAATATACCTCTGACCCAGACCGAGGAAAGGGAGATTTATGAAATCCACATGTTTAATACATTTCATTTTGTCCAAGGGATTTGTATTGCTTACCACAGTATTTTAGGTTTTAAACATTCTGTATAGTCACAGCTTGTATTGTCTGAGGAGAATAAACCCTGTCCGGTTCTGGCTGCTGAAGATTTGTTTTATTGCACCTCCTTTTGCCTTACACACATCAGCCATGCACTGTCTGAGGTATTGCATTTTGTTGTGCTGAGGTGTTAGGTATACACAGCCTTAATCTTTAATGCATAATCCTTTGAAAATCCGCTACGTAAATGAAAAAGATAACCCTCATATCAGTGTGGTGACAGAAAATACGATAGCTAGGTAATTTAATAAAGGATTGAAGCCGGCCCTGGTGTGATATGGTGTGTGACCTCTGTGTATTCATTGTGTAGCATGGAGCACGTGAGCCACTGCTTGTAGAGGAATAGTTCTTCCCATTCTGAAAGCCCATCCTGGGAGTGTAACATCTGTGGTGACAAACAGAATGCACCATATGGATTAAAGCGCAAGGAGGGTAGTCACTGAAATATTTGCTTTCCCAAAGTGTTGACACAGTATGAAAAAAGGAGAACCATGGACCTGTAATCAGGTAGCAGTTATCGCACTGAAGTGTTTGCCTACATAATGGTGTTTCCATTTCGTGTGAGTCTGTGTCATCGGCTTCCCATTTGGAGCACAGGCAGGAAGGATCTGCCTTCTCGTAAAGTAAGTGCTGGCCGACCGAGGTTTAGCATATAGTGTTTGTTCTGTCTGTGAGAATCAACAAAAAAGACAAACTGATGAATCGAGTGAGAAAGAGAAGTCTTTTAAAAACATCATAACCATGGTCAGTCGCTGCTGTAGGAAGCATTTACCTCATTTAGCAGCTGGCCACATCAAGTCATAAATACTCTTCCCAGGGAACGCTTGTTTTACATCTAAAATGCACTTGAGTGTAATATTGACAGATATAGCTTGTGACGAGTGATAGAATGTATGAGCGCCCATTATGCCGCTGTCAACCTCTGGTGCCAGACTGAAAATAAGCAGTTCACCTCTGTTTTCATTCAGCAGACTGCAGCAGACAGCACCGGCTTCTCCGCTGTATTTATTGACTTGTTTTACTAGCCTGAAACAGGGTGCTTTTATACGGCCTGCTCAGTCTTAAGGCTCTCCAGACATTTACATTATTCCTGACTGAGTTACACACACGTATAAAGAAGCACGTCCGCAGGCTAGGTTAGATATATGTTCTCTTTCTTTCTCTCTTACATTCATACACACTCATGCACCATTTTATTACCCCACCATTTTAGATATTGTTACACTGTACTTTTCTTCTATTACTGCTATATATTCCCAACATTGAATGATTTTTGGTTGTGCAGGTGTTTGTATTTAGGCTAATTAATTGGCTTTCTCTGTTTTAAATGTGTATTAAAAAAAACTAGCATACTGTTTTTCAGACTTGATACATTCTGTTTTTTTGAATACTGCATAAAAAAAAACTTTTTTTTCTGTTTATACTGAAGCTGATTCACTAACATAAAAGCGTAGATTTCACAAGGCTCTAAAAATCATCTTTCGCTGACTAATCTGCACAACTGCAGCGGAAGATAATGAATACAACACCAGAGTCACAGCCGACACTATGATCCCCCCCACCCAGCCTAAACCTCCAGCAGTATTTAGATGATATTTCATTTTAGAATAAACCTCTTTTCTCTCCCACTGTGAAGATATTGAACTCTTTCACACAGATGTCATCTTAACCAAAGCTTATTAAAAAGATGGACATCAAAGTTGTGGGTGCCCATTTATCTTATAGCACTCTAATTGGCCACCACTGGCAAGAGAACAACTAACTCCAAAATAGGAGGCGTCAAGTGGTTGGGCTAAAGAAGAGGATGTCTAAAGACCTCTCAGTGGATTCATTGCCAATAAATCCTCTAGAATGAAAGCAGGGCTTTTCTAAGGGGGTATGAAATTTCGCAAATACATTATGAAATGTGATACGCTGAATTAACTGAACACTTATGGCCACAGGGTTTGGTTTCTTTGTTCTGGTGTGTTTTTGTGGCTACATTGTCCTGCGCCTGACCTGCAACTTCTGTGTTTGCTTGACATCGACATGAGGCAATACACTATGAAAAGGTCATACAACACAGTAGCCATGACTGAACTGAGATTTCATTTTGCAAACCCCCATATAGTATACTGCATTGTTTTGAATTAACCATCCACTGCGATGAATGAAACAGATTCTTCAGCCAGAGTCACTGCTACTCCATAAAACGCCACACATAGGCCTGAGGTGAATAATGTATTATGTTTTCCACTCAAGTGAGCAATAAAAACACAAAAACAAAGTCATTAATTGCCCACGTACAGTAACCAAATGCCATCAAGATCCTGTGCACTCATTAACCTGGCACCTAATTATCTGCCTCCAGTCTGAGTCCTGACAAGCCCCACCGTCTGAACCCTCAGATTGGTTGTGTTGTGTTGTGTCAGCACTCGCCAACCGCAGCCAAGGCACCATTAGGTACAGAGAAGACAAAAGCTTCTTGCAGCAAAGGTTCCCTCTGCATGCGCCACCACAATGTTCCTCCTGTTAATGCCTTCCCTTCCAATTAAATCTGCGACTGTTAATTATTGTAATTATGAGAGCGAGCTCCCAGCTCTAACCCCCCCCCAACCCCTCCTTCGCCAGTGTGCAGAGACGCTACAGGAGCTGTTGTGTTGCTTCAGCGGTGCCTTGTCTCTGCTCCAGTGAAGCCCTAGCAGGGAATTGGATGCGGAGGGGGACTTGGTACACATGACAGGGGTGACGTGAATGAGATTGCACGGTTCATCTTGGATAACTGGGCGAGCAACTCGCAGCCAATGGCCTTGCCTCCAGTCTCACTCATTAAATGGTGTGTAAAGTACATGCTGGGAATAATTAGCACCAAATAACCTTTTTTGCTACCTTGTTCGCAGGGTATCGCACTACGCAAAAAAAGGTAGAGTATCATCTGTAGGTGTACAATAAAACGATTCAGCTGGTCAAATGAAATGAGGGAGATAATATTCTCCCAGCAATCATTCACTCATTTGCTTTGAAAACTCCATAGTTATTTCACTCCTTTCTTATGGTAATGTGAAACTCTATTCTTGCCATGTTCTTGAGAGACACTTGTGATCGATCTGAAGTGATGTGTTGAGTATAAGGAGAGCTGAAAAAGAGTGGATGGCAGGCAGGCTGCCTGTTAGGTCTCTGCGTGTCTCAACTTCCTCTTTGGCCTGCTTCTGTCACAAGCTGTTGTTTGGCCTGGACCTGATCTGCCCAGCCACTCTTTGCACTGCACTCTGCAGACCTAGCAGTAACCTGCAACATCAGGCTCAGGATGCTTGCAGAAACAGCACTCTCGTTCTGGTGCGTGCAACCTGAGACACTGGAGGTGGATGTGTTTTTGTGAGCTTTATTAGTCCTCACCAAGAGATGCTCTGAGAATCAGCACGTCAAGCCCAGTCTTATTCCGGTGTCATAACCTCAGTTTCCTCGTAGCAGTGTCCTTACACGCTACCACAGCTAGCAAAGGATTCTTACAATTTGAAGCTGAATTCTCATCTATAAAAGACACTGAAGGAAAGAGCAGCTCCTTCTGCTTCAGGCAATGCAGCCTTTTCGTGAATACACTGCAAAATCTAAATGATGGACTGTCAACTCTCTTGCAGAAATGCCACTGCAAAGAATAATCTCTCTGGCAGTGGATCATGGTTGGCTGTATGCTACCAATGCCGTTTCTTTGTTTATGCGAACATGTAGCCTTCACACGCACACATGCAGACATGAGCATGTGCACATGCACAGATGTACACACACACACACACGTGCAACACACAAATGCAGAACACATACACAAAATGCTGCAAGCCTAAATCCTTTCTTTGGGAGCATACAGTGAAATATATGGGATTAATAACCTGAATAGCATTATTTTTTCCACCTCTAGCCTTTAAAATAATGCATGCTTGGCTTGGTGTCTATATGAAGTTTTGTCTGTGTATTTGCCTGGTTATCGGTGTGTACAAGACCTGCTGTGTGACCTGGTTTCATGCAATCTCCATCTTCTAATTAGGAGGCTGCAGAAAGGCTAGAATGAGAGGAGGAGTGATTAGTTGCCTTTGGGTATTTCATAAGTGGCTTTCAGTGCCACATTTGCATTATTTGCTTGGGGTCTGAATAACAAATCAGCCTACCTTCGCAGCAAATTGAGGCTAGCAGCTAGACCATCAATACATGAAATATAAAATGAAACTGAGGAAAAGAAATAAGCAAAACATGCTAACACAATATAGGGGGATAAAATGAAATATTGAAACACAGGACACAATAACTGTCTCATGTAAACTCCCAAGTCTACCTACAGCACCGAAATTAAAATATCCCTTGACTATTCTATTGAGTATATTTTCCTTTATGTTCATCTTAGAAATGGGATGTCTGTTTTAATAACACATGAGGCTCAGTGTTTGCGGCTCATTCTGTGACTAGCAGACCATGCAAACCATGTGAGCCCTACGTTGGAGCCCCCATGCTGTATGTGTCCTGTAGGGTCAGTCAGTGTGCTGATCTGTAGCGGAGGTCCTGTCCACTCATTTGGCCAGTCTCCCCAACCGCTGCGTGCAGCCGCCACCGCCAGGCCTGGTCAGCCATCACTACACCACTTGGCCGTTTGCCCACATCGAGTCTTAGAGGGCAGGAAACAAAGCGGGCACTCACACGTCCACATATAAACACACATACACACACACACATGCACACATGATCACAGCGAGTGACAGTGGCTCTTGTTTACCCAACCCTCCCACCCTCCCTCACTCTCCTTTCATCCTCTCCCTCTAGTCTGTCATGTTGTGTGTCACTTCCCACAAATGTCAGTGCCACCATGGGACAGTGATTAATTTTGGAGTGCTTGGCAAAATGTCTTCAAGATGTTTGTTTGGGTTGTCTTTTCCCACCCCCTTGCCCACCCCCGCTCTCCGCATGTCTTGGAGTCGTGGGTCGAGAGTGGCAAGCCCCCCTCCTCCTCCCCTCGCCCCCGCTGTCACAGCCTCCTCCTCTTTTTTTGGGTGGGGGGGCTCATCATCATCGAGGGACAAAGGCTACCTGAACTGACAGAGATCTTCTTTTCTGACCGGAGCCACTTTTTCTCACCCCCTCCCACCACCACCTCCATGCGCTGTCTGTTTAGTGTGTGCTGGTGGTGTATGATGGGAGAAGTCTTGACCCAGCACTGAGGGGCTGTAACACTTCACTGTCAGCGCAGCTGATTAGCTTATCACTCACCGCACTGGGAGGAAATACATCATCATTCTAGACAGGGATTCCCCAGTTTAAGGCCCATTCCCTGGCTCCTTTTACTCCACATTTAATCACCAGACTCTCTGTCCCCTCCAGTATTTCAGCCTCACCTCTAAAGCCAACCCTTAGTGGTTTACAATGAGAACTTTCTTCCTTTCAGGTGTGTTTTTGGTAAATTCCGAACAGGTACATTATGTGTGTAAAAGTACTTCTCACTTTTTGGGTTAGATACTCTTCATTGCAGACACCATCTTCCCAAATTATTCCTTTCAGCTCACTCAACAAAGAAAGTGAAACACAAAGTGGCAAATGTGCTTTGGCTTCCCCACTATGTGGTATCAGGTATGGTAATTACTCTGCCATTAACATTGGGAATTGTTAATGTGTATTAATGTGTTAATGGCATGTTAATTACTGTACATGCTAGAGAGAGCCCACAGGCATTCTCTCAGATTCTTTGTGCCATGTGGATGTAGGCCAAGCTTAAAAAAGCCTTTAAGAACATCGATGAAAGAGGATCCTTATGTTTCATTTGTCAGAACAAAAGATTTTCTATGGTAATTTAATCCAGCTCCCCGCTTCTAGAGCTGAAAGTCACTGATCCAGGCGCCACGACAAAAGAAGATGATATGAAGTCAAAGGAGACGTGAAACACGGCTGTAGTGACACTGGCCTCTTTGTGAAATGGATACTCTAAGCCCTCTGTAGTCTCTAGTGTGTTGCTTTGGCAGCCGGTTTTAATAACACGGTGGATTAGAAGCCTTGGATCCTGAGTGCCAAGCCAGAGTTAAAGCTCACCTTGGACGAGCCTCAGTAACAGGCTAGATGCCACGGTCCTCCTCCTCCTCCTCCGAGCCATCTCTCTGCTCACACTGTCTACTCCACGGCTTTAAGAGAGATGACCTTTGCAAATATTGACAGAAAATAAATTCTGTTTCGATTAGTTAGCTTTGGGAGACCTTTGCAGATCAATGCAATTAGATGAACAGAGTGTCGATACATGGCCGGAGCTGTTCACTGGAGGCACTGGGTAGGAGAGGAGCTGCAGGAGGTCAGGGTTACTTGTAATGAACAGGATGTTTTGGAAACAGTGGTGGAAGTAACAGTGTATATCGTCAAAGACAGTTAAACACAGGCAAAGCCACTTTACTGCAATGCACATTCTGCAAGCAGCACAGAACATTTTACCATCTCAGAAAAGCGTTGAGTTATTGCAAAAGAAATATGACAAAAGAAGAAACATTTCTGGCTTTATCTGCAAGAAGCTCCACTCTTCTAGCGTATTGTCTGGCATCTGACAGTGCAGTCAGTGCAGCAGAATGAGGTGGAGAAGCCCAGAGCCACCCCTTCCCTCTTCAGCAGGCCACATTAACCCAGCAGGGTTCTGCCTTTATGGCTCTCCTGCTCACACTTCAGTGATGAGAGTAAACAAGCAGCGGGCCAAAGGTCAGCTAAACCCACAGAATAAAAGAGGGCACAGGGGGAAAAGAGGTGGGAGGAAAGGAGAGCGGCCCGAGGCAGTGCTCAGATCACTGTCAGGGCTTCAAGCAGGGAATGATGTACGAGACAACAGCTCAGAACCGGAAATGATTATAAACAGAGAACAGGGGAGAGTATATGAGAGAAAAGGGCTGCATTGTCTTTATCTGTCAAATTTGTTACTTCCTCGGATCTGATAGCGATGGTGAAACCTGTAAAAAATGAAAAGGAGAACCACCCCTGACTGATAGGGATGGATTAATCACAGTGTCTCCTTTTGTCTCAGTCACAGAGGAGAAATGAGGAACAATCATACAGGCAAGTGGTTTTTCCCCAGCTACTCCACCTGTATTGTTGAATGACAAATGAGGCAGATTAAGGACATGTTACATTATTATTACAATTTCTGATTCTTTTTTCCTTTTACATCATTAAATTCGTTCTGGTAATTAAGTGAGCCAGCATCATCAGAGTTATGTGAAATAACTAGACCGTATATAGATTTTTCATTCTTGAGTTCCTATTGCTCGCAGGCTTTACCAAGGTGACACGACTCCCGCACTTTCCCTTTGCACTGAGATTAATCCCACTTTGACTGTGGAGGTGGATTAGAGCTAAACTCGGGTGCCCAAACTTGTTTTAATACCCATATCATCAGACAAAAACAGGATAAGGATTTGAGCAGGCAAGCAGCATTGCACTGCTAGAATGTGACTGTGGCTTTGCAAGTTACTATACAGATTTGTCAACCACACAGCAAATTAAAGATATTATCTTGCTCGAGCCTATTTTGTGGAAGTTGTGTGATGATTCTGAGCTTAGACAGTGAATCCGCAATCTTTAGCTCCTCCAACAAATGTGCACGGAAAGAGACAGTGAGACAGAGATACATTGCATCTGTTTTTAAAATAGTTTTTTTTTTCTGTAGGCTATGTTTTCTTATTTTTTTTTAATTTTTAGTATTTATGTGCTTGAGACGGATGCCTCATCCCTCCCAACATGTGTGTTATGAATGGCCAGCCGCAGCTGCTGTGGCACAAATACACCCTGGTGGACTCCTGCAGGGCCGTCTGCTTCTCGGGGCAGCACAGTAATCATTTTTATCCTGCTGATTTCCCAAATAGAAATGGACACGTATGATAAAAATGTCACGGCCACTCCACATGTCAGTGGACTAACAGGATTACATGTCACTTTCTAATGTCTCGCTGTTTTCCTTTGCCGTGAATGGCCACATTATTGCACACAGGAACCTTGTGGTAATATATGGTAAGAGACTAGTAGCTGTTTATGGCCTGTGATTATTTACTTTGAATGAAACCAGTGATTTATGCCCATTTAGCTGAAAAGCCCTGTAAATTCCCTCAGCTGCATTTCCCCTGGATATAGAGTGAGTGGAGTGAAAGTGACAACTGGGTTTGGTGTTGAAATGTACGCTGCGTCCCAGAGTTATATTTAATATACCTGACATGAAGAACATGCCTACCTACTTACCATCACCCCCAGCACATAGGAAAGTGCAGCCTGCTGAGCTTGTGTTGAATCAGAGAGTGGGAGTAAATACTGGATTAGGAAAATATGAACTGTAGTGGCAGACAAATCACCAGCTATTAGAGCATGTTGAGATATGTAGCCAGGCATCTGGTCATTCAACATGTGAATCATGTGCCATTTTGTTTTATGCTGCACAAACTGGAATAGAAACAGTCGAGCCTGTCCAGAACGAGAGCTTTGGGTGGAGTTGTGTAGATGCAGCGTGATGTGGATGAGGGTTAGTGGAGCAGCGGCATATTGTCCACATGGATGGCTTGGCTCTGCAAGCCTGATGGAGCCTTGTCCAGCATCTCAATGTCTCCAACACAAATAGCCACATTCATCCACTCCTCTCACACCATTACACCTAAAAGACTCAAAGCCAGCCGATCCATAAATAGAGGCAAATTTGTTTTTTCAGTGGCACTGCAGTCGAACAAAAAAACACCAACAGAGATGAAAACATCAGAGGAGTGGCTACAATATTATCTATCATTTCCTAATTTTTTTTTAAATTCAGGAATGTGTTTATAAGAAAGATAGAAAGAAGAAAAGGAGTGTTTTCTCTGTAGTATTTACTCCTGTGGATGGCGTGCAGGGTCAGTCGGTCAAAGCGTGGTAAAAGGGCTCCTCTGATTGCATGCCTACTGGCTGACACAATAGAGCCACTAATCTTCTTATTTAGAATCCAGAGGCTGGCCATATCTTAATGAAGCTGTAATGAGCTGTTGAAAATCCCTGAATTGCGGGAGGGATTATTGAATTGAAACAACTCTGGTAATCATAATGTTCGAATAGCCACTCAGTATTTACTGAACGTTGAGCCACATTTTTATCCACTTATTAGAGTGGATTGCTCGAGCTTGTTTTTGTTGTAATTCTGACCCGCAGTGTTTTTTTGTTTGTTTGTTTATTCTTTTTGAAGCCTGGCATTGTGGTTGAATTGCCAATGCATCAAGGTGTGCATGTATGCTATCTGCTGGGTGATTACGACTTGGCGAGACAGAAAACCAGAGGAAATAAACAGCAGCGTCTGAGAGCAAAAACAGAATTCATGAATGAGCACTTTACATAAAATTGGCTCTGTACTCATTTTTCCATATGTAGAGTTTTATTTCACCAGCACATTTTTATTATGTCTTAGAATATTGCAAAACCAGGATTGTAAAATAATACAAGATTCAAACCTTATAAGCACATAGAAATGAAGAAAATAGTAGTTACTTTTTGGAGTTCCCAGCACTGTGTCAAAGGCAGAGACACTCACTAGGTATAGTTTTCTGTTTAGCATCCTTTCACAGAGTAGAAGTGCCACTTCACCATTGAGGATTTGTCAGTTTATGGATGTTGCTGTCATGTCAGCCTTCCCGTGCACACAGTGTGCAGCGCAGTGTGTAAATAAAAGAGAACAGGCATAGACATGGGCGACAGGAACACAGCACATACACAGGAGGCACCCAGTTCATACCTGCAGGGGAAACATCACACTATAGCAGACTACGCAGACATAATGCTTTTAATTGCACTTAACAATTCAGTCTGGGTCTATTTGATCTGTTTTATTTTTCATTGTTAGTATTATTTTGTCTAAAACATGTACCTGGATGGCATTAGCTGACCCTCTGTCCCTGTTTGTGTGTTGCTGCAGGTCTCAGCATCCGTGGTGCCCAGGAGGAGGACCCCCCAGACCCCCAGCTCATGCGTTTAGACAACATGCTGCTGGCAGAGGGCGTGGCAGGACCAGAGAAAGGTGGCGGATCTGCAGCCGCTGCAGCAGCAGCCGCAGCGTCTGGCGGGGCGGGCGACAACTCCATTGAACATTCCGACTACAGAGCCAAACTCACCCAGATTAGACAGATCTACCACACAGAGCTGGAGAAATACGAACAGGTAAGGAGTCTTTGCAATCCCAAGGTTAAGATCTTCCCAAGAAGAAAAAGATTCTTTGCTTGAAATACCACACCTCTTCATGCACTTTTGCTCTACGTCCAAGAAAAGTTGAATAACATACATTTTATTCTTTTTTCACCATCAAAAGGTTTAAATAACTACGTGCCTACCAGCTATTTGAAATTTCAGTTTGTGTTCAAATGGACCTATTGAGCTGTACTTCATACTTCACATCGCTTCAGAACACCCTGAACAGCTTTTATTCCCTGCATTAGCAAGAAAATTGCAAAGCATATGCATGATGGGGGGAGAATGTGTTATCAGCTTGGAAAAAATTGCAGTATTATTCACTGTGTTGTAGTTGATTATAGAGATCTAAAGGAGTGCCTTAGTCATCTGTGTTAAATGAAAGTATGATCAGCTCCTTCACCTAGCACTTTGAGCCTGCCATTAAACACAGAGGCATTATGGGCGAAAATAGAAGGTGTAACAGTGATGCCTCAGCAAGCCAGTGAGGTAAATTAGACTAATTTACTCCGTGCTCTCTGAGAGAGGAGGTGGGTATGCAGGGGCACACAACACTTTGCCTGGAGTAAATGCATCTTTCTTAAGGGTGTTTCCAGGTTTTAATTATCTAAATGTAAATACTTAACGAATTTTACTCAGAGTAATGAGCTAAAGTGTGCACTGCGTAAATGAGTTATTCTAATTAATCATGTATGAACTACTGGTTTAACGAAAAGCTGTTTAAATTCGCTCTGCATTACGGCCAAGCCAAATTGCAAATCTGCATTTATATTCAAAGATGACTTCACCTATTATGTCATCAAAGTAATACATAAACAGTGCACTCTGGTGAAGCTTTTAACAAAAAGAGCTCACATGTAATGAACTAATTTCCTATATGAAAAATGTATATAACTTTAGAATATCAGTCAAAGTAAGTTGTAGAAAGCTCACTGCTGTGACTTGGGACATTTTACAGAACTCACTTTGGCTGTTTTTGTCCTTTCTGTCACTTGGCAGGCATGTAATGAATTCACTACTCATGTGATGAACCTGCTGAGGGAACAGTCTCGCACGCGGCCCATCTCTCCCAAAGAGATTGAGCGCATGGTGGGAATCATCCACCGTAAATTCAGCTCCATCCAGATGCAACTGAAACAGAGCACCTGTGAAGCTGTCATGATCCTGCGCTCCAGATTCCTTGATGCCAGGTCAGTGGATCGTGCGAGTGTTGTGTATATATGTGTGTGTGTATCTGGTATCTCGAAACGTATATTGCTTCCATATGACCCATATAAGCAAATCCAGTGGGCGAGGTCATTTTTAGACTGTTTGCAGGTCTGAAGTTTGTTTTTTCTCTCACTGTTCTGGCACAGCACACAGTATGAGCACTGCAGAGATGCATGATTTTAATTGTGTCTGTGTCCTATGCATTATTCATTTTCAAGACAATCATGCCCTCACACCTGAGAGCAGTTAAGTCCAAATGAAATGGGGACCGAGTCATGTGTAATGGATGGAGGAGAGGTCATCAGCAGGTGTTGTGGATTACTCTAATCACTAACAGTGCGATGCAGTGTGGAGCTCTGTGGAGAGCGGCACAAGTTCGGGCCAAACAAGCCAAGTGGAAGCACATTTGCTGCCCACTGCCTGTGTGAAGCGCGGTAAACAAGGCAAAATAAGCAAATGCTCAACAACATAAGTAGTGCCCTTGGGAGGGAAGGGAACCCAGATCTAGTTAGAGTTAGCTTGTTTCTTCTGGAGATCCCTGGGGCTGTGGCACTTCAGGAACAATGCTCAACTGTGCATGCCGTGATTTCTATAATGTACCGAGATGCACTCCGACTGGGCTTTGCGCTCCATCACAAAGCCCACCCATCCGCTGCACTAAACTCTACACATTACACGCTTGGACTGGAGATTGGAGACCAACAGACCAAATTAAACATTGTATGTGTTTTGTGACTTTGTGTGTTTGTGC
Organism: Siniperca chuatsi; assembly: GCF_020085105.1. Taxonomy (NCBI): domain Eukaryota; kingdom Metazoa; phylum Chordata; class Actinopteri; order Centrarchiformes; family Sinipercidae; genus Siniperca; species Siniperca chuatsi. The sequence continues at coordinate 12,544,174 of NC_058046.1, read as the reverse complement.
TTGTCAGTTTGTTGATTGGAGTCTGCTCTTCTGTGTGTTGACTTGACTCTTGGAGCAGGACACGATATTCTGCTCCTGAGGGCCCTTAGAGCCAATTCCTCATTATTTTCACCATTTATGTGTGAGATTGATTGTGCAATTTGTGCTATCCAAATGGATGAGTTAATGCTGGTCCCTCTAATAGGCTTGCCCTGCCTTTCTCTCATTTTTCTCCCCACTCAGGCGGAAAAGGAGAAACTTCAGCAAGCAAGCAACGGAAATTTTGAACGAATATTTCTACTCACACCTCAGCAACCCATATCCAAGCGAGGAGGCTAAAGAGGAGCTGGCCAAGAAGTGCAGCATCACAGTTTCCCAGGTGGGTAGTGCTCATCTAACAGTAGCTGGTGGGTAATCAGGGTGGGAAAGGCTAAAGCCTAGAGGGATAGTTACCGTAGGTCACACCACCAAGACACAATGTCCTTAGCTAACCTTGACATTGTGGCTGCCTAATGATGCTTCAGTCAAGGCTGGTCCCAGTCAGTCAGAGCAGGGCCACAGGGAGGGGAGGCCTATATCATCTTGGCCTCAATCAAAGCACTATGCTGTCCTTCCTTAGGCGCCCCAACGCTGGGTCCCCTGCCATTTGTCCCTCTCATTCCCATCCACCATGTGTGCTCTCTCTGTTGCCTGGTCAGTCGCTCAGGTCATAAGCTGGGAAGAAAAATGGCATCATCCATTACTTTAAGAAAAGCAGTTAAAGTCTGGTGCTTCAAAACACTGGATGATACTGGGTATTTATTTGTATGTTTGCTGTTCAAGTGACCTTGCAGGACTCTGCTAATTCACAGTTATATTTTAGACTTGACGATGCGACTTTCCCACTTTATATATAACCTAGCCCCCTTGTTTGGTAAACCTGAAGGCAATATCTCTCACACCTAACCCCCACATCCAGAGTATTATTATCCTGTGCTCTCTTTTTCTGCTATGATTGTGACTACTATCTAGATTTTCTTATACTCTATTGTTCTATGGTTGTCCTCATGAGACACAATATCAGAGAAACATGAATCTATACAATAATCTGCAGTGTTTTTTTTCTGTGTGGGGAGGGGGTGTTGAGGGGTATATTGAGTGTAGTCATGAAGAGTCAGATACTGTAAAAGCCCATTCTTTTTTGCCTTCAGGGGGTGGGAAGCACCATCACAGTATCACAGGTATGTCATAACTTCTCCTGATCCACTGTTTTCATTTTTTGTACCTCCTTTGTTTATGTATGTAATAGCCTCACAGTTTTCCACTGCACAGAACCTCCCTCCCTCACACTACTGGATCAATGCTAATGTTATCATAGACATATATATCATATGACAGTATTTCAAGTTTGAATTTACATTTTAAAAAGAGTGGATAATAATTTTCAGCATTTACATCCCACCTTTAAGTCACACAAGAACACAGACTATTTTTGATTGATTCATGTTTTTAAACTACACCCATGTTATCACCATATTATGTGTGTACAAATGTGTCACATGAAATTTTACTTTTTGGCTATTGTTTACCACATTATTTTTTTGTTTGTTGTAGAGCATTGACTAATTGTGTGGTCTTCTGAATCTTCAAACTGCGCTCTGAGTTTATTAACCCCCCACCCACCCAATCACTGTGTGCTTTATAGCGGTTAAAGAAATGGCCACCGACCCTCACAAATGGAGCTCCACTCTGTTTTCTGAGTGCCTCACAAAACATGCCACCATACCAGTTCCCATGAGAACAAATCAGTCTGTGCAGAAATTAGAGGGCTTTTAAAAATTCACTTGAACTCGTCTCAGGCCCCATTAGTGGCATACTCCTCGACAAGCGGAGGCCACGGCAGACATTCTTATTGACTTATTCTTAGTGCTTTGGCTCATTTTAAGTGAGTAACAAAGTCGGAGGCTCAACATGATGCCGAGTGCAGCGTAAGTGTGTTATCCCTCACCGTGCCCCGGCCTTTCAGAGTTACAAACCGCTCGCTGTGGCTACTCTAAAGGCTTGGCTAAGTAATTTTTCAGACACCCCCCAAATACTTATTGCGGGTTTGTTGATTGCACAAGCAGTTCATTAAGTAAAAACCATCCGTCGTGAATGGTATGCCAATATCAGTCCGCAGCTTTGCTCAATACATCATCACTGACGAAACACCCTGCATCATTTTAGCAGGGATCATTTCAATGCACTTGATGCACAGTCGTCTTCCCTGAAAGCAAAGCCTCTTTACTTCAGGAGATTCCTGCAGTTCAAATTCAGTGTTTTATTTATATTGAAATGCTGCAGTGAATGGACTGGAATGAACAAAATAATTATCTGACTATAACAATGCGCCTGATTTAATTAAAACTGAAACCTGCTTGTTTATAGAAATTAGCTTAAGTACAATGAGCTATTGACATTGTTACTATTACCTAAGTGGCTCTCTAAATGCAGGATGCCGTCTTATTCCCTCTGTCACTCTGCATGCGCTGTGCTGGGCTCCTGAATAAAGGCTTGGGATTGGACGGCTGTGGTTTGTCAGGGTTTACGGAGGCCATATTTCATATAATCTGTGTCAGTGGTTCAGCATTTATGGCAAAGATTAATTTACATTGCTTACATTTTTCTTCTGAGTGACACTTTTCAATATTTCAGATCATAGTGAATTTAGAGAAGCTAACATTTGAATTCTTATTCATTATTAATGCAGCCTGTATAATTGATGGTATCATAGCCAGTGAAACTACCTTTTGTATTTGTATTTAAGTCTTAGGGCATTGTTACCTCAGATATATTGAGATCATAGACAGATCATGCATTGCCTTACATTGACTAGGGAAGAGGACCGACTTGAAATAAGGTGAAATAGTTTGAATTATTAACTACAGCTCCACTGCCTCTCTAGTGGGCAAAAATGAAGGCAGCGGTATCATGTTCTTGCAAGGAGTCTGCATGGTCATTATACAATCGCTGCCTTTGAGGCTGCTGATGTCAGGTAATTCAATCTCACAACCTGGTTCTCACCACACATAGGAGTCAATTGAATGCATGGTCTGCCACAAGATAAAAGGGAATTAGTTCTGTAGATTGGGTTGTGCTCCACACCTTACAGTGCCATGCATTTGTTCAATATTTAGCTGAACCCGAGAATCACTAAAGCCAGAGTTCAGTGGGCAGGAGGAGGAATGTGTGTAGAACGGAGAAGGGTGGTGTAACGTCCAGAGGATTTGATGCCAACGCTGTTGAGTCTGTCCAGGCTTGTAACACCATATAGTGGTAGAACACAGACATAACACACTTCATCATAAAGGACAAGAGTAAAGTAAATCAAGTTTATGTTTCAACTGTTACAAACTTATGAAATAATCACATTTGAATATAAAACTGTAGAATTAGCGTGCATCACTGCCATATTGGTGTATGGAAAAAAGTAAACTGGTGTATATCCACCCCAGTCAACTTTCAGACTTAATGATACAAATGTCTTCATGTGGAAACACCACAGCTGACATTTGAATACATGTAGTTCTGTTTAATAAACTGTTTGCATAAACATTTTGTTAAATTAAAGAGACTAATGATCTTTAAAACATTTTCTATGATTTCCAGGGGTTTGTGGGCATTTTTGTGAGCTGTATAAAAGAGCGAGAATATTGCATCGTCTTTGGCTCTACAATCCACCATAAGCAGGTTAAGTAAAAAGGATGATGGCCAGGGCTTTCATTGCTTCCAATTAAACCTTGCTTGTTAGTTTAACCTCTAGGTAAACCCATCAAACAATTGATGTCAAGGAAACCCTGCCAACAGTGGGCCTCGCCTGAATGGTCATTAATTTTAATTGCCTAGATATTAAAGATTTAGAGCACAGAGACGTGCAGGATAGAAATGATCTGATGTCCTGCAAATCCAGTCAGTTTTTACGCCACAGCATTGGCGGGCTGCTAGGGATATTAAAATTTAAGCACATGGGTGGAAATTAAATAAAGCGTCATTAGGGGCAGCTGCTCTTTGGCTGGTCCAGCCGTGGGCTGCAGGGCCTGAGAGGGGGGCAGCAGCAAAGCGACAAGACACTCTAATTTATAGAACCATTAAAAACAAGCATCATCTCATTATTATTCCACTGTTATTGCAGAGCCAGCATTCACACATAAGGTTCACCCCTCATACAACTTTTCAGTGTCTGACTGATGTTGGATTTGTTGCATTTCAATTCAACTAAATTAGCATTTCCAACTGCTCCAAATTTGAATATACCCAGTTTCAGACATTTATTTGAACTCAATACTTCCTCGTGCCTTTAGAGTTCCATTTTAGTTTGGTAAAAAATTTTTTTTTTTGAACACATCAATTAACACTGACTGCCCCGACAATATGTGTTTACTGTTTCACATGTCTACAGGTCTTTACCCTCTAACTCTTGTTTTGATAATTACAAACAAAAGTTGCTTCCAGAATCACTGAGCGTGCGCACACACACACACACACACACACACACAGACACACACAAGTTTGTTCCACTATCCCCATGGGGGACAGTCAATGACATAATGCTTTCCCTAGCCCCTTACCCTAATCTTAACCTAATTGTAACCTGTACCCTAAAACCAAGTCTTAACCCTCAAAAAGCAGTCTCTACCCGTGGGGACCCCATGTGTTAGAGGTTCCCAGTCCCCACCGGGATGAAGAGAACATGAAACACACACACACACACACACACACACACACACGTTTCATTGTTGTATTAATGTTTTATTTTCAAAATTAAAGCATATAACTACAGCCACCCAGGCCAGCCATTAATTAAGGGTGACTGTTTATTATATTTGAAGGTGCTATGCATGCTTAAATAAGAATTTTAGTCAAATATGAACATTTAACACAGCTATACAATGTTTTCAATGTTTCTGTTCTGCAATTTGACATGCAGCCTTACATATAATAAACAAGTTACAGCTGTATTTAATTTGGCCTATAATATTTAATCACTTAAGTTATATATATATACTAATTGCACACATGTATTTACATAAGGTGTCAATCACCTAGACTCACTGATCTGGAATCAGTGAGCATTCTATAGAGGGTAAAATATGAACATTCATATATTTCACTGATGGATTTGTATCTCTAACAATCAGCCTTTATGAGATTTATATATATATATAATAAAATACATTGACTTTAGTGTCTGTGCAATAGGAGCCCCTTGTGTTTTAGTTTTGTCAGGAGACAGATCTGAGAGCATGTCATGCTCCCATCCATGAGAAGACACAAGTGACTCCTGATTATAGCTTAATTAGCTTGTGTACCCGGCGGACATTACTGCAGGGGCTGGGAATTGGGTACTTGATGGACCCAAACATGACATCTTGAAACAATCACACTGCTCAGTGCACGGTGCTGTGGCTGCTTGACGTCTGACTCCTCTGCTCCTCCTCCTTCTGCTCTCCCACACAGGTATCCAACTGGTTTGGCAACAAAAGGATCCGGTACAAGAAAAATATCGGCAAGTTTCAGGAAGAAGCCAACCTGTATGCCGCCAAGACTGCTGTAAATGCAGCACACGCTGCAGCCGCTGCAGTGCAGAACAGCCAGGCCAACTCCCCTACCACACCTAACTCCGGTAGGCACTTCTGCATATAGACAAAAAAAGATCTGCCCTCTACCTCAGAGCTTAACCTGCTGCCTACCTGCCTCACTCTCTCATGCACGATTCACACAAGCAAGAGTGACAGGCTCTGCTCCCAGCTTGGGGATCACAGTGTCTCCTGTCTATAAGACAGTTGATGCCAAGCAAACTCATGCATAAAGAGAGCGTTCCTGACTTGTGAACCGAGAACACATGTATTTTTGGCAAAATAAAAAAAAATTCAGAAGGATACCATGGGATTTGTTTCCCCTTGACTTTCTGTCAACTTCCTGTCATTTGTAATGTAATGTAGTAGTCCCACTGGATGGTAATGCTTTTTTGCCAGATAAAGTGAAAGATAATTGCTGGGAGCATTTTACCTACAGTAATAGTATTATATCAAAATGACATCATATGCAGTTCATATAGAATAAGAGTCATATAAAAACACGAAGCCTAAAAAGGGCATGTTTAATCCGATTTAATGATTAATGTAATGCTGAGTGTGGACTAGGCTGACCTGCGTCGGGATGTGGTAAGCTTATGAAGTGGTCCCTTTTTCTTGCACCCAGGATTCCAGATGAAAGATGAAGAGTTTCAGCTGGATTCTGCAGAGAGCAAAAACACTCTTTTAACCAACATGTTTACTGGTACTGGTCTTTTCATAAGCTTCTTATTGTCCTTGTCATTTAACATGTGATACCTCCCTGCCAACGTTAGATTGGAAGTAGGCGATTTGGAACAATTGGGAGCTTAAGCGACCAACCGCATATAGAACCGGTCCCCTTGTGTCATGTGATTTTCATTTCATTTGTGTCCACCACATTTGTAAAAAGATCCTCTTGAGTCCCTCTGCATATCGTCCTCTTCTGTTTGTTTCTTTGCTTCCCTTCCTTCACCCTTATAGTTGCTTGCTTTATGGGAGTCTTTCTTCAGTGTATTTTTCTGCTTGAGTTGGGTCTGTGTATGCAGACGTGCGTAGTGTGTGTGTGTGTGTGTCTGCGTTATTTGTGCGTGCGTGTGTGTGTGTCTGTGCTTTCCCTTTATAGCCTTCTCATGTATTCAGCTACTTACATCCTCCCTTTCCAGGTTCTTCAGGTTCTTTTAACCTCCCAAACTCTGGGGACATGTTCTTGAGCATGCAGAGTCTGAATGGGGATTCTTACCAAGGGGCACAAGTCGGAGCCAATGTACAGTCACAGGTAGGATCAACAATCAGGGACAGTTCCTGACTACAAGTGCAGAGAGCTGTCCTTGTCTTGCCTGTGTACTGAGCCATCCACAGTGCAGTCTGAAGCACATTAAACCAAAAATAGAAAATAAGACAAACATGCTGCTCACGCGAGGGCAGTTCAAATTACCACAGTGAGGCCTCCTATAACCTCCGATTGAGTGAAGTGTTTACTGACTATTTCGCTTTGGATGGAATATTTTGGCAGCCAAAATATAATCCCACCCCACTGCTACCATGCCACAAAGCAATTTACTGGTTACTATTCCAAACATCTTAAGTAAACGTTTTGTGAATGCATTTGGCTTTGACTTGAACTCTTGGGTTGGTATTGGGTTTTTGGTACTGTGTTTTCCCCTTTTTTCTGTATTCTATATTGCTATCTTTCTGTCTCATCTTGTTATTGTGTGTTGTTGTCTTCCATTTTGTAAGTTGAACGCTGCTACACATGCATTTATGAAAACAAATTATGCTTATTCATGATTAAGGTAAAAAATAAAAGGTCATTTCAAACAGTCATAGTGTATTTGTTACATTATTGCCACTTATGCTTTTGTTTATTATTCCATAGCCACTATAAAAAAATTAATAGATTTGAGCATGCTAGTAATGTCAGTATGCCTTTTTTATTATTAGAAAATCTATTAGCTGTGTTACAAATCTGGTTAGTACATTTGCTGTCTCAGGAGTCCCTTTGTGATTTCACACTAGTCAGTATCTGTTGCTTCACTGAGCATGTTTACAGTTAGTGTTGGCCTGCTTTGAGACACTGAGTTGACCAGCTTGTCCACCTTGTCTGTCCCCTCAGGTGGATACCCTGCGCCATGTTATCAGTCAGACGGCAGGATACAATGATGCTCTTGGGGGAAACACGATGTATAGTTCACATGGCTTAAATGTAAGTAGAGGTTTTATTGGTTACACATGTGAGTGTTGAGACAAATGCAGTGTGAAATTAGTTACTACTGTTTTTCATAATCAAAATATGCTGCACGGTTATATTTTGATTATATTTAATGAAGGTACAGCATATTTCAGCTTACCTAAGCATGTGCCATACAATATTAGACATAGCATCTTGTCATTTCATCACCTGATATGAATAAAAGTTGCATTTGATAAAAATACATTACACAACCCGGAAAATCAAATCTCCACCTTTACTTTAATAAACATCTTTTAATCTTACTTGTTCGACTCAAACCAAAAATGAGATGAAAAAAAGGCTTTTTCGCTGCACGGTATCTGTTGCATTTAGCTGTTTTTTAAATGCTTCCCAGAATTTTCCATAGCCTTATCTTCATGATAAAATATGAACATGTGATCGCCTGCAGCCCTTTCCAGACGTGAATTCCATCTTCCTTGATGAGGTTTGATATGGCGCCTTTTTGTAAAGCAGCGCATAATCTGAAGATATCAGAGTAAAGATTAATTTTGTTGATGAGAGAGGATGAAGAGAGAGGGAAAGAGAGAAACAGTATCAGACAGCTCTCTCTCTCTCTCTCTCTCTCTCTCTCTTTCTCTGCACTATATCAGAACCTCAGTATTTGCTGTCTTTATATTGTTATGCCTGTTGGGTAAAATGCACGCATATTCACAGTCTAATATTATTTAAAGCTTAAGCATCAAAAAATAAGGTATTAGATTTACAGCAGTGTTAGAAATTAAAAAATTATTTCTGTGAAGAAAATTAACACATTTTATGTAAGCAAATGGTGGGGGCTGTTTGCCAGCATTCACTGCTTTTGGTGTCATTTTGGCTTTGCTGAAGCCTTATTGCTATAAGCTCTTTAGACATGTCAACTCCTACCAGGATCAAGCGTTTTTCACTTTCTCACAAGGTTTCTCACTTCCATGCGTGGTGTAGACCTGTGCCTACTGGCTCGTCAGAGCTCAGTGTGATCCCTCCTAAAACAGCAACTGATGGCACTGAACAGCCTTAACACATGATAACAGAAAGATAACAAAAGAGTAATACAGTAATAAATATATTTTGAATAAGTCAAATTGTGGCAAAGCTTTTTTTTTTTTTTAGAAACAACCCTAAAAGTGCCTTATAGATATATTAGCATAGACTAACCTTTAGCTTTGTTGGTGGTGACGTAGAAGGATCCAGTAAAGGCTAGGTCATGCCTGGAGCAAAGCAAAGTCAGGCTGGCTAAGACTGGCTCTCTTGGAGAGGCCCTACCCTGTCACTTTCACTCAGCTCCCCCCACCTCACCCGGCCCGAGCCCTCCCTCTTCTTGACTGACAGGAGAATATGTAGCGACAAGCTGTCGGCCGCTGCTGAAATCTGCTTAGACACTGATTTTAGGGACTGCTCCCATTGGTCAGGACAAATTTGTTTCCTAGAGTCTCTTTGCTGATGCTACTGTAAAGAATGCAGGACTAATCACACAGCATCATTGTATGTAAAACATTTTAATATCAGCTCACGCAACCAGAATCTATAAGTCTATTTCCATTTTTGGAGTGTATTGTTACATTTTGGGAATAAAAATGTACCAAGCTCATATTGCAGAGAATGTGATTGTAATCTCAACCTTTCCCCTTCGTGTCCCAGGCTAATGGGGGATGGCAAGATGCAACGACTCCGTCTTCTGTAATATCTCCGACAGAAGGACCTGGAAGTGTGCACTCCGATACCTCGAATTGATCCGCTATTAATACATCTTTCAGCTCAAACTGAGCATGGACTCTTTCACCTGGCTGACAACTGCAGAGGATATACAAAAACTTTTCACAACAGATTCATTTTTCCTGTACCTTCAAATGTCCCTCGACCATGCCACACACACGGAAAATGACATTCTCCATCGTTTAAAACCCAGTGTTTCCTGATTGTTCCGTGTTTTCTTTCTGCCTTCATAAATCAACTTTAATCACCATGCTCTTATTTGTTTGTCGTAGGGGTAAGCACACACATGTACAAATAGCAAACAGCCCTCAGATGATACTCAGTAAACTTTTAGGATCTGAGCTTAAAATACTGGATGACACGCTACTTAATGTTTTTTATGACATTTTAAATGGTCATTTGTTTGATTCTTGATTTAATTACTACTTTTCCATTTTGATAATTGGGTTCTCTTTCATTTCATACAATACATAGATTAAAGCAGCTGTTTCTTTGACTGTAATGTGCTTGCAATCTTGTCCAGCAACTCAACAATGCTACTGTTGACAGCTCAATGGCAGCTTTGTAGTTACTTTCAAGATTTATTTTTGCCTTACAGCCGTATACATTAGTAGAAGGAAATGCCTATTCAAACTCTGGAACATAAAGAAGTGTAATTGATTGCTTGACTATAACATGACACCATTCCATATTTTATAATTTGATGTTTAGTATGTACATATGTTAACATTTTTTTGTACTGCTTATCAACAAATCCCCCACAGTAGATCATTCCTTCATGGCACACAGGAGCAGGCCCCGTCACACAGGAAAAGTTGTACATAATATAGCTTAAGAGTAATTATACATCCCACCAATCAATACACAGCTTTATTACCTCATTCAATTCATACAAACAATAATAACACAATAATTTCCAACATTTCTTTAGCTTAGAGTGCTCACTTACTACCTCTAAACAATATCACCACCATAGTTTCTTTTGCCCTAATTTAATGTTTTTATGTAGTTATTTTGATTACATCTTGTAACACTGTAAACTCTTCATTCTCTATGTAATCTAATGTATATTTTAATCTTTTAATAAAATGCCGTTGCTGTACTGCAACTTAAAAAGACAAAAATAAAAAATGAAAATGATAACAATATTAATGCCATGAAAAATAGATGGGGAGGGGGGTGAAGAAGTTGTTGGTATGTGGCTTTTACGCGGGGGTGCGCTGAACATTGTTGATAAATTAACACCAAACAGTAAAACTGTTGTAAATACTGAGAAAAAAAACATTTTGAATGTTGCTCATCTTGTTACTAAATCATGCAAAAAAGGAAAAAAAAATCATTATAAAAACTGTAATGCATAGAGGTTTCAGTATTCAGAACTGTCAATTTTCAGCTCTGTTCAACAGGGTTCAAAACTTCCTTTCTCTTTTTTCTATTGTATGTGATTCTGAAACTGAAAAGTCATGACAAATGATTTGTGGCAGTGATTCTAATGTATTAAAGATGTTTAGTGTTACTTTCTAACCAGACTACACCCTGGACTGAAAAGTCTTCCTTGTGGTAGTTGTGTGATTTCAAACATGAATAAACCTTTTGCTTTCATGACAGCAAGGTGTGCTTTCTTTCATGTTAGTTGAGTCAGTTGGCGAGGCTGGGCACGTTTCTCCATCACAAACTGCCGATTCGTTTAAGCCTGTACATATGCTATTTCCTGTAATTTTTCTTTCCCCTCATCAATGATAAAACAAAACTTTACAGTGCTTATTTCCAAAATTTTATGTGTTGATTATATATTCACACTAATATTTCAAGTAATTTATTCATCATTTGCATGCAGTGATCCCTGCACTTATAAGCTCTGTACAAGGCCTTTGCCCCTCTTTCATATGGTGGGTAGAAGGTAAAGATTTAACCTGGTTTGCAGCTACTGTGGAGCTGACATGGTTAGTGCAATTAACTGAAATGTCAGGCACTTCTAATTCAGGCTATTTTATCTGTCTGTTGTGGAAAGGCTGCCTTAATGGATCATTGGTTACCAATTCCTCATGGAGATTGACATCCATTTATCCTAATTTTCTCAGAGTTCTTCATTCCTGTCTTCCCCCTGTGCTTGTGTCCAGTGTTTGTATCTCTTAGTCATGGATCCTCTTAGATTTTTGACATTGTAAATACTGCTAAAACACAGTGTGTTTGTTCACTGCAGCAAATAGAGAATATCCCCACTCATGATGTGCAGCTAATTTAAATTTTTTTTGTGTGTGTGTGTGCATGCACGTGTGCATGTTTAGTATTTGTTTTGATTTCAACATATGAGTGTAGATAGACAGGAAAAAGAGAAAAGAGATGTAACAGCATAGCATGAGTTGAATTCAAGCGCAAAGCACAGACGGTTTCCCGGGAGAACATATTTGTCCACTCAACCAGTGCAGAACTTCATTGAACACCTTTCTCTGGAAATCATATCTTTATCCTGATATTACACACCCATGCCCACTTTTTTTAATAGCAATTTAAATTTTTAAAAGTAGTGTTGCCTTTGAGGTAAATCACAAAAGAAACCTCATAGATTTTCAAAACTGCCACTAATTTTATTTGTAATTATTAATAATGATTGAATTCTGCTTGAGGGAGATTTTGAAACATTTTACTGTTGTTTTAATTAACATTTAGTGTTTCCACACAAGCTATTTTTTCCCATGGCAATGCTGTTTAAGACCATTCTTTTCTAATGAAATGAGGTGTGCATATGCATATGCAGTACATATTTCCTTTCACAGGAATTATGAAAGCATTTGGAGTTTGTCCAGTACTGCTGTACTCCGCCATTTGGATTACAATCTATTTGCTCATTCTACCTTTACAAATAGATACATTTGCTTCCTCAAGACTTCAACTATTGGATTTTAAGTACTGCACTCAGAAAAATTGGCCTCAGAACCTTTTAAATAAAGAAGTTACATTTTCTGAGATTATGCCTATTAGAGATTTTTCTAAGGTTCATTAAAGACGACATTTTCTAAGTAAAATTCGCCATGAAAAGCATGCATCATTAAATATGGAAATCCAGAGTTATATTAGCAATATGCGCATAGCTAGTGCCAATTAAATTAGAGAAAGATATCATTTATATTATTAAGGTAGAGTTCATATTAGATTAAATATAAAATGTAATTTTTTCACGGTTTGATTTATAGCTTATACTGCATTGTTCACAGACCCATGTTATACTGTATTTCAATAGAGAGATTGTTTATATTAAAATGTAAAAAGCTGTAATTGCATCACACTATTGCTAAATTAAATTGGTAGGGGGTTCAAACAGAAATTCATAAGCTGGCACATATCTATTTTTCATTCTTAAATGTGACTCTATATGCACAGCAGTGTACACACAAACCCCCCAAAGCATCATTAGTGTCTGTAACTACTTTGTTCTTCACTTTAGATTTGATTTGGCTACTTTCTGAAAGCCTTAGGAATGTAATATCAGAATGAAATAAGTGGAGTCCAAGACAATATGCAATATGTTGTTTCTTTGATCTTGGATCAAAGATTGGGATATGTACAGTATGAGGAAACATAAAAATCTAATAGATCTTAATTCATTAGAAAGCAATTTTGGGGATAGAAAGCAAGCTATTGTGAAAGCTGCTATCAGTTCATTAACAACAGCTCACACATTTTAAGTACATTCCCAAACCAAACAGCTATTATGATCAGGCATCAACATGATCAAGTCATCAATCAAAACTCTTAAAGCACCTGACTTTAAAACACATATTGCATCTGAGATGCAAAGCACAAATCACACCAATTCTAAATGAAGAAGATAGAGATTTTAAGAGACAGAGGCAATGTTCAGAGCCACAGAGAAGCAAGTATAGTAACAGAATGAAGTAGCAAAAACTGCTGCCTCTAAACCAATGTGACTATTTAGGTTTCATTTAATTGTAGAGTGTGGAATGCAACAGAACTCAGACATGGGGTAAGGCCTTGTTAGGTACGTATGTTGGTGCACTGATCTTACAATCTTGCTTATATTACTAGCATGGATGTGTGTGTGTGTGTGGTGTGTGTGTGTGTGAGTACATACATTACAGGTATTAAAAACACTGGTAACCTTTTACTTTAATTCCTCCTATTTAGCATTTATAAACACAATTTATTCATTTAATTAATATCTTCTTCTGAGACATTTTGTATATCATTGCAAATGTTTTACTATATTATCATCCATTATCTGTTTATACATCAGTCCCCACTTACTGTATTGGTGCCCACAGGAGGAGGATTTATATCTTTGATAAATACATTAATAAACATGTATATCTGCTTACAACTATACAGTGCAACTATATATACTTTGAAGCAACAACTTTGAACAATTTATTTGTCTAGCAAGATAATTGAAAAGAATATGTTTCTATATAAGCGTAACAGTGACAAATACCAGTGACAGGACAGTGGAAATGACTCAGAAAAACCATTCTGATTGGTTGTCTGTCTTTAAATGTCTATTTTCAGTAAAATATTTAAGGTGCCTGTTTCATTTCTTTGATCTTACTCAGCTCATATGAGCTGAGTGAGAATGCTGTTATCAAAATGTGATGCTGATCTAAAACTATATGCTTTATTTTAATTGTAAATTTAAAAAAAAAAACTTGAGTTGACTAACATGCTTTACACAGATACAAACATGCAGGATACCCTGTTTCTGGAACAGGGGCTTCTGGTTAACTTGCTATTTCATTTCTTCTTGAATATCCCCTTTGGATAATGGTTTTGCTTTGTAAGAGCTTGCTTCATGAGATGCTCATAAAGCCAGAGACATGAGCCTGAGAGTAGTATACAGTACAGTAGTTTGATTTACCGAGCAGGAGTATAATGGACCAGATACTTCCTGCACTGATCTCTTCAGCAGCTCTGACTTCTATTAAGAGATGAGTCCTGAGTGGCCTTTGAGCTTTAAAACAGTGGAGTTAATTAACATTTGATCTTACCTCTCCTTACATCTTTAGAAGTTCATTTTCAATTTCATTTCAACCCATTCACCCATTTTGGTGCTTGAAGATTGCTTTAGGATCACACGTAGCCTCATCTCTGAACTGATGGTGGCTTATCACAGCTTGTTGGGCAAAAGCAGGCATGTGAAGGCTTGTGACAGGAGACAGATGTTTGCCTTACCTCTTAGCAGACGCGTTTCAGCAAGCAAGGGCTGCCTTTGTGCTGCTCAAATATACTGACACCAAGTCACAAAAAAATAGAAAACAGCAAAAAACAGGACCTGCATCTGTGTCTCGCTCACTCACACACACACACACACACACACACACACACACACACACACACACACACACACACATACATACAAACATTGCACACTACTTTATTAAAGCAATGGCTGCATTATCTAAAGTTTGGGCTTTTCTAATCTGGCTTCATAACGACATAATTACTGAGTGTGTCACCATTCACTGAACTGCACAACTTACAAAGCAGGTGCAAGACACCAAGACAGATGATAGATGTAACCTACAGCATGGAGCACACTTCATATGAAGCCACAAAAGGTTCAAGTAGCGTAATATAAAACTTATTGTGGTGACAGCTCTTAAATTCATTTGATCTATAAAGGTGCAGCATCTGATTTTGATTATATTTGGTGCTTCATGGCCTCATTCATACTAAATCCTTACTGTTTTTAAGAAACACATGTGTTAATACATGTGTAATTTCTGTAAATAAACAAATAATGGATGATGTGTTTTAGAGGCAGGGATATCATACATTGACACAATGCAAACATAGCACCTGACACGCAGAAAAAATGCCACAGCACTTGAAAGTGGTTCATGTGCCAGTTACACTTAACACTCAAACCATAGTGTTATGACTGGAACAACTGGGAAGCTTACAACATAAAGATACATTCCTTCCACAGCTAAATTCAATGCATTGTGTTTCAGGGATATTTATTAATAACTCAATAACTAAAAATAATAGGTGAAAATTAGACACAATAATTACCGACAAATCTTTGCATAAAAATTGACTGAAAAAAATTCTCTGTTGTTTGAGTGCCTTGTTTTGAGTGAATTTACAGGTTAATTAAACATACTGTTACTCAAAAATACTGTGTACATGCATAAGATAGAACGCTTTTATTGAAAAAAAACAAAAACAAACAAACACTGATAATATGGCAAAGAATAACAACACCTCTAAACAACAATCCAGAAATCCTGGTTATTTGCAATATGCAAGGAAATCATACTGAAATTGTTGTTATTGCTTAAGTTATAGTTTTACCTAAAGGTACTCTGTGGAGTTTTGACCACTAGTGGTGCTATGGAACAATGTTTGTATAAGTGGATCCCCATTTTGTATGTATGCACACACATGCAGACATACATGCACACCCACGAGCAAACAGGTGACGCTATTCACATCTGATCGACAGTAGCGCACCAACAAATGTAGCAATGCGCTAACAAAGGCAATGAAGAAGCTAGCAAACATGGATGTAAACATTGCACAATTTAAAATATTTCAGAAATCGGCTTTGCAAATGTTTTGTGAGGAAGG
This sequence comes from Siniperca chuatsi, assembly GCF_020085105.1. NCBI lineage: Eukaryota > Metazoa > Chordata > Actinopteri > Centrarchiformes > Sinipercidae > Siniperca > Siniperca chuatsi. The sequence continues at coordinate 12,528,094 of NC_058046.1, read as the reverse complement.
AAATTCATTCATGTCCTGACCAAGACCTCAAGCATGGACACAATGTCTTTTGGTGAGAAACATTGAATATCAATATAACTTTTGATTGTTTACAAGAAAATTGTAAGACACCTTTAATGTACACATCATGGCATGCAAGCATATTTTCATCTTCATATCCACAATGAATTACAAATTGTATATTGTTACACTAAGTATTAGTGGTATTGTCTTGTCTAGTTGACTGTAAGTTTATCTAAAACACTATGCACTCACTAGGCTCTACATGTTTTGTACAGTGTTTTCTAAAGAAAACTCAAGGACAACATTTCTGGAAGGGTGTGGTTATTAACTGTGAATTTATGGTATTGGTGAGAGTTTGCATGGTCAATTGTGTAACTGTTAAGGCTGATGGAAACATTTGTTTAAATGCTGTGGCATTGTTTTTAATGTAATCTGTTAATAAAATAGTTTCAATCCTAGTATCCTGGTGTGCGCTGGAATATTTATTTTTTGGTTTACTGTGGTTTTCTCTGCCCCAGCTGGCACCCAGGAGAGACGCACTGCTGTGCACAGGGTATCTTTTCTTCATTTATACAATAATTGTTTAAAAAGAATACTGTAACTGGTGACATATAGTGATAAAATGTTACTCTCCAAGTGACTTAAAGACAATACAATATGTAAATTCAATGTCCTGTGTTCAAATACCATCCAGGATTTTTTCTCATGTCTTCTTCCTCTCTCTCCCAGTGTATCTTGTCTCTGTCTCCCTGTCTTTTCTTGGATATATGTCCTGACATCCAAAAACAAATGATCCTGTTGTCAACTTCTGGAAAAAAGATAAAGTGGCTGAACCTATTTGTTATCCAAGATTAGGCAAGTGGGTCATTGAATAAGTATACCAGACAACAGACTAAATTCATTTACAAGATTTAAAAAGGGTATAAAGTGACAGCTCTACCTAAAGTGACAACATGTTTGTGACTAGACGCCTCTGATGTTTGATTTTTTTTCCGAAACATAAAATGGCCTGTTAAATATCCTTTGCTGCATTGTCTCATGCTGAAGGTAGGTGGGGTGATTCAAGGATGACAACATGCTGAGAGAGATTATCAAAAGCGTTCACAAGTATTCAGAGTAGTTTTGAGCTACTAAAGGAACTCTACGGTCAGAGTTATATTTGAGGTTTATTACCTGGATGAACCTTATTGTTCACCCTCATCACTGTTTGCTGCTGCAACACAGGAGTTGTTTCAGCAATAGGTTGGAGCAGTCATTTGTTCTTAGTGCAACTAGACTCTGAAATGAGCACACTATGGAGTTGCACCTAACCTATTGTCTCAGTGCTTCTCTCCAGCAGCACAGATACAGATCCGTGCTTAGAATGACGTGTAGTGTCTGTATGAACCATGTACTGGTTGTGTTTTGTCCTTTTTTGCTGTAGTGTGTCAGCAGTGGAGGCATCATGAGATCATAATTACTATCACTTCAGGTAGCGGTTTCCCCTGTTTTCAGTATTTATGCTAAGCTAAGCTATCCCACTGCTAGCTGTACTTCTATATTTAGAAGACTGATTTTAAAGTTGTGTCAATCTTCTCATTTTTGTTTTGGCAAGAAAGTGAATAAGTGTGTTTTGCAAAATATTGAACAACACACAACACTGTTTGAAAATACATGATGAAACTGATATACTACTGCACACCACAGCATTTCATCAATAAAAATGTTAATTTTACTGAAATATCTCCAAACCTGAAAGCCACCACCCGGCTGCTTTGATTCTGGTAATTACGCGAAATAACAACACATTTTTGCAACACATTTTCCCTCCTCCATGCCTATCTAGTGCAGTGTGGCTATAGGCTACATTGTGTAATGGGAAGTCATTAGCTTTTGGTCTGATGCAGTTTGTTCTCAGTCCCTCGCTGCTACATTTATATTTCATATCTTATGTTTCACACTGTATTAACAGCTGTGGCTTGTTTTTGCCATCTGCAGACAATTACTTTAGTTTACTTGGCTTTGTAATAATAACATGTTTTCTTCTTGCATCTCTCTCAATAGACAACATACTGCAAATTCTTGACAGGTGCTGAGGCATTTGCTCAGGAGACAGGGTGAGGAGGATTATTACTGCATTATTTAGTTCTCCTGAAATAAACAAACACATTCCCTTCCTGGCATCATGTGCGACTACCAAGTCAGCATTGTGTTGCATCGCTCCAGCTCGGAGCAGCCAATTATGATTTACGTCGACTACCAAGAACCTCATTGCCCCTTTTCACTACCAACAAGACCCACTTAGTGTCGAATATTTTCCCTTCCATACCCTCTCATTTGCTCAGTATCTCCTCCTCTTATGACCTTTTTACATTCACCTTGCCTTGTTTCACCTACTTGCTATCACCACAGTGGCTCAGGTTCCGCTCCACAGTCTAGTTTCAGTATAATAACTTGACACTTCACATTGCATTAGTCTTAGTCCCGACAACAAGGTTATGTGACCTATAGTGTCAGAGAGCATACACCATACTTGCCTGGAGTAGCTATTTATCAAGACAGCTTTGGGCCACCTATGAGTCAGAGCAGAACAAATACAGATGTGAGGCGGTTATACTGAGGACATATTTGTCCAACAACCAGAGTTTTAGCTAGCAAACATGATCATGCAGTTTTTTTCTCATAGAGACTTGAATTAATCCTATACAAGTCACTAGGATGCATGTAATTTTTATTACATAATAAAAGCATAAATGTCCTTTTTTTTTAAATAACTCAATGTGCTGTGAACTATGGAATCTAAAGAGGAAGCTGATTTCATGAATGTATACATCTTGTTTTTTTATTCTCAACTATTGATTGAGAACAATGAGCGGAGATGCTATAGCTAAGTGTTGAGGGAGGATGGGGAGACTCTGGGCTGCCGAGAAGGAGGCCGGCTCTGAACCCCGAGGAAGTCATTAGGAGACCAGTGACCTCACTGATGCAGCGTTCAAAAAAGCTGCCCGCTGGCATGATGTCATATTTTACATGCCATCAGTCACTCCACCACCCCTGGCCATCAAACCTGACGAGCATACCGATATTGACCACTTGAGATCATGAAGAGGAAATGTGTTAAAGGGTGCTCGCATTTATGTGGACAGATTTCTAATCATGACTTTTGGGATTCTTGTCACTTTAATCCCGTGAAGTGCAAAAATCAGCCCTTGGGAAACATCCTCCACCACACTCCTTAGTGCACATCTGGCCCTCATAACAATATCTCAGATTATTATCAGAATCAGAAATACTTTATTGATCCCCGAGGGGAAACTCTTTCATTACAGCTGCTCACTATCACGTCGATGCACACAGGAATAGAAGGAATAGAAGTACTAAGCAAATCAAAATATAATACGCTATAATACAGGTAAGATAAATTAAGTACGATGTGGATATCAGTATAAAAGCTAAAATAAGTGTAAGTACCAAAGTGGATTTAGAGGTTGATAAGTATTTACGGTATAATACAATGTAATAACATAAGTAATAAGTAACAGTGCATGAACTGTCAAGTTAAGTGTAGTTTCTTAAGATGATTATGGACAGTGGATATTGCACAGCAGTAATAGAAGTATGAATAAATATCAATAAATAGGGAATTTTAAGCTGAAAACAGAGTATATTACACAGGAGTATTAAACAGAGAATTTTGCACAATTATTTCAAGTATTGCGGTGATGTTAATGATCCAATGTCCAGTTTAATGACTTAGGGTCAAATAGACTAACACTTAGAGGGAGGAGTTAAAGAGTTTGATGGCCACAGGCAGGAATTACATCCTGTGCCGCTCTGTGGTTCATTTTGGGGGGATGAGTCTTTTGCTGAAGGTACTCCTTTGTTTGACCAGCATGCCATGGAGTGGGTGGGAGACACTGTCCAAGATGGCATGTAGTTTGGACAGTAGAGAGTCCAGCTCCACCCCCACAATGTCACTGGCCTTACGGATCAGTTTGTTGAGCCTGTTAGTGTCCGCTACCCTCAACCTGCTGCCCCAGCATGCAACAGCATACAGGATAGCACTGGCCACCACATACTCATAAAACATCCTCAGCATTGTCCAGCAGATGTTGAAGGACCTCAGCCTCCTCAGGAAATAGAGGCGGCTCTGGTCCTTGGGAAACACTTTAAAGTGAACATACAGCCATGTAAACTGATTTTAGAAATGAAGTTGCAGTATTGAATTGACATATACATTCAAGACTGAATGAAAGTTAAGCTTTCTGAGATGAACACTCTGGTCTTTAAAGTGACCTTTGACCCCTAAACCAGATGCTTGATTTTGCATTTAAAAAGTGTATGCTTTAACTCTAGCCGTGTTGCTCTGTTCTTCTCAGTACACAATATGTGATTAGAAGATATGTGATTAGCCCGCCTATTTAAGGCAAGCACATTTATTTTTTGCTAGGCATCAGTCACTGTGGCCACAAGTGGTAATTATGGGCTAAAGGAGGAATGAATTTCCTTACACTTCCCAAGATTCTCTTGATTCCGCTGCTTTATCAATGTGTGTCTCCACATATTTCTAACCAGTCTGGAAGCGTTGTAGAGACAACATATTGAAGGGACAATTTACTCTCCATGATGAGTAGTAGCCTGTTTTATTTTTAGCTGTCTGAAGTCTGAGAAAATAACCCTGATGATGTCATCAGGATTATTGTCTCTTTGGCTTGGGAGACAAAATGTTTAACCAAAAGCCTAGCTCACAAACTGGGACACTGAGTTTGAAATAGCATTTACCAGGCAGGGCAAGTCTAATGAAACATTTAATTGCATTATGGGAAGTGTAGGTTCCAGCGTTTATGATGAGACAAGGGGTGTTCATGGTTGAATTGCATTATAGGTGATATCTGGGTTTAAAGTCAACAAGTTTGAAAAAAAAATCAATCATCTAGATATGAACCACTGTTGCTGAAGCCGGAACACATTCCTGTATGCTTCTGGGACATTACATGACACTACTTGTTTGGAACAATACATATTTTCTTACCTACAGTAGAATCATGAATATTTTCTATATATACACATTTTTTTTTTATGAATTGAACGTTTTATTTGTATTTTTTTCTTCAGTAAGCATTTCCCTGTGCATTGTTCCTTACAATATGACTATATCAGACAAGAGTCATCAAGCAAGTTTAGATTAAACTTCATTTACAGCCACACACAGCAGCTGTATGTTGTGAACAGCAGTACATATCAATACAGCAGCCCTTTGACTAACTGACATTAACACGATTAAACCAGATAAATAACAATTGTAAGCTTACTGGTAAACCAGGCAGTGGCATCCAAACAACAGTGTGTACATTTGCATTCATCAAAACCCCTTGAGACTTTTCACATTTCTCTGCATTAAGCTTCAATGTGTTAGAATCACCTCAGAAGGCAGTGTTACCAGTGGGGCTACTATGTTGATCTGAGCTACAATCTGCACCACTGTGCTGCATAATTTATTTTATTGCACAAGAAGTAAACCCCTATCACTCTTCCACACAATTGCAGCCGTAGCAAATGTGTTTATCTTGTTTATTTCTCTCTCTCTCTCTCTCTCTCTCTCTCTCTCTCTCTCTCTCTCTCTCTCATTCTCTCTCTGGGTCTCTGGGGTCCGTGTGGCCCCTGTCTGCTTCCTGGTGGTGTCTGGGAGCCCAGGTCTACGAGGCACCAGGATCATTTTCCCTCTGTCGCTGTTGTCACTAGCATGGACCCAGCTAATTCATCTTGCTAATGGCAGGTGGGTCAGTTGAGCGCTATAATTGTGATTTCCGGATTTTTTTTCTCTTATTTTTTTGTGGCTGTATTTCCTTGATCTAATAAAAATAGCAAAGCCAGCTTTAAAAGAAGACAGCTCTCAACATGTTCACTCTCTTCTTTTACCATATCGTTAGGAAGATATGCAAATTCAGTTGTGTCTTCAGTTACAAGTAAAGAATCACAAATTGTCAAGATTCAGTGTTTTCAAATGCCACACACATTTGGTTAAACTGGTTGTTTGATTAACTGTAAAGACTTTTATTCCAAACAGAAATACACATTTTGTTTATAAAAAAGTGAAGTTGTGCCAAATTAGGGTATGATTTTAGATAATTTAAGCCCTTGAGTCGCAGTTAGATTATATGCAATAAAAATATAAATAATAAAATACTTCCCCAGAATGGATATAATAAACTCTATGCTTTTTAAAGTGTTAACAGATTTATTTTTCAGAGTAACCAGAATGAAGCCAGCAGTCAGTTGGAGCCACTGGGGCATGAATCTCCAGAGAGCAGTGGACATGGAATGAGCTCGGGCTGATTTCAGTCAGGAGGAAGGTCGTCACCACACAAATGAAAAACATGAGAAGTGGTTCAAGGTCTAATCAAGTCCTGAGACTGCACTCACTGGGAGCAATTAAGTTCCTCCCTCTCTCTCAGCATAGGTAACCAGATCCTCATATTGACATTCTCAATAAAAGGTCATTTACTGTATGGATAAAATGATCAGCCTCCATTGCCTGAGAACCTTATAGCATAAAATGAACTTTAAAATTGTGGTCACAGCTATGACCAAAAATAGTGCATTATTTACAAAATTGACAAGGACATAAAATCGAAGAAATGATTCACATAAAAGAACAAGAGGAATACATCTAATACAATAAATGCGCAGTGTATTTGGAAACTACATGCAGGATCTTCACTGCATGAATTTCAAGACCTTGGCACCGAGTCCAACCCAACCGCAGGATTCATTACCATCATTGCTAGTCTGACACAAATTAAGTCCCGGTACTTTCTGTCTTGCCTCTCAGACCACAATACTTCATCATAAGTCAACCTTAATTTGTATGGTTGTCGCAGGCACTTGTTGTCAAGTCTGTTAGCTTGCAGCTCCCTTTGTCAAAGCCTGTCAGGACTGCACAGACTGGCAGGGAGAGAGCGACGCGATTTTCACACTCTGATCCCACCTAGAATGCCTAGAAAACTCTTGTTTGCCTCTAAGCCAAAATGTAAAACATACTCCTTGCAAGGGCTTTTTGTACTGTCTCCCTTCATATACATTTTTCAGGAAGTGTGAATTATGTATTAGGGGATATACTATATATGATACCTCTACAGATAGAATTCTATGCAGTCCGTAAGATGATGCTGTTTTGGCTTTAAAAACCTATTTCAGAACAGGATTTTACATGTTTCTCTTCTCCATTTTTCACCCCTCAAGAGGAATCAACCTGTCTCTGTTTCTTCTCTGAGCATCTAGCTTTTACAACACATCCCTGTTCAAATTAAATGCAACGTTGATGATTACCAAGTAAAACTGAATAAGGGGTGAAAATGCTAAATGATACTATAAGAGCTGTGATTGGGTTTTAGCCACGGAACATACACAGATTTAGGTGTGAGGTGAGTCAGACTCTGTTTTTTGCCTTTTGCCAGGGTAATAATGACCAGATATAAACCAGATATGACCAGATATAAATTCTCAAAGCGTGTCTAGATCATCTTAAGTTTTATCAAAGTGAACAGAGTAACACATATTATGGCCTTTCTTGTGGGCAGCTCTCGAGGGTTAACAGTCTTATTTTGAGAGAGTTGCGAAATGATCCCCCTTCGGACCACAGAACTGACACAGTCAACACGTAACATCTGAGAACATTAAAAGAAGAGTCTATGGAATCTAAAAATACTCCAGGACAACATTAAGAGTAAACACACAAAAATAATAAGAAGAAGAAAAAATTTAAATGTCTGATAGTGGGGAGTCAGCCGTCATTTCACTTGAAATTCTTTTGCTGCCACACCTCTCTCCATCTCTGTTAATTACTTTCACAGCAATACACAAATTCCCCTGGGCTCTTTACCAAAAAGCAATAAACATTGTACCACACTGACTCACCAATTGGCAAACAACTACAAAAGAAACAAGAATAAAAGTAACCAATTAAAAAGAAAACCCATTTGCACTGATTGGTAACACTCTTAAGTTTTCAGAATCTGAATCTGAATCAGAAACAGGTTTATTGTCAAGTAAGTTTCACATACAATGAATTTGCCTTGATGTTGTGGTGCATAACAGTCAAAATAAACAAAGTAAGAAAAAATAAAAACAAAAACTGTAAAAGTCAAGAGTCATGAATATAAAAAATAAGTTTACAATTAAAATATGTATAATATATCTATTCTAAAATAAAGTTCTGTACAGCCTTTAAGATGAAGAGGATGGAATGTGCAAAATATTGACTAAAGGATGTGCAAATGTAAGAAAGAAGAGTATGTGCATTTTTTTCTGTCTGTTTTTGACCTCAAGGCACCATATAATTGCCACACTCGCCTTCATTTTCATATTACTAAAATTGTAAATGCTTATGAAAATAGCTTCGATAGCTGTTTATAAGTATCCACACTGTAAAAATCTGATAACTGAATACCTGTTTACTTATGATGTACTATATAACATCTACAAACATGCTATTACAGGTTTGTATGCTCCTATTGGTGCATATTTTAACACCTCATAATGTGCAATATACTTTCTTAAAGGAATAGTGTGGACATTTTGGGAAATACGCTTCTTGCCCAGATTGAGATAAAAAGATTATTATTAGTATTATTACCACTACCATATCTGTACAATAAATATGAAGCTACCACCAGCAGCCAGTTAGCTTAGCACACAGAGTGGAAACAGCAGGAAACAGCTAGCCTGGCTCTGTCCGAAGGTAACAAAATCCACCAACCAGCACTTCTAAAGCTCACCAATTAACACATCACATTGCTGGAGTGTTGTTGTCACCCTGAGGTTGCCAGGCAACCAGCAGAGACTTCAGGAAGTCAGTCACTACGCCTGAATAAGAAACAATCTCACACATAACCCCCAACTTGTTGTTGTTTTTGTATGGATTAAACAAAATATATATAACATGTTAATTGGTGAGCTATAGAGGTGTTTGTTAACAAACTTCATGTATGAGCCTGACAGAGCTCAGAGTTCCTCCTGTCACTAGTCTTTGTGCTAAGCTAAGCTAACCAGCTGCTGGCTGTAGCCTTATATTTAACAGACATGAGAACGGTATCAATCTTCTCATCTAACGGTCAGCAAGAAAACTTATTTACTTATTACTTTAAGATGTGTATAACATCTGCATTTTGTATTCATTATGACATGGCGGTGTACCTTTCACATACAGGAGAACTCTGCAGTTTATTCTCAGCATTAAAGGCTGTTTCTTCCTTTGCAATGACTGTGTTCTCTTTCAGTAACAAATTAGCAATCTGAAGCTAACTTATTAGGCTGGTAACCAATTGGACAATTATCATGTTTTCTACAAAGAGTTTCCTTAACCTCTAGTTTTAGATTATTCAGTTTCTTCACATTTGATGGTTGCTGTTTTGTTTTAGATTTAAGTAATTTATTACGAGAGGCAATAGAGAAAACATTAGATTCATTTTTTACAGAGCATTGCACATTTTGGCACACTGACTCTATTGCAATGTGAAAAATCTCACAAGGCATTTATTACATTATAGGGAAAATGGTTTCCGGAGCAATGAAACAAATTCAGCATTGCATGTATCTGCCTTCACTTGTTGAATTATTGTTTTACTTTATTTAGAAATAGTTCATCATTTGCTGATTTTTACAACAAATTCCCCTGCATATTTGCATGCTTTATTTTACCAACTGGATCAAGCAGAAAAGCAGCCATGTGAAATGAGAGCACAAAGACCACACACAAAGTAAATTGACGATTTTCATCTTTGTTTTCTATCATTTCAAAACACAACCAGCAGCTCAGCAGGCAGTTATAGGACTAGTACAGAGAATATTGTGTATTTTCGGTACGTTTTTGAGAGGTACTGGTAGGCCAATTTTGTTACCTTCAGGCAGAGCCAGGACAGCTGTTTCCCACTGTTTCCAGTCTGTATATCAAGCTAAGCTAAACTGGCTGTAGCCTTAAGTTCAGCAGACAGATGTAAGAGTGGTACCGTTCTTCTCATCCAACAATCATCAAGAACATGAATAAGCGTATTTCCCACAAGCATTTTTCACTTCATTTAACATGGTTTTTTTTTTATATTATCACTGTCTGTGGTGTTCAGTAGAAGAAACAATGCAGCTGAGTCATTTGAATAAGTAGAGAGACACTATTACTAACACATTCATGTTGGCACTATCAGCAATGAGTCATGGATGTGGTGAAGGGCTGTATATATCTGCGAACAGGACATGGACTGAAGAGGGTTATCAAAAGTTTCACACATCCACAGATTCCCTTTGAAGTGAGATACACCATTAAGACGTAAGACCATCCTGTAATTATTTATGGAAGAGAGCATTTAAAGTAATTAGTGTGAGGTCTTTATATTTTTATTGTCCACGTCAACTGGTTTGTTCTGAACGGCTTTAATGGAAAATCACGTTTCAGCAAAAGGTGTCACACTCATACATCTTGTTGTGGTCATAGTGCTTACTTGCAAAGTGCCATTCTTATTCATGTCTGAGTGGGCATATGCCACACAAAGGACACGGAACGGATTCTAGTCACCGTGAGCGTGCACGGTAAGTAGACGTAGTTGCACTGATGCATTGACATGACATCAAAGCAAACCTCAACATCAACACATAGCTGGCTATCTTTGGAAAGTGATGATGATCTTAGCTGTGCCTCTCATCAACAGTGAAAAAGATTGCAATGTACAGCTGTCTGCGCGCTACATCCATTTGATATGTTGACACAGTAGGTCCTCAAAAGTGCATGTGTCAGGAACTTGGAACTAATAGTGCAATGTCTAACTTCAGAAGATTAGCCAAGCAATGACATAAGCTGTGGCTGCTCTGGAGTTTAGAAGCTTTTGAAAAATGTGTGTGGCACTCGTACGTGAGGAGAGAGAAATGAAGGCAGCGGGAAAGGCTCTGCAAGAGTGGAAAATAAGTGAAATGTAAGTCATAGGTAGCAATATTTTGATAAAGTAATCATGCTTCAGGAGCAAAGCTCGGACTCTGATATCAGCCTTTGGTAATTCCACGGAGCTCCTCCGAACATGGCAGCATCAGATTTACAAATTGAAAATCATTAATAATTCTAACCAGGATGTGATAAATCTGGAATCACTCCCGATGAACCTGGACACACTTTCATAAATCAAAAAGATTACTTGGAAATTTTTTAAAATCTGATGTCAAAGTGACAGGCTTACTAATGGTTTTTGTAGATTCCTTGCCGTGATATATCATTAATCTGAGATACATTTGAAGTGTGTCACCGGGGCAATATGTGATCCCTCTAATATTTGGAACATGTTGGTCTGTGTCAATACAGGAGATAAAAACGATAAAAGCGGGTGGAGGTGCTGGGGAAAAAGCTGCTGTGGGTTACATTTTGATAAGGCGGTTCAATAAATACAGTATTTCAAATGACCATACACAGCAGGAACTGAATATCTTTACATTTGAATGTAAAATACATAAAGTGTCTATCTATGTATCTATCTAACAGTTCTGGTAGTGGTGGCGCATCATGACAACAGTGATGATGATGCTCACCCATTGCAATCAAAACAGATAATCTATTGTAGAAATGGTAACGTAAACTTTTTTATTTTAATGCAGCAACAGTGTTTCCCTCCTAAATCCTGAGAATATCCTCACAGTAAACTCTGTATCCCAAAAATCCACATCACTGCTGAAATACCTTCTTTATTCTGAGAGCAGCGTTGCTGAGCCTTAGGAGCGCTGTGAAGAAGGAGGTATTGACCGTGATGGTGAACAGGGCACCTCTGTAATCTAAATGTCATTCACTGAAAAGCATCTCCCACACAGCCAATGGCTTTCATCTGAATGTGCCTCCAAAAGATTCAATTACTTTTTCTCTCCTTCTATTTCTTTCACCCTCTGATCTCCACCCTCCTTCCCATGCACTAGTTGCTTATCTGCTGTGATTATAGTCATTATGAAGCAGCCGTGTCTGTAGTGAGATTTCATCAGGAGCAGACATGCTCAGCCAGCTGCCTCTGCAACCAGGTTCCGTTTAGTAAAGGATCTGGAGATGTAATACTGACTATTTCAACTACACTTCCTGGCTTACCAAAGATGTAGATTGTAGTCATGGCATAACATGGAAGTACAATATTAATAATTATGTATTCTGTGTCATGTACTATGTAAATATTATTCACATTAACATGAGTGTGTCCATGCATAAAACTGTATTAAGGTTATGTACTCTGGTAATGCACAGCTCTGAGTGTATTTCCTATTCTGGTGAGGAGAGGGGAGAAGTATGGCAGCCTGAGAAGAAAAGGCTGTATCAGACAACACAGCTGCTCTTTTCATGTTCAAAATCTGTTTCTCGCACGTCTCCGTCTAGGTTTCAGCGGAGGGGGTGGAGTTTAAATGCGATGGAACAAAACTCATTTTTTGACAATGACATCAAAGGAGATGGCTGCTTTTGTGTTTGAAGTGGAGCATGTTTGAAGTGTTCTGAAGACAGTGGAGTGGTAGGGCAAGTTCATTGTTGCTTCGCTCTGGGGATGATTATCAGCTGCTATCGGCGTGAATCTCTGAAACAACTGTCAGCATGACATGTGAATAATGATCATCCTTTTTCACCTGCTGACGCCTAACCAACTCTGACACCTAAATACCTACTGTACTACTAGAGTTCAGACATTTATTTCTTCCTTCTTTCTTTGGCTGCAGTTTTAGACAATTTGTGGAAATTATTGAAATTATCACAACATCTACCCTCTTACCGCACTTATAAGTACTATATAAACAATTAATAAATTGTTTTATAACAGATTTTAACATTATAACAGACTTTAACACATTATAATGAAGTTGTAAGCAGATATAAGGACATTTTTAAGGGTTTAGTGAAGTCGTAGAATTATAATGATAAGTCCTCCTATGAAGCATTTATAATTGATGCATGAACAGTCAATGAATGCTTGATAACACAGTATAACATAGTTGTAATCATATATAAGCAGATATCTTTAGTAGTTTCAAACACATCTATAAACAGGTTTAAATCTGCTGTACAAACGGTTAACAAATGCTTTATAACACACTGTAAAATCAATATTCATTATTAACAATTTCAGGCTCTAACCTACAAAGGATTTGCACATGTGCGTAGTCACCTAATAAATGTTGATTAAGTACTACAAAATTGTAGTAAGCTATAAGAATATCTGTTGAGTAAAACAGACAACTGTGATATCCAAATAACTCAGTGAACCTGATTCATGCACTAATAAATACTACTTGTGTTTGTTAACTTTTTATTACTCTTAAAATTCAATTCAATTCAATTCACTTTTATTTATATAGCACCAATTCATAACAGAAGTTATCTCATTGCACTTTTCCTATAGAGCAGGTCTAGACCGTACTCTTTATAATATTTTAAAAGGGGACCTAATCTAAAGTGTGCATTTTGTCTGCTTTATTAATACTGAAAATTGCTTATAAAACATGTTAACTATAAATTACTTGTCAGAAGTGTGAAATTGTACATTGTAGTTTATACAAAACAGGATTTTTCTTTTGGCTGAGCATGGAGGTGCATCTTGTACAGAATACTATGCAGTATGATGGCAACATTTCACGATGCAAGTGGTGTTATCATGTTAGTACATTCACCAATTGATATTATTGATGTGGTTTAAACATACTTGTTAACCATATATTATCTTGGAAAGGGGACTTAAAGTAAAATGAAACTATCTATGATTTCATAATTAATTTCAATGATATCTTATTAACAATTCTATTCTCTATTTTGTTTCATCTTTCTAAACATAAATATAAATAGTGGTTGTGTCACAAATGCATAATATCTGAAATATACAAATGACTTCGCTGCCATAAAAAGCTAACTTTAACTGGAGAAAAATGTTTCAGAAGTTCAAAAAAGAAGAGAAGGCCGAAGACATAATTGTTTACGATTACAAGTATGTTGTGGGTTAATGTGTCATCAATTATACATTAACTGTTTATATACCAGTTATGAATGCTTCATAGGAGGAGTTATAGTTATTAACAAAGACATTAATAAACCCTTAAAAAGTCCTTAAACTATGTTTTACAGCTTTTCTCGTTCGCTTTGGCGAAATTTTTTTTTCAAAACAGTAAGTTCAAATCTGTGAACAATTAGTTTGTTGTTCACAACAAATTAAAATTTCTCATTCATTCAAGCAAATTGCACGTGTTTTTGCACGTGTGCAAAAGAGTAAGTACAATTGTCTACAATTTGCACAATAATCACTTGCACATGGCTTGCTGATGAGTTGATTCTCAGTGAAACTGTCGTACTCTTCACAACTAAGGTAAGCAGTCAGTGTCAACAAAAAAGCAGAACAAAACAGAGATTTGTATTATATGAAAAATCTCCAGGCTTGACTGCCATGGTGAAAAAACATCTAAACATTTTGACCTGCACAGCTCACGTGATGACAAAACATTTCGTTTTTTTGGTGGCATTGGCCAATTTACTGACACAATAACTAGGGTTTTGAAACATGAATGAAATGTTTTGGGTGAGTTTCTACCTTTTGCAGACATGCAATAGAGTTGTGATGTCCCATGAGACAATTGCACTTACTGTTTCAAACAATGAGCCATAGCGATTGAGAAAAATTCTGTTTGTATAGTGCTTATAAATAAAGTGCATCATTTTATACTGTATGATTACAGCTAAGTTATACTGTTATCAAGTTATATCTGTTAGTTATATGTTAATAAACGCTTAGAATGTCCTTAAATTTGCTTACTGTGACACATTACGAACCAGTTATTAAGTGTTTATATACTGCCTATAACTGCTAAATAGGAGAGGTTGAAATGAAGTGTTAAAGAAAATTTTAATTAAATTATTATTATTCCAAAACGTGTAAATGGATGAACATCCTCCACTGTCAAACCATGTTACATGCACATACAGTACTTATGTATTTTCACAGTAAATATTATGTTTTCCTTTTCTCTCTCATAATAGTGTGAGTCAGAGAGCAATGGCTGACACTGTCTTTGATATTAGCTTCCATCATATAACTGTGTGCCCTTAATGGTTACATTAACCTAGTAAAATAGACAAGTTAGCAGTCCTCCCAATACGTGTAGTGAGCTCTAGATTTAGTTGGGCCTCTAAAATCCTCCTCCGCTAACTATTATTGTACATGGGTTGGCAGTCTATAGTCCAGCCTGTAAAATCTTTCAGGAAGGGTCATTAAGGATATTTCATTATCTCCATATTGCCAAGGTCAGGTTGTCCATATATCCACTTTACGGCTGCTAGGGGAATATGCTGCGACTGTAGTATAATAGACCAGAAAATGTCCACACCAGGAATGATGGGAAATCAATATTGGGCCCAGCTCATCAATACAAAACCCATTTACACAAGCAGGAAGAAGGTACTCTGGAAAAAAATGTTGAGGAAAATAGATTGAATCAGAGCAAGAAAATGAAATAAAGCAATGTTTTATTGTTAATAAAATGTTTGGTTTTTGGTGTACAATATGCTGGGAGACTCGTCACAGAAGAGGTTTAAACCGGTTTGGCTTGATTTTGTTTTAATCTGCCAGCACTGGATCAGCCAGTCCATAAATGTCCCAGCACAGTTGTGTAACCACGTTAAAGGAGGAAGAAACATGGGTTGTGACAATGACTTGCCCCATTTGTTACGGCAGTGGCAGGGACCTTAATCTGCCTTTGGTTTGTTAGAAGAATGTTGATGCCTTCAGTTTATTGCAGGGTAATGGCGAGAAGAAATGTAGAATGCCAACAAACAAAGGAACATTTATATCATTATAACTTAGAGAGGAAGTGTAGTGTGAACCAGTCAGTCATTACTAAAACAATTCCACTATCATACTCAGATGACACATTTTTGTGTTTGCCATTTTTGATTAATTAATTCAAGCCTGAACATAAAACATACACAATACTCTTCTAAGGTGTAAATATTATAAGGTGAAAGTGGCAGTACATGTAGGCTATTTGTTAAATAAACATAGTGGAGCATGTTGTAGTCCAACAAGGAATTTACAATGTGCTATGGTGGAGAAAAGAGAAAACAGCCTGTGGTTGTTTAACCAGCCAGTGGTAGCCTTGGGCGTTGTTTGTTTATGCAGCACAGCTTCCAACAAATGAATATCACACTGGCAAACTGATGTTGGGAAAAAAGGTCTCTGCATACAAAAGCTTCTCCCTTCCTTTCCAAATAACTACTAGCATCAAAACGATCCAAAATACTCCAAGTGATGGTTGTTAGCTCTCTTTCTCCATATTGTAAAATGTATATTTATGACCTGAATTGTTGTATGGCACAAACACTGACTCACTACTGCTACTGTACAGTAGATACATTGTCTTTGTGTGAACATTACATTGTCTGCTGCATGTTAATGGCTTATTGACCATGTATGGTGTAATGAGACCTTGGGTGCAGGGGCAGCCATGATATATGAGGATGAAAATTGGCCTCTGCTGCACTGATGACCTAATTTCAATATTCAGGGACTTGGGGATGGAAATGACACTTTTCACATTTAAGTGCTTTGTATTAGCCCCTGGCTTACTGTACCTCTGCCTAATCCCAGTCCATAGACAGAACCATACACTGCACAGAGAGAGTGCACTGCCTGGTATGGACCCACAAAATTACAACCATTCATTGCAGACACAGCAAGGTGTACACCCTACAAACACCAGGCTGCGTGCACAGAGAGAGAGAGAGAGAGCACTTGACTCGTTCTAGGAGTCACCTTCATCTTTTCCGTTCAGCTGACTTGATGCATGCATTCAAGAAAATAAAGCAGAGGCAGATTCCAAAAGGGCTCTGTCTTCAGAGATAACCTTGAGGATGTATGGCATTTAGCATTCCACTCAACCCCAGTCATGGCTTCCTGAAAGCGGTCATGGCTTCCCTTAAGCACATATTTTGATCCCTAGCCCTACGTAGGGAAACATTAATACCTTTTCATGCTAAATGGGAGAGTTTCCTATATTTTTTCTTCTTAGGGAAGTGGTTTCGAACAGGAATTTAAAGACTGTCATTGCATGTTAGGGCAGAAGGGGGATGAAGCTCAATGACCTATTTGCATTTCTGTCTAAGAGAGGAGAAGAACACAAGGGTGAGGTATATAGCGGTAGGTTGTGAAAATGCAGACTTATTTATCATTCATCCTTTATTTCTCTCGTGTTAGTGAGTGGAGGTGTCATGTTTGGCACATCGAAACTCTGTGTTCTGCCAAAGAGATGTGACGCCAAGAGAAAAATAGGTGTTGTTTTAACCTTGAGCCTGATTTAAGCAAACATGAATATATTACATGCAGTATCCCTCATCCCCCAGCTGACGTGCTCTCACTGTATTCTTGCTATGCTACTGTATATTAAGTGCAGTTTTTACTGCAGAAAGGAATATGAGGTGTCAGGTTCTGCACAAAGGACAGGTGAACCACAGCATGACAGCTTTGCTTTCTTCCTTGACAAGGGAAAAAATCCTGAGAGCTGCTCTGTGAGCTATAACAAAAAGTACACTTAGATAGATAGATAGATAGATAGATAGATAGATAGATAGATAGATAGATAGATAGATAGATAGATAGATAGATAGATAGATAGATAGATAGATAGATAGATAGACTGTGTGCTGGCCACAACTACTGCTAACGTAAAGAGTGTTTGCAGTGTGTGTGTGTGTTTGTGTGTGTTTGTGTGTGTATTTCTGTGTGCCATGGGGACAACGCAGTAGCTCATGGTGCTCCGACAGGTCCACCGTGTGTGGTGTTCTGCAGCATCAGCAGCCGGACAGGGGCCAGACGGTGAATTTATGATGCCAGGGAGCGGAAATGACCTGCTTCTGTCATTGGGTGTGTGCCCCATCACGAGTGGCCCTAAACTATATTGGCACAGCGCTGACAGACATGTTTGTCATCCAGTCAGTTTTGAAGATACCAAGCAAGGGGTATTAGTTCTTCGACAAGCCCCTCCACTCAATCTGTGTGTGTGTGTGTCTGTCTGTCATGTCTATTTTTTCTGCTCTGTCTACACTTTCTCTGGTTTTCTACTGGTGTGTTCTTTCTCATCAGCAATTTGTTTGTTAGTCAAATTACACCTAATTTCTTAAAATGAATTTAGAAATAGTAACACTTATACTGCTACTCATATCATAGTATTAGTATATTAAATTATAATAGCTTAGCTGTAACAATATAGCCCAAAAAAGTAAGTATTGAAGGTTTTATTGATACATGAAACATCCAATTGGACAATTACAATCTTTAAGCTGTAACTCTGTTTGTTTTAAAATACTATAAAGCAGACAATTGATTAATCTCCAAATAATGTATTAATAACTTGCAATATTATATTCTAAACTATTCCAAGGTTCGAATGTAATTCATGTGCTGTACCCTCCTGATACAAACTGCATCAGGAGGGTGCTTTTAACTTTCCAGGATTAAGTGTGGAAGTGTTGCATAAACAGTGACACCTTCTGGCATTCTGAAAAGGCCAAGTATGACTGGATTTAAAATTTCACTCACTGCCTTTTTCTCCTTGAACACATACAGTAGACACACAGGCAGAATTTGCATTAGGACTACAAACTAATAATTAGCACTGCACATGTATCTTCTGTAGGAGACAATCCAACCAGCTGCTGACATGTTTCAGTTATTGCTGTATGCAGTTTCTGATTGTTACATGTAAATGCAATATTGCAATAGTAACTAAGGAAACCCTGACTTAAAACTAGGAACATATTTTGTCATATTTTGCATTGAAGAGCACTAATTATTAGCTAGTTAAGGTACATAAAGGTAGAGGTTAACTTATGTGTGTCTAGGTGATAAAAGTGGCAGTATGGTCATACTGTATAAAGTGGCTGTCAACATTTCAACATAAAGTCACATGGACATGTTGTTGGGACTAAGATTTTCTTTTTTAGTTGTATAAATATGCATCTTAAAGAAGCTCTTTAGTTTTTTGATA
The DNA here is from genome assembly GCF_020085105.1 of Siniperca chuatsi. Taxonomy (NCBI): domain Eukaryota; kingdom Metazoa; phylum Chordata; class Actinopteri; order Centrarchiformes; family Sinipercidae; genus Siniperca; species Siniperca chuatsi. The sequence continues at coordinate 12,509,089 of NC_058046.1, read as the reverse complement.
AGTTAGGGTGTCATGACAAAACATTGCTTTTGTAACAATTTCCTATTGCATAGCACTGTTATGCTAACTTTTAGCTGTCTATATATTCAGTTTATCAGAGATATACAGTGCCTGCATATCCATGCCAAAAAAACTAACAGCATGCACTCCTTAGAGGACACTAGCAAATTGCCTTAGCATTTGTGTTTTAAAAGCTCATTACTCACCATTCATTTTGTCGGCCAATTATCAGATCAACAATCTGTATTGACCCCAATTTGGTAATGTATTTATTTATTTATTTTTGCACATGATACAGGTTGAACAGAAGCTCACAGATAGCCAGCGGAGGAAGTAAAGAGTACACTGTTGTAAGACTTATAAGAGATAGTTGTTATAACTGGAAATGTGTGATCATTGCAGGAATGTCAACACAAGGCCCCAACTAACATCGACAACACAGACCATAGACTGCCAAGTGGGTAATAAAGGATCCAGCTGTAATTTAATCACGATCATATCTTAAATCAATCTTTTGTCAGTGTAAAATGGATGAAAGATGTTGTAACAAAAGCCATCTCACAACAGTAAATCACTTGATCAGCTCATTTACTAGATGCACTCCATTTATTAAAGGACTAAAAAAAGCACTTAATTTAATACTTTGAACCATGTCTCTAATAGGAGTACAGAATTCCAACTGAGTTTTTTGCAGTTTTGGCATTAAAATGTCTGACCTACTTATGTTACTTACAGAGCAGACACCAAATTCTTTTTCTATCCACTTGAACTTCCAAAGATTTCCTCCATCACCAAGCAACCATCTACAGAGCCTTGCCTCACCCATCCACTCCGATGAATATTTTATAAAGATGCAAAGATTTCCTCCTTCTCAGTGTGTAATCAAATGCACACAGTGCTGCAGGGATTTAAAGAAGAGATATAAAGTCACATCTTAAGGAAGAAATCCATTTTTCTCTAGCCTTGCATTCATTTAGGAATCAATGCACTTCTCAAGAGACTGGCTATTTGAATCACACACACACACACAAACACACACACACACACACACACACACACACACACACACACACACACACACACACAAACAATTGGAAACCTTTTTGTTATTATTCTGATTTTCTGAGTTTTAAATGCTTTCAGACAGCAAGCATTAATGGACTGCAGATACTTACTAATCAGAAGGCTATCATATAATGGTGCTTAACTGAACACTTATGAGACATGTTAATTAGGAGAGAAAATAAGGTCAGCAGCAGTGAACAAAACACAATACTTTAACATATACAGTTTGCATTCATACTCTATAAGTAATAACTTTCAGAAAAAGAGTTTTGGTCTATTATTGTTATACATAAAAACAGACTCATATCACTTGATAAATTCAGCCATGACTTCTGTGTTTCAAGTGACTAATGTAATAACTGTTCTCATTCTTGCTCAGAGCTGATGTTTGATGATTGAATCTTACAATTTGTTTTCATTTTACAGATGCCATTAGAAAAACACAGATAAATGGAAAAATACTGAGAAGTGATTCATTTAATACACATATATTTTTCGATAATTATATTTTTTTCTGCTCAGCTACATTTTCATTAGAGTGGATTCAATGTCCTTTGAATATCTGATACAGTGTTTTCCTTGGAACTATTGGCACAGTGTGCAATCCATTTGGGTCCTCTTGTTATTTTTATTGTCATGTTTGAAATGCTGTAAAGCTGAACTGTTTTAATTAGTACTCTGCTCTTTATGGAGATCATTGTTCACGCTTGCCTAATTATGTTTAGATGGCCCAAATCTCCATCAAAGGAAACCATTATCCTACATCGATGGTAAAGCGACGGGATTCCATCTTCACCCCCTAGACAAGGCTATTACTGCTCTGCCTGTGCTTGGACACGCTAAATAAACACATCAATTTCATAGGTCTGGAAAGTTAGAGATTGTTGTTATCAGCTGCATATTGTTGATGATACAGATACTGAACTGTACATCACAAGTGGTTTTGCACCGGATGGATCGACCAGCACAGTCAAACCTCTGTTTAACCACAAAGCTACTCTCTGATGGGAAACGAGTAAAAAGAAATGAAATGCTATACTGCCATTACTTACATATTCCTTTGTAATGCCTTCCTAATGGTGGTATTTAAGAGCAGTGGGGGAGGAGTATGATTGGTGATGTGGTCTTTTTTTTTGCATGCATGCATGCATCCTTGCCTGAGAGTCTAGCGAATGTGATGGTTTCAGATTTGATTAGGCAGCCCAGGGGCCTCAGCAGTCCAGCCCTGCAATAGGCCAGCAGGGGCCTTGTACAGGCGTCTCATTGCTCACCATGCCTCAGCGGTGATGTACACATCGAGTGTGACTGCCCGCTTGATTTAAACAGCAGTCCAGCCTCGATGTGGGAGTGAGCTCACTCAGTGCAATATTGTGGCCCATTCATCCAGCAACCACTGGACATTGGTCTCTGCCAAATACATCGGGCTTGCCACCACATTTGTGTTTGGAGTGAGAGAATCGATGGTGTACGAGCACCGTGAGACTTTATGCTTGTGTGCCATGTTCCCTTAACACTGCACGGAAAACAAATTTCAACACATATATTGACAAGAGCAGATTCAGTGCAGTGTCACAGTGTTAAATCCAAGGAATGAAAACTTTGTTTGAATATGAGCTTTCTCTCTGTCTCTCTTCTGGACAATCTGCATATTTTTCTCTTCCTACCTGCTAACTGGCTTGCTAGTATTTAGTTAGTATACAGGGCTATGAAGTTTGTATGTTTTAATGTTAGCAACTGAATAGTTAGAAAACTTATAGCAAGTAGTTGCACTATGATAGATTAATAACTTACATTGATAAATACATTGCCTTGTTATGTATTGTTTTACAATACAAATAGAAATAGATTAGCATTATAAAGATTCACAAAATTCACGATTGTACATGATACTGGTGTTATGATTTAGACTAATATATTTTCAAAGAAATAGCTAAGTGCTTGAGAGTGTGCCTTATATTTCCATTTTCAGTCTTCTATAACATTCAACCTAATAAAAGTGTAATACTTCAGATTTTAAAATACAAAAAGCTCTGCCTAAACCATTTCTGTCGATCCTCAGTGGGAACTTTAGATATAACCAAAAAAAGACCTTTGATAAGAAGATATCTTCTTGAAATATGGTGAATTGTACTCTTTGCAATATGTACCCTTGTACTGAACGATACAATACATGAAATTTCACAATACATCAATGTATCCCTACAGTCCAGGCAAAATGAGTTTCACTACTCAGATAGATCCTTTTGCATCAATGATTATGGGGGCTGTTAATTTTTACAACAATACAACTTAATTCTGCTCAGAAAATCCAGACCCTTTAAAAAAATAAATAAAATGACCAGTGATGATGTTTGACTGACTTCACTGACTGACGACAACAGATGACGCTAAATTTGTGTCATGACAACCACAGCATCAAGGTTGTCTTAGCTCTAGTCACCTACAGTGGGTGCCAACAAGTTACATCCAATGGGCTAAAACCAACCAAAACCATTTTGGCTTCCAGCACAGCACATCTCACTTGCATAGTCACACACAGTAGCTTGTGTTCTGCCCACGAAAGGGTAATGAGGACATGCACAATGAAGGTTTTTTTATGTTTTGATTTAAATCTCTTATTCATTGCTCTGCACCAAACAATGATTCTATTTGCAATTTAGCTGCCATGTAAACTAGCCCATCACACCATTTCTTTACGTGAGCGCATAGCAGCCTGTGAGCACTCAAGTTATGTTTAGCAATTCAATTCTTTACTCAGACCCTCAGCCTAAAGGCCTTTGCTTTGCACAAAATGAGTAAAGTTATTTTCATTTCCTAATGGTCACCACAGCCAAGCAGTAATGAGCAGGGCCAAGGAGGACTGTTATTTTCTTAAGGACCAAATTAAAAAGAAAGAAAGAAAGAAAGAAAAAAGACAATCCTGAGTAGTTCCATCATTACAAAGGGAAGCCTGGAGGAGAGTTTGCAGTTCATTAGTCTACACACTTGGTCCTCCTGGTCCTACAGGGTGAGGAAAAATGGGTGATAAATTGTGCATCCATTCACTTCCACAGTGTAAGTTGTCATTAAAGGCCCAATCTGGAATTGGAATATAGTGCTACCTTTGAGATCCACCTGCTGTAGCTGTGTTTGTATTTATTTTGTAGGGCTGGAGACTTTTATATCTCCCAGAGAGAATGGCTCAGTCCCTGAAATAAAGACTACCAGGTATATGTACCATATATACCATGTAATAGCCTTTAAATGTATTTTGAAGCTGCAATGAAGTTTCTAAACACTAGGAATAATGGACCTAGATTAATGTATTGCTGTTTTTAGCAGATTTCATTATGTCATCCAGATGTACTCATCAGGAAATCCTGTGTATTTTTGTGGTGCAGAACAACATATCGATGTATACATCCTTAGGAATTTAATATACTTTACATTCCACTACTGATTCTGGTTCAGGGCAATTTTGCTCATTGTTTATAGATACAATACCATCGATGGTGCTTATCTGCTTGATTCATAGGTGAGGCCACAGCTGTATTTCAAATAGAGGCAAAGCAGCCAGGTACAACATGTAGTTTTTACAGTTTTGAACTCTTCACTGTGTCGCTGTGATGAAGGTTGACATGTGAAGTATGACATCATGCCAGTGGGCAGCTTTTTTTGAGCTCTGCACCAGTGAGGTCACTGGTCTCCTAATGACTTCCTCAGGGTTCATAGCCGGCCTCCTTCTCTGCAGCCCATAGGGTCTCCCCCTCCACCCAGCGCATGGTTCAGCCAACATGGGCAGCTCAACGCTTGGCTAGCCTCTCTGCTCATTGTTCTTAATCAAGAAATGTGAGGCATAAAGATGCAGCAAGTCAGTTGCATGCCCAGTGGGGTCCTTTTTGTCAGACAGTCAGATGAAGCCCTGTGGAAAAAGTCTCTTATACTATACACACACACATACAGAGGAATTGTGTAGGGAAATGATGGCTACCGCTGGCTGGTTTGTATGTGAGATGATCACATATTCACTTTACATGAACATAAGATCTTGCACATGATCTAGTATTGGATTGTTGTACAGTTTTTTATAACAACAGCACATTCTCAGATCTTCAAAGCACACTATTTATTTATTCTTGGTCCAAGTAATGGACCACAGGCCTAGAGTGACTGTTTTTTCTAACTACTTCTGCATCTAAAGGCAGGATGAGAGGCATGTAAATCAAGCAGCCCATGTACTTCTTTAATATTTAACATAGGTTATTAGACAGGGCAAAGATTTGACCCCCAAGCGCTTCTGCACATCACATGAATAGCTAATGTTGGCTGATTATGTTAATCAGTAGTACTAGGCAGAGATGACCAGGAACGCAGCACCACTGCTGCAGGAGAGAGCTATAATCTCAGACGCATCACTAAAACACAGCCCGAGCCCATCATTAGCTCTGAAACACAGCCAGTGCATACAGTGTGCAGCACAGGGTGATTTACACTTGACATGCTCAGCTTGAATTTTCCTTTAATATGTATACTGGAGATAAACATGCTGCATTTGTGGAGCTACTAGCTGTGATCTCCCTTAACAGATAATCAAATATTTGCATAATGATAAGGACACTGAAGCTTCACCAGGCAAGTCTGCAATACATGTCGGCAGCTCCAAATGGCAGCAAGAGTAAACAGAAAATGTTAAACTTCAATATCTAGAAATCACGTAATGTGACTGCAACTCCAGCTTGATGCCAAATTATACCAAAGACACAACAACAACAAGTCAATTATGTAGCTAGATAGGAGTACATACTGTACCTCTACAGGATTATTTTTTTTTTGGGTGGGGGGGTATTGCCGATCAACAGAATAACATCCCAATAATAATAGTAATAATAGGATGAGACACCTATGCTACAGCCTCTTATCAATTGTACTAGTGATAGCAGCTTTCTGTTGGAAAATTCTTCAACATGTGTCTGTGTGCATTCAACAGCTATGCCAATAACATTTTTATCATATGAGTGACTGAACTTTAGGTGAGGTCCATGAAAACGCCTACATTTTTTTTCAAAGACGACAGCGCTGATTTTCACAGCTTATTGCTGCGTCATAAAGCAAGTGCCTGTCTTCTCTCCTGTTTGTTTTGAGCCAAAAATAAAAACATACTCTTGGAAAGCCATTTAGAGGTAGAAGGCGGTTGATCGTGGCTATATTCCATCCCCATCACCAGAGTTCTTTGGCCTCCACCATAAAGAATTCCAACGAGACAATTTTGCGCAGTGTGGGGTGAGCTGACAGGGAGTGTTATTAAAGCACAGGGTGCTGACCGCTCTCAAAGTTATTAAAGTGCTGTGAGATTGTGTCTGTGATAGCCCTGCCGGTCGGGATGTCCTTCACACACACAGGTACATTACAGTGGGGATGCGGTCATCGCAGGGAAAGAGGGGTTAGGAGGGGGGGAGTGTAGATAGACCAACCAGGACCCACTATGGAGCACTGTCAGTCTTCATTCCTACATTAACAATAACCATAGTTAATCTCTGGCTGAAGATTCCCTCTTTTATTAGTGTGAATAATTCAGAATTACAGCCTCCTAACATTTTCAAAGTTAGGTCCTCAATGGTTGTACAGGACATATAGTCAGCAACACAAAACCTATTCTAAAATGCAGTATGCATTCTGAATTTAAATTGAATGTTCATGAATTTTATGACATTGCAAAGCATTACTGGTGATGGGGACGGTTAGGAGTTTTGTTCTTGGCAACATTAAAGTGGCGATGAAAAGTTCAATTAAAGATATGGGGAACATTGTTTTGTCTTTTTCTGGTAAAGCATAGTTTGACATGTTGGTAAATGTGCTTATTTGCTTTCTTGCCGAGAGTTAGATTAGGAGATTGATACCACTCTCATATCTGTACGGTAAATATGATGCAACCTCTATCAGCCGGTTAGCTTGGCTTAGCAGAAAGACTGGAAACAGTTAGCCTAGCTCTGTCCAAAGGTGACAAAAGCCACCTATGAGCACCTCTAAACTTGCCAATGTTGTATGTTTGCTTAAAGTCCAAAAGGTAAAATCTACACGTTGTGGTTTTACAGGGGGGTTATGTGCCAGACTATTTCTAGGCCTCGTTCTCATCTAAATCTCAGAAAAAAGTCAAACTATTCCTTTAAAGTCTGACTTTCTATAGATAACATTCCTTCCTTGTCTCCGTTTCTTGAGTATGGCACCATTCTGGCTATTGCTACGCTACTACTAAATTATTCTTCTCGTTTCTGTTAAAAAATATTTAACACATTAAAAAAAGCATCTCTGATCATGAAGCAGAGCATTTTCTTGTGGAAGACCTAGCTAACAAAAGGTGTTTAGAAAAGCAAATGTCAAATTTCATAAAGAAGTTACAGATCTTAGACACAGTATAGGCTGCAAAAATATGATAAACAACATAACATAAAATATGTTGCAGTTATTTAAGAAATATTTGTAAATGTAAAAAAAATAACAAAACAAAAAACAATATTTACCAAATTAAGACAGCTAAAGACTTAACTGGTCTGCTGTATGTCTGTGGTTCAGCCCCTAGGTGAGTCTCACATTTGAATGTGGGGGCAGCTGCCTGTGTAAAATGATAGGCAAATGGGAGGAGGGCTAATGGACTGATTCTGTGGGTTTTAGAGGAGAGGGAAGAAGCATGGAACATCAATCTGCTGTCGGCTCCCTCTCAATCTGTTTCAGCTCCACTATGACATGACAGCATGGGGGACTACAGCCCCCGATTCATCACCAGGTCTGGAAATAACAGGACACCTCCAGTTTGTCATACTAGATTAGTCTGTGGCCCGTAACCACTGTCCTTAATAGAGTCTCCAGTGTTTCATCTGAGGTGTCCACTAGACCACCACTGTAGACCCTTAGGGGGAACACAGATGGTGTATCGACATCCCTTGTACTGGCTTACATGTAGAGACCGCTGCAGTGTATTTGACTTCTACTGTGTAACTGAAGACAGAGAACCAAAGCTATTCACAGCTTCTGCCATTTAAAAAATATATATATATATATATTTTCTTCTCATTTTTAATATGAGGATTCGCATTGATCATCAATTGTCAAAACTGAACCTGCATGCAGTATATTTCAAGCCCACAGAGAAACTCTAGAGCTTCATGGAAAATTCTCTGGGGCCCATAAGTCTATATCCTGCACATAAAATCAATCGATTGTAATCTATAATATTTCTTAATTGGTGATTAGCTGTTACTTTGTGGATCACAGGTCCTGGCAGTGGAACTAGCCTCGGTCTTTAAGTGCTTGACCAGCCAGTGGAAGTGTAATGGACAGTGCAGGGTTAGGCCAGGACTGTGATACAGTAGCTCCTCACTGCTTCCCTTCCTGACCTTGACTGGCAGTATGGCTCTTTGAAAATCTAAGTGCCCATCTTACAGTCTGCCTGAAGCAATTTAGGAGTCCATACAAATTCATATAAGTCCTACTTATTGATTCTTTTGCTGCTGTTCACAGTCTAGCAATCTAGAGTTTCAATTATCACTATGTGACCTGCCATTGTCTGGGAAAGATGTGATCTATAGCCAGGGAACCTGAAAGTTTGAAGAAAAAACAACTGATTCACACAATCTGTGAAATGACAACACCAGCATGTATTTAATATAAAATACATGACCTTGTAGACGTAACGTAAAAATAGCTTGAAATGTTTTAGACATACAAGTGATGTCTAGGCTCCAACACAATGCAAACCTCAACTATCCAAATGCAAAGCTGACATTCAAAATAAACCTAATAAACTGGACCAGTTCATGCACCACTCAATGATTTCTCCATGTAACTATTGTCAGTTTTGTCTACAGACATACTGTACATAGGCAACACATTCAGGGCCCCTGATGGATACAGGACTGCAGGGGGGTTGCTTATTTAGTCCGGGGTGATGTGTGCTGTCTCTGTCTCCGGAGGCTGCCCCTCTTCCTGTTTACCTGGGAGTCCTTTGGGGTGAGGTTGAGCTGAAAAGCCCAGTCGGAGCCAGTCAAAGGGAGCGTGGCGCAGTCTTGACCCTGGCGCTCCACTCATTGTGTAGTGCAGCGGTGTAATGAGGCCCTGTGTGGATATTGATATGACAGAACAAAAGGCCAAGGTGCAGTAAGGACAGCAATCCACACGTTTCACACCATTTGTTTTTCACACCGTATCCATCACATTAATGGGTCACCTTTCTGTGACAGCTCATGATTACCTGCTTACCCATGGAGAGAAAAGGGGGTGAGAGAGAGAGAGAGAACGAGAGAGAGAAAGCCTGGTAAGTGCAGAGAGAGAGAGATAGGCAGGGAGATAGGGAGCGAGGTTGCTCCAGTACTGAGGGTAAAGGGTGAGTTGGGGTTGGAAGGGGGCTCAGGGAGTGGGGGGATGGGAACCTAGTGCCATTTTTTTATTCTTTCATGAAGATTGGCTCCGGCCCTGTCATCATCCCCACAGAGTGAATTTATGACAGGTCAGCGCTCCATGTAGTCACCTGATGGATGGAGAACATCCAAGTTTATTTGGGGCATAGTGGAAATGGACGAACAATTCCCTACAGCACCAACAGATTTTTTTTCTTTTTTTTAAGCGAGGGGAACACTTACATTCACCAATAGAGTTAAAAACGGAAATTGTTTTCAACTGTAAAAAACTGGCATATTTTGTATTCTCTTTTTTTTTTTTACCTATTTTACCTTCCTAAAGTACCTTTTTTAATTGTCGAGTTCATAAGGAACTGTAATGGTGTAATGGATCTGTAATGCTTGGTAAGTGAATAATTATTGGCAATGAAATACTAGAGAGCAAAGGTTTTTCTCCCATTGATCACATATCTTGATATGAAGTTTTATGAAATATGAATATTTGCTCTGTTTTTTCTCCATCTCTCTGTTGATTATTGCCCATGCATGGCTCATTTGCTGTAATGTCCAGCAATTTCACATGCTGAAACTCTTGACTTGGATATATTTTATTGCTGCAACAATGAGTCTGCTGCTGATACTTTGAAGGGAAGATTTATTCAGAATATCATTTTTTTCTAATGAATGCTGTTCTGACACTTGCTCTAGCCTCACTTGGACATTACTAACTAATGCAGAGGTATACTTAAGTGGCTTTAGAGAGTCAGCAGCATACAATGAATACAAAAGAGCTTTTGTTCTCACCTACTCAGTATTTTATAATGTATTCAGTTGTTGTTTTGCTTGGATCTTGCAAATATGTTATGTTCTGCTTGGCTCAACAGCTACTGATGCTTTCCATTCCCAAAGCACCACCACGGGTGTCATCTATGAAATCCTAAGTCACTTAAGACGAGCATTTCAACTTCCAGTCATTGCAAGGAAATGGCAAGATCCCATTTTATGATAAAATAAGACTACAGCTATGTATCTTTGGAAAGGCCTTAGCTCAGCATATCAGGTGAGAGGCAGGGGAGGATGAAAGAGGCGAGAGAGAGAGCTCACTTTGTCCCAAATTAAAAGTCAGAGTGTCATCTTTCGGTCTAATTGCCTGGAACCGTTATTGGACACTGCAAAAAATAGTGTCTGCATATGCATTTATTTTGTAATCCATTGATGTACTTCACTCTGAGCGCCGTCTATGGAGACTAAACCCCAGGCACGCAAACATGCTCTTTTTGTATGAATGGGGGAAGGATTGCAGCCTATACTGCAGAAAGACAGTTTGCCATATGTCATAGCACCCAGCAGATATGAGGTGATGGTGTCAATACATCTTGCGTCTGCCCAGTGGAGGCTCACTCTGCATTACACTAAAACATGAATTATATGAGTGGAACAACGCTGTGTTGGGCTGGGACGTAAATCAGAAGGGAGAGAAATTGCTGACAAGTTTTGCTATTAAAAGATAATTGTAATCAAGGTGCAAGACGAGCAATGAAGTGGTGATAGCAGATAGATAGACAGCTGCAAAAGATGGATTGTTTTAATTTGCACCAATTAAATTGAAGTTCACTGGATCATCTTCCTCAATCTTCATGAATACTTGATTTTCTGGCCGCTACAAAGCTATTAAAAAGAGTGATTGGACTCTAACACTTGGTATACCATATTTTATGCTATACTTTCATTAACCCTTTATAAAAATACTTTTTTTAATAAGAGGAACTAAAAGACATACAACTAAGCACATTATAGTGTGTATATTATGTGCACAAATGTTGTCTTGTCTGTAAATGCATCACAACTGATGACTGCGTCAGAATGTGTTTCATTTCCACCTCAATCACTAGTAAAGCGCTAAGAAGTTATTGCCACATGACCAGTACTTTGTTGAAAGCGTTCAGTAATATTGTTGAAATTCAGGTTCTCAAAGGACAAGGGCGACGCTATTATATATTTTTCTTATTGTCAACAAATTCCATTAAAGACCAAAACCAACAATGCATTAGTACATTTCTCAATACTTTTTGACTTCCCTGCCTGTAACACTCAGCAACTCAGCACCAAGCCCATTGGTTCCTTTTTAAGATGTAAATCTTTAAAAAGGGGTCACAAATGTATAGTTTCATTTTTATAGTAAATCATTTTCTAAAAAAGCTGGGCACTGTAATTTTTAGCAAACATTACTCAAACTGGAGGACAAATGAAGTGAGTTTGATCACATTACTTAACCAATCTTAGTATATTGTGCTATTATGAAGGGATCATTGTTTTCACTAGCATCTTTGAGTTGAACAGACTTAAATACATCAGTTGTTAGCATGGACCACACCCCCTTATCAGCACTGCAGCATTGGCTTATTCACTCAACTTCTCTGGGCATGATCAGAGCTTGTTTAATGACAAAGTAAATAACCACCATGTTCTCTCCTCCATTTTTCACATTATCTGTCTTTATTTCACTAAAGGAGCCTTTCTCTCAGCAGTGGATAAATTGTCTGGACTAGCTGAGTTATCTACCATTTTCTCTGTTAAACATTATTTCACAGTCATTGGATGAATATGGACCAGTTTGACTTCTGACAGCAATGAAGTTAAGGCGGCTACGCCATTTTCTCCCTTCATCATTTTTTTTTCATATTCTGAAATTGTTCAGGCTTAATTGAAAAGTTGTTTCAAAATTACTTAAGATCAAGTTTGAATTTTAATGTGACTAAATGGCATTAATAAACATGTTTAAGTAATGTAGCTACTTAACGTTAGCCACTTTCAACTGGTGCTTTTTGAAACTTGGCTTATTTTGAATTTTTTAGGAAGAAAGACATTTTTGTTTTCTGTCCAAGCCAGATGAACATATTTAAGGAGTGAGATTTCACTGGTCAAATGTTAGATTACTTACTGCGACAGACGAAGGTGGGTACGTTTTTCTTATTGTTGTTGTTGGGGGGACTGAAGTTATCATAAGTTAATGTGGACCATTTTTGCTAAACGTGTGGTGCACTCTATATTCTCTGCCTTGCAGATTACTGCAGAGAGAAATCAGCTGCCTTTTTTGACGGAGGCTTCCCGACATTTTAAGCTATTAACGCTTACTGATTCCAGACAGATTGTGCAAACAAATCATGGTTCACTATTAAAATGGGAGTACTACTTCCAACTATTAACTGGCAATATTATGTCCTTTCTTTCTTGTCTCTCACACTCACTTTTAGGATATTGATAATGAGAACGCCTTCAAAGACATTCCTGTTGGACTCCTCTGCCTTCAGGAAGATGTGGCCCCAAACCTGGCTTCTCCTCACCTGAACCCATCAAAAGCAGGGAACATCTTGAAAGGCAGTGTTGTCATGGATGAACTGAAGAACCCACCTCAGGTAATGTGCCTTCTGTCTGGTCCAATTTATGAACTGCACCTGGAGTACCCAAAGTGGATTAAAAACATTTTACTGCTTTACTACTTTAAGCTGACACCCATTATTCAAAATCTAAAAAATCAGCTTCCAAGTCTAGGGCTTGCCTGCCCTGACAAAATGTATAAGAATGGAACGATGGAAAAGGTAAATCAAAAGTTTTATGTGTATATGTCAACTACAATGTGTGTTTTATTTCCGTTATGTCATTTTAAATTAAAAAAATAAATGTACTGTATTGTGTGTTTATTAGTGGACAAGACACATGTTGAGTTTTCTCAACTTAAATGAATGATTAATAGCACTAATTGAAACTTGAAAATGTAGTCATTGTAACTTAAAATATTTTATCGCAGACTTCAAGTGCAAATAATATGGCTTTTAGTGTATTGAAGTTAAATTGTTACTTCCAATCTATAAGCATTCAAGTCACTTTCACTCAAACAAATTAGTTTCTTCATTATTGATTACTTAAAGTGGTCATATTATGTTTTTTGGCTTTTTCCCTTTCCTTTATTGTGTTAGATATCTTTTTTGTGCATGTAATAGGTTTGAAAAGTGAAAGAGCCCAAAGTCCACCCCAAAGAGAGTTACCCTCTCCCACAGAAAGCACTGCTCCTGAACTGCCTGACTGTAGTCCAGCCTTTACTTCCGTAACGTCTGTATGTCACTATATAACCTGTGTTAATGCACGAATTGAGCAGTTTCCACAAGCACACCTAAATATGAAATTAAAATAATGTTAGATACCCTCCCGGCAGTGAATGTCCATAAAGTTGTTACTCTGATGTAGAGACAGTGCACAGTTAAAACGTTACCTATGAAAGATAAATTAGTTACAAATGAATAACTTACCACTCTGAAACGTCTTGCTCCAGTCTCAGTTGTGAAGCTGGTTCAGGTTGCTCTGCCTGTGTTTCGGTATCAGACTTGGGCTCGAACATATACGACTGAACCAAAGCCATTGTTACCGGCTGAATCAGCTTTGTTTTGGATCACACTACCTTGCTCGTCGGGACCCGCCCTACTCTGCTTCTGATTGGCTAGTAGTACTTACCTCGGTACTGTGCATTTACCTCGGTACTGTGCATGTGCATCTCCCGAAAAAAATTGGACAGAAGTGAGATGCCTCACTCAGTAGTTAAAACAGAGTGTTCAAGACACAGGATGAAAAGAGGTGCTGCAGCAATGTGCAGTATGAGAAAAAATGGTTTTTTTTGAAAATTAAGCCACGTAAACCTATTCTGGTACAACCCCAAAATAAAATTATGAACCTGAAAATGAGCATAATATGACCACTTTAATTGTTTTAAGGCAATCAGTTGCCATACGTTTTTAAAGAAAAGTCAACTTTTCCAGGTTACCACCAGTCTTATTCTTTAACAATGAGCAGGTTAGGTGTGTCAAGGTTTGCTTTTTTTTTTTTACTTAACAACATATTGAACACATTACAAACCTCATCAGTCAATAGGAACATGGCTAGAGGGTGAACGTAAGTGGTCATTATAATACTTTCCTTATGGTTATCCCATGGATGAGAAGAGAACGACTTAATGTTGCACACACACACACACACACACACACACCTTTGTTTGAACCTTTCAAAGAAATCAGTATATTAATTGGAATACTTTTTTTTCTTTCCCAAACATCAATCCTGTTGTTCTGGATGACATGGTCAATTTGAAAAGAATCCAAACAAAGTAACAGATATGTGCATATTTCCAATTTTGCAATCTGAAATGTTTCAGTGTTAATTGATGTTGATCCTCTCTTGTATGGAGGATATTTTTGGTCATAATTCAAATTAAAAGTCTAAATAGAAAATTAAAGAGATCAAATTAAAAAGATCATTTTACTACACTACTAGGAATAATCAGGCGGCCATAATTAAACTGAACAATAAAAAGGAAATTGAAAAAGCAAGTTTAAAATGTAAAATGATCATTTGAAACTGTAAAGTGACATTGAAAAAAGGGAAATTTAAAATGCAAAAGCTTCAATGGAAATGCTCAAACTGAAAGCTTAAATTGTAACGATGAAATTGAAAATGGCAATGGAAATATGAAAAGAGAAACATCAAACATGAAACTAAAAATGGGAAATGGAAACGCTTGAATGAAAATACTTCAAATAAAAGCTTAAACAGAAAAAAATATATATTTTTTGCATTTCCATTTTACCACTGGCATTTGACATTAAGCATTTAAAATTTTATCTTTTCCATTTTCCATTTTAAATTTCATCTTTTTCATTTCCATTAAATGTTTGCCATTTCGTATTTGCCATTTGGATTTTCAAGCTGTATGTAAATGAGGAGGCGTGGCTTAGAGGATGGAGGGAGGGTTTCAAAGGGTTTGAAAGTACAGTGAGCAGGGTCGGAGCATGGGGGTCAGAGAGAGGACTATTATTTATAAGGCAATGGTTTGAACTTGATGAAAGTGTTCGAACATTTCAGTCCATGTGGCCTCACACACAAAGTCTCCAGTGAAAGGAGCGTTAACAACTTCACCGCAATTCCTTATCGGTCTGACGGTGAGAAAGCAGCAAACAGTGCAGCAGGTAAGAGGCTAACATTAGCGACTAGCTATATTAGCTGTTATTTGCTGACTAAGGTTATGTTGATATCATGGCCACTTGCAAACAATATACAGGCAGTGTCAAATAACTTAGGGAGCAATATACTCTAAGAAAAAAAAAAACATCTTCCTGCAGTATTGTCATATGGGTCTGCCAGGAGACGCTGGCTTACACTGAAGACCAGTTGATTAGGCTAACGCAACTTAACCGGTTCACAGACATCTGTATTACCAGTGCAGTAAAAGGCTACTGTAAGGAATGATAGATTTAATTAGAAGATTTATAGCGTAGACTATTGCAGGTTATTATGTAGCCAGACTATTAGTTCTCCCTAATGTGTGAAGGAGTTTTCTATTTCATTGAACTGACCATTAGCCTAATATGTTTATGTTTGATGCTAGCATCACCCGCTAGCATCAGACACGCTGTTTCATTTCCTCATTGATTCAGTCCATATCAAAGCACATTAATTAGTGGACGTTTACTGTCATAATCTAAATCCTGGTTGGATATTAGTTTGTTATTCAGAACTATTCGAAGTTACCACTTTTATGCGCTGTCAGTCATTTCTTTGAACACCGGTTTTTGCCCTCACATTCAAATATTACACAGCATTAAGTCAGCTCAGAATAAAACCTCTGCATGTCCTTCTGTTTTTATAACACTATGACTCTTTGCACACAAGACAGCTGTCAGTTTGTTAGAGCAGTTCCACTAAAATGTTTATTGCACATACTGTGTAATCTCAGTTTAAAAAAAGTTATGAAGCTTTAGACATGTAGGATCAATGAATAATTATCTCTATCACTCATGATGTGATTGGTCACACTGATGGAACATAAGAGAGATTATAGATTATATGTTAATATTTCTGAGTGAGCAGGATCGTGGTGCAGCTGCAGAATGTGATTTGAAGTGAGTTTTTTTAAATAGGCTTTGTTTAGTCTGAACAGCATTTCAGCAACTGTGTTTGAATTTACTACATTTGTTGAAGTAGCTGAAATAAAGCTGAATGCTGTTGATCCATTTAATTCACCACCCACTCGCTTAACTCAGAGTGAACATAATCAGAGTTGATTGAACTGATTCTGGAACTGATAACTCACCTAAAGTTTTCTCACCTAAAGTCAAACAGGGTGAAGGAACCACAGAGGGGACTGTTTAACCATTTAAACTGTGCTATATTTCAGTATCTTAATACAATATACAACCCTCCTCCTGATTTAGAAAAGCTTGCACATTTTGTTGTCATTTGAGCGTCATCGTAACCTGTCTGTCTCTGTTTGTTTTTGTGTGTGTCTGTTGGCGTGGGCGTGGCCATCCCTTCCTCACTCTCCTGGCTCAGCTGCATCTACACACCTGGTCTCAATCAGCTTATCATCCCTCTCAGTCTGCTCACCTGCATCTCATCATGCCATCAACCTGCAGTATATCTACCCCAGCTCTTCAACCGCTCATCGCCACATTGTTGTTTCAACCCCAGTGGTAGCCAGCCAGCCACAGTTCCACATTCACCACTGCCCACACCATCTCCTCTGCCATTAGTCCCAAACTTTAACTGCTTTTGGATCTCTAACCCCAGCCATCTCTCCTTCATATAATCCCTGTTTACAATAAAGACTTTATCTTTAATCATTCCCTGTCTGGGTCCTGCGTTTGAGTCCAATCTGAGTTCATAACAACTTATCTTGTTTCTTAAACTGCAAAACCTGGACTGAAATATCAGAACACTTTCAAGTTGAAGCCATTGCCTTATACATAATAGTCCTCCCTCTGACACCCATGCTCTGACCCTGCTCAGTGTACTTACTACATTTTCATTGCAGTGTGCTCTTTACCAGTCAGAGCTCCCCCTGCTGTTTATAAGGTGCCTCTGTTCCCCAGCCGATTCAAACCCTCCCTCCAGCCTTTAGGCCACGCCTCCTCAATTACATACAGCTTGAAAATCCAAATGGCAAACGCTTAAAATATAAAATTTTAAATGTTAAATGCCAAATGGTAAAGTGCAAATATAAAAAATTAATTACATTTTTTTCTGTTTAAGCTTTTGAGTTTCATATTTGATGTTTCTCTTTTCTTATTTCCATTGCCATTTTCAGTTTCATTGTTACAATTTAAGCTTTCAGTTTGAGCATTTCCATTTAAGGTTTTGCATTTTAAATTTCACTTTTTTCATTGTCACTTTACATTTTCAAATGATCATTTTACATTATAAACTTGCTTTTTCAATTTCCTTTTTCTTTTTAATTTTAATTATGGCCTGCTTATTCCTAGTAGTTTAGTATAATAATAATCTTTTTAATTTGATCTTTTTAAATTTTCTATTTGGACTTTTAATTTAATTTCTGACCAAAAATATCTTCCATACTCTTGATGGTAATGTTGTAATTTCTAAAGGTCATTGATCTTCATGTCTTCAAGCTGTATGTTTTAAACAACCTCAGAGGGAGAACACAAACCCTTTGGAGCAGAAACTTCACATATTTAAGGAAAAGTTATTTGGTATTGGCAGATGTAAATTGATGTTGTAAATCACAATTTCATACATAGGAAAGGCACAGAGTGTGGTTGTGTGTGTGGTGAGGCATTTCAGCGGGGGCTGGGAGCAATGTTCCACAGTGTTTGCTTCTGAGCCAGACTCGCTCCAAGGCAGGGGTGATTAGTGCTTGTTGGTAATTTGGCAACCTTGACCATGTAACCTTGCTAAAGCTGGATTAACATTTTACCCTGGAAAAGGGAGAGATGCCTTAAAACATGTTCCATTTTTCTGCTGCTTATTATGAGACAACAGCCTACACAGGCTATTCAAATAAGTGCCCATAGTATGCTGCATGAGCACTCAAGGATAAACTCTTATCATACTTAAGCATGCTAAGTGTCAAAAAAAAAGTTGACATATCCATCTGATCACTCACTGAAAACATCACATGCATACCACTTATGTATATACATATTGTGACCACATGAATTGAAGGGATTAACAGCCAAGATGAATGCACAACTTAAACATTTATTCAATAAACAACAGGAATTATGCAGAAATAAACTTGTATAAATATGAAATTGGACCAGTTTCTTACTGCACTTCATTTTTTGTTGTTAGGGACTGTATGGAAATTAAGTGGTGGGGAGGGGGGCCAAACATCAATGATTTCCTCAATTTGTCAAAGTAATATAACACTGACTGGTTTAATTCATTTAGCCATTGATAGCTAAAAGTGAAAGTGAGTAAGATTTAGAGTAAAATTCTGTACTCCAATTTAAAGTATATGTTAATAGAATGATAATTATCACATCACCACCAAATCACACAATAGAATTAGGATTTGTAATTGTCATTCCTGTTAACCGAATTTTACATGACACATTTACGTTTTTTGACATAATTTACTTTGAGACGCTGCTAAAGGATAGTGACAAATGACGTGCTCTCTGGAGAGATCACGTTCAATCCCAAAAGACCATCCCCCACTCTCCCAAAAAATACTATTATTACGGGAGACTACCCTCCCTTAATAATTTTTATACAGTCCCTTAAGTGACCAGTTTCACATCAGCTTTTCCTATTAATTGTCTTCATTTTCCAAGTCCTTTTTTTCATTACACTACAAGGTTGTTTGCTAATTTCTAAGTGCACCTCATGTTTTTGTGACATTGGTGTATCTGAGGTAGGTGGTACATTGCTCTCCTACAAAAAGCTCAGGCTTATTATTGAGCCTCTTTATCTTTACTCTAGCTAAGTTGTTAATTAGCTAGACCTTGAATTAGATTATTTGCATGTCTGAACAAGGGCTAAGGTATTAATGCTCCCTTAGGACAAACTGTAATAACCTCTTCGGTGGCTTCAAGATCCCTGTGGAGGGGGCTGCATGGACGCTAGCCCCTGGAAGGAGGGAGAGAGCACAGCCATTTCATCCAATTAGCTGTGGATTATACTGCTCCTCTCCCTTTGAATCCTATTTGCTGTGATAAGGTGTTCTCCTACAGGGACAGAGCTGAGCTTTGCTATCAGGAAAAATGATTAATTCACAACCCAATATTAAAATGCAGTGCCTTCCATTTCACTTTCTGACATAGGAGGAAGAAACAGCTCAGAAATCAATACAGGCACTAAACAACCACACAGGAGAAGGAGAGGTTGGCCAAGTAAGAAAATACCCTTAAGAATCTCAGAAGCAAGCTGCATTTCATTCTACACATCACACTTACACGGTTCTCCATGGTATGGTATGTCCTTGAATTATTCAGAACCCACTAAACCGTAGGAATGGTTTTAAGACTAATGTGGCACAATATCATGGTCGCTATTGTTATTGCATTGTACTGTGCAATTTTCAAAAATATTTATCTCTTTCTTCTGATCTTCCCAAGGGCATATATTTTAATTTTACAATTCCATGCTCCTCGCACCTCTTTGAATAACCAACATGCTCACAAATAGGATGGAAGGAGAGGGATATTTTTACAAGTTTTTATGTCTTTTCTGGTTTGTAACTGGGATAAGTGCAGAGAGTCCAGAGTCCAGATTTATATTTTCCAAGCCCTCCGACGCCGCACAAATGATGTTTAAACACCCAGCACCTAGGGTTTAATTAAGTCCCTCTAATCGTGTTCCAATCAGAAGCTTGGACTGATGGGCTGGAATTCCTGATGTGCATTTCTGTCAGTCTTAATTGGATAATTGATTGCCAATTTGAACCTGGCCACACACTGCATACACAATAAAGCGCCTGGCCATGTTCCTTGAGGATTCATTTTCCATCCGAATAAAGATGCTGCTTCGATAGGCAAAACTCCAACTATTGGTCTTGCTGAAAAATAAGCCCTGGCTGCTGTTGGAAGTCCACTTATGAATGCCTTTGAAGCGCATGAACATTTTATTTATTTATACAGTTTGTGTCAATGAATTTGTATTGTCTTCTGGCTCTTTATATTTACACTTTACACTGCATATAAAGACATGGGCAGCTGAATCCAGCAGTTCCTGTTGTGTTTTTTATGTTTGGTAACAGTGACCTTTCATAGAATATTTTTCCCTATTAGTTTGTTTACATACTAATTTCAGACATAATCTAAACATTTAATGAAACTTGCTTACTAGTATATATTTATATTTCTGAGCCACACTTTTTGCACTTACTACACAATTCTGTATATTTAACAGTGTTAATAACTAAAATCTCTTGCTTTCCCAAGGATAGCACTGCTTTCAAAATGCTGAACTTACTTAATTACTTTGTGTTTTCCTACACTGTAAGTTGAAATACTAGTTGCAAAATTCTTCAATTACAATTACTGATTACATTCAGAACAGAGAGCCAAAGGTGAGTTGTCCTGTTTGCTGTGATAAATAGATGACAACATTGCGGAGATATGTACAGGAAGAGACAGGTTTATACCAAAAGGAGAGAAAGGAAGTGTAAGGTCCTAGTAAAATTTGTACTGTTGACCTTTGTTGACCTCCGATAACTGTACTAGATCCTTTTGCTATTAGAAATACTTTCAATATGAAGTAGTTAAATAAAATTACATCACAAAATATCATCAGATTGTACCACAGAGTTGAGTCAACACACAAACAATTAAAGTTTAAGTAAAGTTCAATTAAAGGGAAGTATTCATAGCAGGATCTCTGTATTGCACTGCATTGCATCATAACAGGTGTTTCTATTTTTTTTGCTCAGTGTGTTTTGTTGTTGTATTTGTGTGTTTTGTTAACGCAGCAATAGCTAGGAAACAATCAAAAGGTGATGCTGGAAGGGTGAAAAGGTGATAAAGAAAGACAGGGAGAATATTAATATTTATCAGGTAAAATATATGAGATGACTGTGAAGGGCTTCATGGATACAGCCATGGATATATCTGTTGCCAACAATGAATACTCCAGGCAGGCTTTCTGTATACCTAAGCCATCCATACATATACCTCTACCTAATATATGTACTAAATATATGTACCTAATTCTACAATATGTCTAGAGCATACATACTTGTGAACTTATATAGATATCTAAAGATGAATATACACATGATTGCATAATAGTCTCATAACTAAATAAATACATTGTGATTATGAGAAAATTACATTAAAAAACCTTTATAGTTTCACACAAAATTTTCAAAAGTTTCATGAGGTATGTTAATAAACTATTGAGAAGCTGTAATTTGCAGTGTATGATTCTCAATAAAAGACAGCGTTCTGTAGTCATAGTCTTTCATGTGCAGAAGAAAGAAATTCTACAATTTGCAAGGTACTCATAATTGTGTTAAAATTTTAGTGTGCAGGTCTGTGAGCATAAACACCCAATGTGAAATAACACATTTATGAATCATGTCACAGAATGATAACACCCTATGATAATGGTGAACAGATTTCTAAATATATTTATGTAGTTATACACATTTTCCTTGTCAGAGAAAATTTCTCTGGAGAATCTGAACCACAATGGTTTGATGGGAAACAGATTTGAGGAGTCACCGCAACACCAAGCTGCTCTCCTCTGATCTTACTCATCAGTGGCCACATTGCTCTCTTCTGGGACAACTGTGCATTTGGTTCCATTTAACCTTCACCGCTGAAATGCGTGTTTGATGTTGTCCTTCCCTATCAAAATGTCACCAAATACACCACTATTTAATAATTTGGAAGAATAACATTTTCTCAGCTTTTTAGCTCTCAGTGAAATTCTTTAACTTGAAGGTGTCAAAATGTTTTGACATGCCAAGGCGAAAGACTAATTTTATGTGGTCAGCCACAACTGCCTATGAGTCCCACTCTGGGTGGGCTTGCACTGAATTATTCTAGTCTCTCTCATCTACTCTACATTTCCTGCACTGTTTTTCACAAGAAATTGCTTTTTCTCTCTAAATAAGACTTATTCCAAGGAGCCAAATGGTAGAGAGAGAATTCTCCTATTATAAATGGCCTTTCTCAGCCCTGTAACCTCGCTACAAGTTTTAGCACTAAAGTGCAACCCTTGGTGGGATTAGATATTTTGGCCACCATTTGTACAGAGTGAAGTTTCTTTGGAGTCTCCTTGAGACAAGTGACCAGTGCAGGGCTAAGTGAAGGCCTTATCAGTCACCCCACAATGGTGCCACCCCATGAATTATATTAGGGACGGATGTGGCTCGCCAAGCCACTGCATTGTGGACCATCTGGGTGACAATAAACATGTCGCCACATGGTTTCCTCCATCACTCAAGTCTAGATAGCAGATCTGGACCTTAACTATAGCTCACTATCTCCTGGATCTCGGCGTGACCTGTTAGAGAGATGGAGGTGAGGCTCAAGGATATCTCTCAGAGAGTCTGCTCCAACACCAGGAGGTTATTATAGCCATGCTGGGGGGAGGCAGTCCGTCTGCCTAGTGTGCTGCTCTCTCTCTCTCTCTTTGTATGTGTCTATATGATACACAGAGAGGGGAAGATAGTGAGGGAAAAATGTTTAAGAAACACATTTGCAGTTGAAAAGACGTTTGTGCTAGCCTTCTGTTGATACAAACTGATTGAGTTCAATAAATATCCGTAATCTTTTTTTATTGCTGTTGCACACAATTAATCAGATGTGTGGCTACTAAGTAAAACAAAATAATTGACTTCAAAAGCATGACAATTATTAAGATTATTAGATCTGCAATAAGGGGGCAGTGGAAAAAAGCTGTGAACACAACCCTGACACCTTTTAAGTTGATAGGGTGAACTTGTTGGCAAATGGTTACAGACAGATGCGGACCAGAGTTCGCATTCATTTAGAGTTGTGTTTCTGGCCACTTTGTGAATGAAAGTCCAATATTCACTCTCCTTTTAGCTCTGTTTTGCTCTCCATCAAGTCCTGAATGAAATATCTGACTTTTTAGCCACTAAATGCTCCATTATGTTCACCAGCTAGTTGCTAGCTTTAGCTGTCTGTCGTTTGCTGCTGGCTGGTTAACAGTTATGTCGCGGGCCGCAAAACCAAAACAATTAGCTGAACGACGCTATAACGTTCCATAGAGCTGAGGGGAACTGCAATAGTCCGGTGATAATGTTCTTCACTACGTGCAACCCCTTTGACATACAAGTAGTCATAGTCAAGTAGTCCATTGTTAATATAAAATATTATATGTATATAGTATATTATAGTTGCTTTAAGGTACATCATTTTTTCTTCATCAGGTAAATATTAAAAACTTTGAAATGTTTTCATTTTGATAAGATAGATGCAAAATATGTAAACCATGGTTCATTTTTTAAGCATTTTTACCAGTGTTTTTGTTATTTCATAGATTGCATTTAGACATTCAACATAAAAAGTGCATTTTGATCAAGCATTTTCTGATGTAAAATTAAATTGTAATTGGTCAGTGTGGATTAGCCTGTGATGGAATGAAGCTATAAATGTTTGTTTGATTTTGCTTCTAGATGCATTTGACTTAACTTTATCAGCCCACCACTGTGGCTGTCTTGAGACACACATTAAAAAATATTGGTGTAAGTCCTCATTTTCTCTCTGCTCTGAGGCTTGTCACCAGCAAGCCAACAATTGGATTGTTCTGCAGTCTTAAATGAACAGAAATCTTATTAGTACAAGTTTTTTGCTGTGCTAAATCCACCTGCTTCAGCAAGTGAGTTACTGAAGCTAGTTATTCTCTGCTGTTGTTACTGATAGAGAACCATACAAATGAATCATTCACAAGCAAAAGGATTCAGTGGGCTAAAAAAAAGAAAAGCAAGGTTCCACAAATCTGGCATGAGGAAAAATTGGTTAATTTGATTTAACATGCTAACGCCTTGATGATGAAACCTGAAGTGAGACTCAGATGAAGTGTGCTAAGGGCAGGCAACAAAAAAATCAGTGGAAGACCAATGAGGAAGTGAAAAGTGAGGCATAAACAATGGCATTTAATACGATTTCATAAAACCACTTAAAGCGCATGACAGGGGCTCACATGTAATCACTGTAAGTGGAGACAAGGATGGGGGCTGCGGTGTCGTCGTCACGATGCCAGGACACTTCTCCATGACACGTCCCCTGCTTCTTCTCATTAATCCCCTAAGCTACATTCATTAACGGTCACTCCCTCTGCTCAGCAAGCCAGCACACCCGAGTGAAGTCACACTAGCCATCACAAAAATAACCTGCTGTTGAAATGCAGTAGGATAATTTGTTATAGCTTTCCAATCTTAATACTTCCATTTGAATTCATTAGTACACACTATTACTTTATTCATTATTGTAAGATGTAAATGGTATTATGCATGGCTTGCATCCAGGTCAAATCAGAACAAGCACATTTAGACAAGTTGGAAAAGTGCTGGGAAAGAAACTCATGTCCCTGTATTTCACCTGACAAACAGTGAAATTCAGCTAACAGCTGAAACTGAAGGACAGTTGTGTAAGTATAGCAGTCAGGGGGGAGAGGTACAAGAGGAGATGATAAATACAAGAGATTTACAGGTCCTGGGAGTGTCAGATGCACTGTGGAAATAGTGCTGGGTGTGCTGTTATCTAGATGGGCCAGTTAGTGGCTTTTGGAGGATCCCTTGTTCTGAATAGGGCTGTAGTTTCGGAGGGCAGCCTTTATGGCTCACCAGTGCACTGACCACAGCCCATTAACTCAAAGAGCCTCCACAGGAGCACTGGAGCAGGGAAAGGGGCCGTGACCTGCCTGAGACCATCTTATT
This sequence comes from Siniperca chuatsi, assembly GCF_020085105.1. Taxonomy (NCBI): domain Eukaryota; kingdom Metazoa; phylum Chordata; class Actinopteri; order Centrarchiformes; family Sinipercidae; genus Siniperca; species Siniperca chuatsi. The sequence goes on along the minus strand of NC_058046.1, from coordinate 12,483,958 downwards.
ACTTTAACACATTATGTCTCCCACTGCGATCTTTTTATTTAAGTGACTTCAGCAGAACGCATCATCTCGGGCCAAGTCGGGGACAGACAGGGGCTCCTAGACAAGAGGCAAGAGGAGGGGTCAAATGATTTATTGGAAACGTCTGCTATTGGGTGCTACGGAAAGGGAGTGCAAGGATGGACAGTGAGCAAAAGTGTGGGGGGAAACAGTTAGTGATGAACGTGACTGAGAGCTGTTTATGGCGTGGAGAGGCCGAGTTGACCCCAGAACTGCTCCTGGGAGGATTCTCAGGTTCTCACTGATGAGCTTTTGCAGCCCTCTGATGGCCACACAGCCCAGACAGTAAGGAGCAGAGGGGTTGGGGGTGAGGGGTGGGGAGTAGGGGTCTGGGGTCGGGGAGTAATTTATTTTACCACCATGTCACTCTTTATGGGCCACACCACTAGAGATGGCCTCAAATGTTACTGTCCTCAGGAGGAAGATCAGCACACTTTGCGTAAGTGTTACGGCAGCTCAGGCAGACTTATTCACCTAATGTGTGCTCCTCCTGCCTTTATATCTTTGCATCAGCCAGAATTCACCATTTAAAGGCAGCTGACACAATGTGTAACACAGAGATCCTTGAAGGAAGTCAAAGGTTAAATTACAGCATTGAATTTAAATCTTGAGATCTTTTGTCATTACAAAGAGAGGGGGGTAGAAAAGGGATGTTTGCTAATAATCTGACAATTTTCTCTTAAGTTTTTAATGAACTTATTGATGTTTTTTTTTCTTTGTTAACATTGATAATGATAGAAGTTGATATTTTTCAGCTCAGTATCCTTATTATGTACTTATTGGACGATTCCGCAACTCGTGACTTATCTCCAATTAATGTTTGGGGCTAACGCAGGAAGTAACGTGCCCTTGTCTGACTTTCATGCAGTATACCAGAGTTACTATCATTAACGTCCACCTTTTTACTAACCATAGCCATGATCTTTCCCTAACCTTAACCAAGTGTTTTAGTTGCCTGACCCTAACCATACCTTAACCACAGCATATTTGCCATAATCACATTATTTTACCCCCAAAGAAACTAATCAATCATTAGGTTCAGTGTCTTGCCCAAAGACATTTCAGACTGAGAGGAACCAGGATTGAACCGCCGATCTTCTGATTGGTAGACAACCCGCTCTACTACTAAGCCACAGCCGCCCCTATACAGCGACTTAAAATTTGTTGTCTACAATATCAAAATGAATATTTACACCAGTTGCATTCTCATTTCATTGCAGCCTACAGTCCTAGAGTGCATACTTGCCCCTAGAAGCACAGGAAATATTTTCTTTTTTCTACTCAGAATCTTACAAGGCCCCTTAGGTTTATGACATGGGTCATGGACATTCCACCATGACTGATTTATTTCAACCCATTAGGATTACAGAGACAAATCTGCAATCCTCCCATTTTTAGAGGCTGTCCCCTCTTTTTCACCCAGCCTTCCCCGACAACCCACACATCAAAACTACCATTACGTTCTTGTTAGTTCACACTGTCGATTAGAGAAGGGCAACATAGATTCATGCCAAGGGCTAAATGTGTTTATTCTAATTCCTCCCCCGTCTCTGCTTTGTCAGAGACAGACACCCACAAACATAGAACATCTGAACAGCTCCAACAGCTCACATCAGAAGGATTCAATCCTTCAGGAAGTGGAAGTAACCGATTAGATTATGTCATTGCCACAATCTGTTACGAAAAATAAACACTGGGCCTTTTCATTAACCTAATGAAGACGAAGCACGTTGATGAGCTCTTAAGTCAATTAACGATATTTAAAAACAGGCGGTGCAGCCCCAAGGTAAATTAGCATGCAGAGAGTGAGGAGGACCCAGGTTCAAACAAATTGTGCGTGGAACCCTCTGGTTCAAGCCGCTTGACTCTCTCTCCCCTAATGTACACCCCTCCTCGTCTGCTCAAACAAGCTTTCACTAGCCATAATTAACTGCATGCTTTCTGTCTTTGCAATACCAAGAATGTTCGAGTTGAGACTGAGATGTGGAGGAGGCTGACCGATTGTACCCTTCAGTCTTCGTATGGTTTGATGAGAAAATGATAGAGTTCAAGAATAATCTTTAAGATCACAAAGAGAGCACAACATGGTTGAAATAAGAGCGTCTTGACTCAGAAGTCTACTTACTTTGTTTTCATGGCTTTCTTCACTCCTGCTCTTTTTTTTTCAGTAAACTTATTTGAAATCCTCCTGGGTTTTTATCCCCCCCCCCTCTCTCTCTCTCTCTCTCTCTCTCTCTCTCTCTCTCTCTCTCTCTCTCTCTCACACACACTCACTTGGTCTCTTGGCTGCAACAAGGTCTGAAAAGATTGCAGTTCATTTCGACCCACAGTGGATGGAGGCCTCATTTAGTGGCTGCTGGCAACTCAATCAGCCTGCCTCACACTGATGAGTGAGTGACTACTTTCAGAGCACCAGTCAATATGTGTCTGCTGTGATAGAATGTCAGCACCCATGCCCTGTGTTCTCCTGACCCAATGTTATGGCTTTTTTATTTTGTCTAATCAATGATATATGAAACAACACAGACACATTTCAACAATAGATCTTTTTTTTCTTTTCCCCACACATACCAACTCCCTGTAATGCAACTGCTGTGATGTTCAGGATTGAATAAACAGTTTACATTTTTTGTAGCTTTTTCCTGGCTGTCTGGATTCGGGCTGAATTCAATATAGATGGAAAACAAGCAATAAACAGTGTACCAAGAGTGATCCAAATAAATGAAAGCACTTGCCTTCTTTCAGTAGACTTACTTAACAGTGATGGCTCTGAAACTGGTGCCTTCTGTTGCACAGTTTCAGCTAATTTAAAAAAAACACTATTGTAATATATTAATAAGTATTGCATATCTTTAATGCTCCAAAGCCATAATCAAGAACAGTGTCTGTGCCATGTTGTACCCAGTGAAATACAGTGTACATATTTTCTTCACAGGTTTGTATATACTGTTTTCTGTGCTGTGAGTAAAGAACAGCCTATATTTTGATCTGGTCAGATGAGCCGAGCTGACTGTCCCCTGTGTCCTTTATTTCACACAGCCCACTGCACATGCTCTGCAGTCTGACGACCTCTTGACCCGCCTGTCACTGTGATGGCCTCTGTTATCTGGAAGTAGTTATTTCATATAGATGGTCTCCCTCACTGCTGGTCTTTTATTGAAAATAATCATTAGAAAGACTACCCCAGGAGGAGTTTGAGCAATGGATTTTAAAGCAATTTTTTACTTAATATACAGAATTTTTACACACCCTTATAAGTCCATTAACAGTCAACTATCACTGCAGATGGAAATTCCAGATCATGTCATCTATATTTGATAGAAATTCCAGTTGACATTTTCCCACAGTTTCAAATTTTTACAAATGTATTTACTAAATTACTGTCAGAGTAGTGGTAAAATATCACAAGCGATAAATTTGCATTTTTTAAAAGAAATATATACAAAATTTGACAATTTATTTTCTTCATTCGCATACTTATTGTTGTGATATCACTTCATACATATGATACTTTAAAGCACATTTTCTACAATAATGTAGCAAATTCACATTATCTATATTCATTATCCTCTATGTTTACTTGTGGTGTTACTCTGGGTTTAATTTTCCAGCAGTTGACCCTTAACATCTGGGGTGTCGAAGCCTCTCAGCAGGACATGAAAGGTCCATTAATTAATGCCGTTGTTTTAAATCTTTCTGTGCTTTTAGCTGCACTACCACAAAATAAAGTAATGTTGACAAAAATAAAAACTACTTATTTGAATGAATGTAAATCAATGGCAACCAGAAATGCAGGGAAAACAACTGTTTTACTTTGAAAGTTATTGATCAATAATGTAAATAATTTGTGATTTGTAGGTCTACAACATTCAAAAACACTGCTTGGTCTGACTGTAAGAAAAGCTATCTTAAAGTCATTGTCTGTTAACCTAAGCAATATTTTCCTCATAAGCTTCCAAAATCAATATTTGCCACAAACTAAATTGCCAGTTGTATTATCTAAAATGTCACAATAATTGTAAGGTTTATAGTTTGAAAATTAAAAAAACAAATTAAATACCTAGAAATAGTAATGAGATACAGATTATGTTAAATTCTAGTTATCCCCAGTACAGTAAATAGTGAGAAATGTGGTGTGACTCATTGCTTTTATCAGAGGTTAAATCAATTTATAAGTTATTGAAGTATTGATGTTTCCATTACATAAATGCATTGAATTCATGTGAGGCAGAGGTGGAAATTACATAATTGGAATTCAAATATTTTTTTCCCCAGTCTGATTAATCCTGAAGACCTTTAGGTTTAATTGGGTATTACCAGTGCCCAGGAAGCAATGATGACTACAGACATGCAGGATAAATCAGAATGAGAAGTCAAAGGTCAGAAACCTGCATGTGAGAGACATGTGTATAGGAAGAGAGCAGTAGACCAGTGAAACTGCCATCAATGTCCAGGAAAATCATCAGGTAACAACAGCACTGGACTTTAGACGTTTAGACACAGTAGAATGTGCACTACTGAATGCACATAAAAAAGCTTTGGATAAAATATAAAGTATGGCATATAGACAAAAGATGCTGTAATCCTGGTGTGTATGTGTGAAAGTTGGTTATTAAGATATTAAGAAAAAAACACTAATAGATAGTAATCAATCAACTTCAAAAGTCTTCCAAGGCTTTTTTTATGGATGTCCTGCCTTCCTTGCCTGTCTCCTTCAATGTGTCTATCAGTAAATGCATTCAGCAGAGATTTTCAATTTATTTCTAATCAAGCTTTATCTAATATTCTCCCGACAGGCAATTAAAAATTCAAACTACCCTGAAAAGCCATTGCTCACTTTTCACTCTCTCCCAGTGTTCATTTAAGGATGTTATTTCATTAAAAGCTCTTGTTGATGAGTTTGAGGTCATTTGCAAGCACATTTGATTACCATATTCCACATTTTCCATTACCATGTTCCATGGGTAGCCTATTGTTGTGATTGTGATTTTTATTTTAGAACATTTTTATCATCAAACTAAATATTTGTAATGAGTTGAAAAACCTCTGTGTACCACTTCTGCAATGCAAGTTAAAAAGTGGTTTCTTTAGCCAAGACAAGGACAGCACTGATGTCCCATGTATACAATTTCATTTGTCAGCAATGTTGTTGTTAGAAAGTATATCATTGTTCTGCCTGGTGCACTACCTCACCAGGTTTATGGCCACCCATGCACAAGCTGAAACCTCTCCCCACAAGATAGAGCTTTGAAATGGCAGCAAATAATTGCGAAGGGTGAATTTGTCATTACGAGTCATAATGAGATTCTCCTGGAGAGAGGCTTTGTTTGGTGGTGTGAGAAGCTGCTCCGTTTTAAAACCTCATAAACAAAATGCCACAATGTGCCTTTCTCTTCCTAAAGAATCATCCGCACACTCATTTAGACTATATATCATTTCAACTTCAGAGAATAATTGTTTGTTTAACCTCTCAGGAGTAAAACTAATGTGGCTGCAATTAAATTAACAATAAGTCTAAAGTCGGTTTGGAGTAGTCATTGGATGTTAGACCTTGTAAAACTCCTGGTTTTACTCAAGATGACAGTCTTAATCTGTGTTTTGTTTTGTTGCTGAAAACAAACAAAAGCATAGATAGATAGATAGATAGATAGATAGATAGATAGATAGATAGATAGATAGATAGATAGATAGATAGATAGATAGATAGTAGGGGTGTTAGCAAAGCTACCATCTGTATCTGTATCTGTTTATTTTACAAAAATATCTGTATTTGGACATGTACCGAAAGTGGGCGGGGCTTATACCAGAAGTTGTTAGAATATTTGTTAGAACATTTATAATCTACTATTTTAACCATGTACCTAAATTAATAATAATAATAATAATAAAAGTTTGAACCCCACCTTCAAAAAATAAAAACTTAAGTTTAATCTGAGTTTAAATAAAAGTTGTGTAACTGTTAACGGTAAAGGAAATGAATCATGGAAATAGAACAGGAGAGTTTAACAGTAGGAAAGTACAAGTCGGAATTGCACTGGGCTATATTGCACTATTTTTTGATAAAAGCTGGAGGTTGTGTATGTAATGGGAGGTGGTTTGGGTTTGGGGTAGGGTTAGGGTCAGAAGAAAATTATGTTTATGTTTGTAGTGACTATGAAAAAAGTTACAAAGGTATTAACAAAAATCTGAAAAGCTCTCTTGGCCTTTTTTTGTGAACTTTTGAGATGGTCCCTAACTTCAGCACATCATTTTCCCATCTACTATCAAGTCGCACATGGTGCCAGGCTTCAATATTAAATCATGAGGTAAAAATAACACCTGTTCAACATCATGCAAGCTTTGACATCATGATGTCTGTGTGTTTCGATTTAATTGTGATCCTGAGAAGAAGTAGTGTGACATTAAATAATGTATTCATATTCGTTTCCAATTCTAATAGATAGATAGGCAGGCATACAGACAGACAGACAGACAGACTTGAGCAGCCTTTCCAGTCAAGGCCTGAGTTGCTTAATCACTTGGCTACTTTGATTTTCATGCACAGCTCCATTCAAGTGTGATGTTGATGAGTACCAGGGGTGTGCTGGGCCTACAGCTAATGTGAAATAAATGCCTGGAAGGGCCTTGATCAGTATGTGCTGGAGGTGCTTGAAAGATGAAGAAGATGAAAAAAACACTTGGAAAACAAACCACCCTTGAGTGCTGCATGCTCTTCTCCTATTTAGGGCAGCCATGTCCAGCAGTGGATTTGAATATGCATGACTATCCCAGCTACCCTTGCAGCACAACTCTGTGTCCAGGCACCAGCCTTTTCAGAGAAAGAATACCCATGCATCACATTTGAATATGTTACAGGCCCTGTCATACACAATAAATACTTGGGGGGGAAAACATTTTTGGGGGGGAAAATGATGGTGAAGTCCCACAAAACAACTCAGAGTGACACTGAGTTTTTATAGTACAAAAGTGGATGACTGCCATTAACTTTAATTTGACATTTTCAGAGATTTTTAAAAAATGTGATTTTTTCAGCTACTTCTCTGAAAATGTTGAATGCCTTCTGTTAAAAGAATAGTCTTGACAATAGACATTTTGGGAAATAGGTTTATTCCCATTCCTGGCCAAGAGAAGATTTACTCATATTTGTACAGTAAATATGAAACTACATTGAACAGCAGGTTAGTTTATTTTATAATCCTCCAATACAACATGTTGTTTTTACACTTAAACAAATAAGAGCTAACATGTTAATTAGTGAGATTTAGAGATGCTGGTAGACTGATTTTGTTACCTTCGGACAGAGCCAGGCTAGCTGTTTCCCTCTGTTTCCGGTCTTTATGCTAAGCTATGTCAGCAATGTCAATTTTGTGGTATGATCATTTCTAGTTTATTGAGGTCATGCCTTAAAAAGTATGTCAGCGCAGCCATTGCCTCAAATCCCACTTGAACACAAGGCGAAGATGCACGTGCATGTTAGCGATGAGCCGATTTGAGAGTCAGACTCCATTCCAAGCAACAAGTACTCATATAATACAGTGCTTGTAAGCCAGGGAACAGGAGACTTCCAGTTTACATCTTGGAGACTTGGAAGGTGGCAACATAGTGATTGTGAAGTGGATGTGAAGCTATCTTCCTTGGTCCCCGTGCTAGACTGGCTAATTAAATACTAAGGAAGGAATAAAATCTTAATGAGAAACACAAGCTTGTTGTGGTGTTTGGCACTGACCAGCTCCCTCTTATTAGGTGTACTTGCCCATATGTGCTTGGGTGAAGTGCCCATTAGAGCCTTCCCTAATGGATCTTCATCCATGGCTCTGAGATGCTGGTGGAATGTACATTTCGGCAATTTCCAAACTTGGCAGATGAGCGGGCCCTGCTATGAAATTTCTTAGCCACAATAAATATTTTATGCAAATTAAAATTAAATTCTTTGCTTAGTTTAAGCAATTTCTCCTGTAAGTAGTGTATCTGTGAAGGAGATTACAACATTTGCTGGTTTGTTTATAATTTAATTTTTTATGTTGTGGCTGGCGGTGGGGAAAGACAGAACACCTGTGAGTGTTTATAATGTCCCATCTCCCTCACAGCTGCTCCTTTTCAAAACACCTCACTGGTGCAATAATTTCATAAAATTTCATGATTTACCATCTGGTAGACTGAGCTATAAGCACATGCAATAAGCATTTGTATGGCGCTGATCCCAGAAAGGTACAATAACTGTATATTTTAACTTAATGGCTTTTTGGGGCATGCAAATTTCCACAGAGCAGATTGCAGAGATGCTACAATGTAAGTCTGGTCCCGTCTGTCTGCCTCTGTCTCTCCCTCCCTCACTCCCTCACATTCCCTCCTATACAGTACATGCCTCCCCTATCATGTGCTATAAAACATCCACACACAGCAGCCCCTCTATTGCTTCTGTCTGTGACTGTGAAGCAGTCCATGTCAAAATCTAGATATCAAACTCAGGAGAATGAGAGACACAGTAGGAGGTACAAGCAGATTATTTTCCTTTTAGCATCTAATGTCTCTGCATTTGGGTAATTAAAATGATTACTACAACAATTACACCAAGTAATTAGAAACTAATTACACTGGCATTTTTTGTGATTACAGGAGCAGATGAAAATAGTGTTCAAAATTAAATTCATTGCATATTCATGGAAATGAAATTAAATAGTGCTGGGTGGATGAGATAATAGAAGCTCAGAGAATGGTGTTCTGAGGGGTTTGGGGAACCGTCTGTGGCTAATGCTCTGAACAGGCATTTTGTTAAATCAGTGATAATCTTTTAATGGCCTTAAAAGAAGTTCATATTTAGAATACTGTCAAATGCACTAAAGGGTGTGATGTTTTTCTTTTTCTGCCTCTTCTCCATGGCTCTGGGAATGATTAAACCTTTCAGCTGCACAGCACAATAGAAAACATTTAATCATTATCTTCTCAAATGAAGGAAGAAGCAAGACTCTTTATGCCTCCTTTATGTTGCTTCATGCACAATGATTAAATTAAATATCCATTCCTGAATTCATTTTTTCTGTGCATCATCTTCTTTTTCTGCAAGCCCTTCCTTTCTTTCTCACTTCCCCCCTCCTACCTCCCATCTATCGACAATAGTCAGGGCTTTAGCTGCTGCCATGATCATGTAATGAGATTCTTCAGATTAAATAGATTTCCTGTTAAACTTGGGGCTTGGTAGATAGGGTGTCAGGAATGAATGGTTATTAACATTTAAATATATCACAGAATAAGAGAGACTGGGGTGTGAGTGAGTGAGAGGAGGGGAGAGAGAGAGAGAGACAGAGAGAGATGGGAAAAAAACAACAATATGAATTTTTTATTGTTATCGAGTATGGATTTTCCTCTTCACCAGATTTCTCCAGGATCTGATGAAACCAAAGTAATTAGAGAGACACAAGTGGGGCACCTAAGAGCCATTACAGCAAAGAGAGCTCATTGTTTACGGAATAAAGCCAATATAGCTTCACTGGTTAGAAAAGTAAAAAGCCATTCTTGTTTTATCTGCTATCCCATGCCTGTGCTGTATATTGTTACACAATATTAACAATGTAAATTTCTCTGACTGGATTTCTTGGGAAGGGGCTCATCATGAAATTGATGATCTTGTGATCTATCACCATCTTGTCAGCTGTTTTCATATTTCACTGTTCCTCAAAGAGAGGATGAGGACCTGGAGAAGGAAGTGAGTGATTGTACTTCAGTTTCAAAACTTGACTATGATGGAGAATGACAGCATTTGTCTTTGTTAATGCCATAGTGGGATGCTAATAGACATTATTATAGCTATAAAGAGCAGGAATAAAATCAAGCAGTGCCACTAGAGGTTGTACAGCAGCAGCTAGCCAATAGAGGGCGCTAGGGCGCCGCCCTCCTTGAACTCTTGAGCCACAAAACCCACCATTATTAATAATAATAATAATTATTATAATTATAAATTAAACAAAGTATCAATATTTGTGTGTTTGAAATATGGAATGCACCCAGTAATATGTGAAAATATGAAAAATCATCTGTGCAACATATATTCTTTTCATACACGTCCCATCTGCCTGTCTGCATGTCTCAGCAGCTCTGGGGGGAGGGCGAAATCACCCACAGGAGGTGGCTTATGTTATTATTTTGGGTATTTCCTTCTGTTAACTGTTTTGTATTGTTATCAGGAACCCCACAATTAATTTTTGAGTATAATTCAGTTTGATTTACTTGTTAGCCTAACACGGCAGCGGCAGATGGCCGCCCACCATTGAGTCTGGTTCTGTCCAAGGTTTCTGCCTCTTAAAGGAAGTTTTTCCTTGCCACTGTCGCCAAATGCTTGCTCATGATGGGATTTGTTGGGTCTCTGTAATTAATATTATAAAGAGTACGGTCTAGACCTGCTCTATAGGAAAAGTGCAATGAGATAACTTCTGTTATGAATTGGCGCTATATAAATAAAATTGAAATTGAATTTAATTGTTATACAGTTTTGAAGCAGATGTTTGCTGGAGTTTACTATCTCTACACCTCAGAGCACTTGACTCCCATGCTTATGGCCATTCAAGTGTCCATTCAAGTGAATAGCAACTTAACACCACTAACTGCACTTCATGTTTAATTCTCCAGATCTGTACCTCCCTATGGGTTTCCCCAACAAAACAAGTCCATAGGGGCATCTCAATAAATAAACATTTTCTATTACATGTTTTATATTATACTGAATTCGCCTGTGTGGGTGACCAAAATAAGATGTACTGACATAACGCCTTGACGTTACTTATTGCTTTATTTTATGCTTGAATAATGTTGTTGTTAAAATTGTTAAATATTTAAGTGCAAAGTAGTAATTCCTTTTAGATACCTTCACTTTTTTGTATTAAATACTGGGATGCTGAAATTGATTGGATGCGGCAAATGTTCCACCAGCTGCCACTAGGTTGTAGGTCATTATATGTCAATCACATGTGCTGTCATGGGTACTATAAGGGCTGACTAACTGATGGAACTACAAGATAATGATTCAAGAACTAAGTTTTTTTTACAACAGTCAATCATGAAAAAAATAAATAAATGCAGACTGCTTCATGTTCACTTGACTTTGGGACTGTAGTAAAATTATTAGGGAGGACGAGGGGTTCAGAATTGGGGAAGGGTTATGTATTTCTTTGCTTATGTTTTTCTTTTTGGTGAAAGGAGGATAGTCTGAATTCTGGGGGGAGCAGGGGAGGTCTTTCATTATTTTGTTTCACTGTAGATTCATATTTTATTATTATTTAATTGTATTATTTTATTATTTGTAATCTGGGTGTGGGGTGAAAATATGGTGCTCCAATTTATCAACAGCCACAGAGCTGGGACCCTGCATGTTCATTTGTTCAGTGACAGTAATAACTAATTAAATTAAAAAAATTGGCAGTGGCAGTAACATTACAATAGAGATTGTGTTGTTTGTTAAAACCTAAAAATTAACTCCACTTGTAAGGTGTGCATTGGTGGATATAGTGAAAATTATTACTACTACCATCTTACAAGTCTGCTTTGCCTTATTTTAATTATTAATTGTGAAATAAATTGTATTAATTCAGTTTATTTTTTAAGATATTGTGGGGAGCGTGTTGCAGTTTTTCTCAAAGTCAAGTGGAGGGTCCAATGAAAATATTATTAAGGCTGGGGATGGCTGGGTTTTTTTGAAAAGTGAAACATAAGGTTCAACCCCCCTCCTCCTTAGCGAATAGGCTCACAAATGCTATGCTTATACAATATTTCAACCCTAAAAGACAGATTTTTCATAAGCCAGGCACGTCAACGAGCGGACAGGTGTGCTATTTACATAACACTGTGACTGGCCGGCGAGCAGTCTCTTTAAGTAAATGTCACATATCCACTTTCACTTGAAGTCTAGCAGTCCCAGCTGACATCCATCAAAATTTTGTCTAGTCCAGTCTGTGATGTGTCTGCATCCGCTGATTCACTGAGTAAATAGTAGGTTTGGTATTTGATCCAAAATGGTCAAAAGTAAATGTTGCCTCTCATATTCTCATCTGTCATTCTGAAGAAGAACTTGAATTTATTTTTGCTATATGCCAGGAGGTCTGTGTATAAGGAATATTCTGTTTATTTATTTTGTCGTTGTTGTTGTTAAATGTAAGACCTCATATATTGTATACCATAATGCCATTTGGAAAAATACAATGCAGAGCCACTGGATGTGACTTACAGTAAGAATATAAGTCTCAACAAACAGATAACTGAAGTATTCATCTCCCTGTGTACATAAATGTGTGTGTGTTGGTTGTGTGTGCGTGTGTGTGTGTGTGTGTGTGTGTGTGTGTGTGTGTTTGCATGTGTGTGACATATTCTTTTTAACAGTGGGAAAATAGATAAATAAATATAACCTTTTAACCCATGCTTTTTGTTGACATTGGCTTTACTTCCTTATTAATTGGGGTTTGACAGACCCCAATGTGTAATTCCCTTTAAATATTTTTTTCCTTCTGACCTTAATAAAACCCAACATGGAGACAAAATTTGCCACACACTGGGCTTGCATATTTGATGAAGGTGACAAAATACAGAACTGGCCATAAAGCATTGTTATCACAACAAATGAGGAAACATTTCATGTTTTATATGTTATGTAGGTAATGCGTGAACAAATACATATTTGTTTTGTTTGCCAAAATTCACAGACAAAGAAATTCACGGTATGTTTTTCTTCATAGTGACGTAATGTATGTTTGGGGTCTATTGATGCCAGAGATGTCTAAACTCCCTGTTAGACAAATCTTATGAACAAACTGTTGCAAAACTCCAATATTACTTGTATAACTTATTTGGGATTTAGGGTAGTGCTGCGGAAACAGTGCCGTCAACACCAATCACAGCTATAGAGCGGGTAAAAATCCTTTGTATTTAACCATGTTTTACAGCTGGTGTCTCTGAGGCCCCAAACAAAAGTAATACGTAATTTTCTGCGGACTTCTTAAACAAATCATCAGATCAAAATCTTGTTTATAAGTAGCTCTCTCAAAACTCAGAAAAAGCATTAAGTATAAAGATGATAGTACAATGTTAAGTAAAGTTTTTTTGAGCTGTTAAAGAGGGCTGAAAGTGTCGAGGACATTTATGTTAATATTTTTCATGTCAGACCTACAGTAGGGCTGCCATTTGATCTAAAACTGCAGTAATGTGGAATTCACTTTTGAAAGACTGGGTTTTGTTTGAATTATCAAGGCTATATACTGTATCATTTTATACTGGGAAATGTATTTCTAAGCTTAGACATTAGCTAAATGTTGACATTATGTGCATGTGAGGCTATTCTATCTATGTACAGTATGTTTATGTCATGCAAGGCTGTAAACTTAAGTTTGGAATTGTTTTACAGTGTTTAGAAATGCAACAGACTTTAGATATGAAGGATTACAATAGTTTCCGAATGTGTATTTGTGTATGATTTGTAGATGTATGGTATATCAGAATGCCCAAAACTAAGTTAGCCAAATCAGAATGATATCTTTAGTGTTCGCCAGTGATATAAGCTACAGTACTAAACTTTAAACTAAATTGTAATTGCATTGTTGTATTAAAAACCCCTTGTTAAAGTTCTACATTTGCTTTACTGCTGGGACTGAGGATGATGAAGCTGCAGAATTCGGCTGTTTTTGTGGTCCTGAGCTGTTGACTGTTGTCAGAAACTCTTGAATTATCAAACAAACACGACAGGAGAGGCGGCTTGCTTTCCCTGGAGTTCAGCACACTACAAGTCATCCTTCATGCTGAGCCAGCCTGGCTCTGTGAATGTGGAAGCAGGTGTGGTGGCAGGACAGTGGAAGGCCCCTCTCCGGCTTTGCCTTCACTGCTGCCCACTTGTTAATGACTGGGCTGTGGGAAGCGAGTCCTTTGTGTACGCTATTATAAAGCACTGAAAGCCTCCAGGATGGCAGCAAGCTCACTCCTTGGCCCCAGGGCACTCTATGGAGAATAAGACACACCTCATGCTTTGTTTTCCTGCTCCTCGGGATCCCACACCAGAGAGCCAGAGTATAAAAGGAGCAGTGTCTCATTTCTTCCTATTAAAAATATACCTCTGCTTACACATTCTGTCAGGTAAATTTTTTTTTTTTCTTTTCATGCACTGTTTCTGATGTGTGAAATAATAAAAAAAAGTTAATTTACAAGAAATATTAAGAGTATTAAAACATCAAATATAATGCTCTCTGTAAGTTTAGATTGGTCCAAATAGGCTGCAATATGTCTAATAAAATTTGTGCATAATTTGGCTCATCACAGAGATTCAAGAAGGTCAGGTAATGCAGACTGCAGTTTGTATCACACAGTTAATCTCAGTAATATCTTAACATTAAAGGTCCAGTATGTAGGATTTAGTGGCATCTAGCTATGAAATTGCAGTTTGCAACCATTTGAATACCACTCACATCATCCTTCTGTTCCAAGCATGTAGGAGATGTTAGGAGAAACGGCCCTATCTATAGCCTGTGTTTGATTTGTCTATTCTGGGCTACTATAGAAACATGGCGGTGCAACATGGTGACCTCGGTGGAAGGGGACCCGTTCCCTATGTCGATAAAAACGTCTCATTCTAAGGTAATGAAAACACAACAATTCTTATTTTCAGGTGATTATACACTAATGAAAACATACTTCCATAAATTTAATTTATGTCAATAGCTCCTCCTCAATGTTACACCTTTGAAAGACTACTTCAAGATTCACTCTCATGTCTTTCTGTTAAATATGAAGCTACTGCCAGCTGTTGGTTAGCTTAGCATAGCATAAAGACTTGAAACAACCAGCTTGGCTCCGTCAAAATGTAAGAAAATAAGCCTACCAGCACCAATAAAGCTCACTAATTAACACAATATATCTCGTTTGATTAATACATTTAAACTCTGATGTGTAAAAATGACAATTTGTGGTTTTAATGTGGGGGTTATGTGCCATCTATTTCTTGTCTCTGGTCGCTGGTTGCCTGGCTAAGCTAAGCTAACCTAAGCTAAGGCTGCTGGCTCCAGATAGGCCTACATATTTACTGTAGTGGTTTGAGGATGGTATCAATATTCTCCTCTAACTCTCGGCAAGAAAGTGACTAAGTGTATTTCCCAAAAATTCAAAGAACTTCTTTAAAGCTGCTATAATCAATGTTTTTATAATAACAATGTATAAAGTATCAATGTGAAAACAATGTGACAACGTCAAAGGTCTCACTCGTAGTGATGAACCTACAGAGGATTATCTCCAGAATCTGCAGCTCCCCTCGGCTTTCTAGTGAGTTTCAGCTCAATATTTAGCTGTTTATCCAGCAACTTTACTGTTTTGCTTCACTCTCATTGCTCTAATAGCGTTGTTTTCGGCCACAATAGGCAGCTGTTTTTCAACGAAAACGTTTTTAAGTGTACACTACCTGCTCAGCACCAAACAGCAGACAGACACAGTAAGCAACTATCCCGTGAACATACTTAAGCATTTAGCAGCTAAAGAGCCAGATATTTCCCTCAGGAGTTGGTAGAGACCAAAAAAGAGCTGAAAGAGAGTGAATATTCTACTTACATTAGCAGGTGGAGTGAAACATGACTCCAAATGAATGATAACCATAACTGCTGGATGTGTAAATAAGCAACTCTTTGGTAACCATGTCAACTTAAAATGTGATGACATGTCAATATTGTTCACAACTTGTTTCCACTGCCCCCAAGTGGCCAAAAAATCAGTTGTGGATGAGTTGTGTCAGATATTTATTCTTTTCTCACCATGGGGATATGAACAAGTTAATATATTTAGAAAATGTCTCCCATGTCTTTGGATATCTGCTCATTGATACAAATTACTGACTCTAGCTAGAGCCAAGCCAGGGAATCAATAACATAAAATTTTACGATATGATGTTCCGATGCTAACAGTGTGTGGCATGGATTCATATAAAGTGTGATCTCATATGATTTTCAAACTGTATGTCCCTATTGCATTTTCTCATTTTCTGTGATCAATAAGAGTTGCTGTACAAGTTCATCAAGTTTAGCTCTGGTTTGGTTTGTTAACCTCTTGTTTTTCCATCAGAGACCATCTTTCCAGAGTTTATTCAGTTTACATTTAGGCTCTCAGAATTACACCCATACATTCATTTGACACTGTTATCAATATTTATCGCATTTATCACGCAAACCTACAGGATTTCACTGGTCAGTTACAGAGACAATAAGACTGCAGACCAAGAACTCATAATATTTTGGTTCCAATTACTATTGATTTTACAATTGTTTTGCAGCAGGATGTTGTTTTATTACTAATATATTTAATGCGCAAATCAATAAGAACACTTGCTTGGCTCATTCATAGGAAGGCCATAAAATCAAAGATGTGGACTTCAAACAGCTGTGGACGCTTTCTGATCCTTCCAGTAAATGACTGCAGCAGATGCTTTAATGCAACAGTATCATTTAATCATTGACTTATACAGTAAGAAAACACACATCTTCACACTATGCACACAGCAGGTAGAAGATGTGCATTTGGCTTTAGGTTGGTAAGTTGTCACATTGTGCATTGTGATTCTGTTGGCTTGTAGCAGGGGCTAACAGAGAGCCAGCTGTGGGGTTTATCACAACAAAAGACCATCAAATGTAAGTGCAATTACTGCCACAAGCAATAAAACAGCCACTGCATTCCATAGCAACAGTGAGAGGGCGCCTAGGAACCTGAGAGCACTGCTGGCCTTCCCGTGTGGGCCTCAGTTTGAGTGATGACGGCACAACATGATGGAGTAAGGCATAGAGAACCAGACCGCGTGGAGTACATTTATAATCTGTAATTGATAATGTAATAAAGGCTGTGAATAGGCTCAGAGTGACTTCTCTTCGTTTGCAGTCACTGTCATGGCAGGCTTGTGTTTTTCATGCCTGGGTGGAGGTTGCTTGGCGATGTGGGTTCATTCTACCAAAATTACCAGCGTTTCTCTCTCTATCGCTCTGCTTTCTGTCAGCTCACTCTTTATCACAGACTACCTCTACCTCTTTTTTTGCTCCGTGGACTATGTGACATGGAATTGACATGTAAGTTCGGAGGCAACATGATGCTATTGAGCTGTGATGTAAAGGTAGCTACCAGGCTTCCTAAATACATCCATGCTAGAGCGGGCATGCAGCAGGGGAGCAAGCAGGCAGGCCTCACCGCTGGGTTTAGCTCAGCTGTAGGCCTGTTAGATCAAATGAACCGCTCCATGCTTCTACACCAGCAAGGTCAGACTGGGGATCTCTAGTGGAAGAGGTCATGTGACCGTGTGGGATTTGAGGCTGCTGAGATGGAAGTCAACATTTATGAAAGCTGACAATGATTAACCACGTAGGGGTGTTGTCAAATAGAACTGAAAATATGGACTTTCAAAGGGTGCATTAGAGTGACACATTACATGGTGCTGTTATGTAACTGGAGACATTTGGATAAGGTGCCTGGGACATATAAATGATCATTAAAAAGGAATGGCGCACAGCTGTGTGAGTGAGTGGCACACATTGCCAATGGACTCTTCAGAGGCTGCTTGCTACTTGACAGTGTGTCCCGCTAAAGTGTCGAGGTTGGGGGGTGTTGGTTGTAGGGCTCTAAAGTGAGATGGAGGTGCACACTGGTCAAATCGAAGGGTAAAGTGGTAGCTTTGGCTGCACTCCTTCCTAATGCCCTACGGCACCTCCACCATTAGCATTCCCCACTGCGACTTGAGTTCATAAGACTAATGGAGTTGCTACCTGGGGACATTAATTGTGCGTGACACCACTCGGGGGCTTTTGTGCACTCACACTAATATCACTGCGCCTGCCTGACAAAGCGCCCAAAAAGATTACAAACAAACCCCAAATAACTGCCAGTGTTGTGTGGCTGCTTGACAGGAGAGTATGTGTGAGTTTGGTAGGTGTGTGTCTGTGTGTGGAGGGTTCGGGGGTCGAGGAGGCTCAGGTTCCCTTACAGGATGTTGTACAACCTGAGGAGCCAAGTGATATGTTAAAGAAAAATAAGTGTCTCACCCAAGTGTATGGATGACTTCATCATGCCAGGACAACTCCCTGACAGTGTTACAGCTCACATCAAACTTCTCCTTCACTGTGACACATGCATGACATCATCCAATAAAAATGCAAGCCTGGCCATAACCCAAGTCTGCATGTGAAGCCCCCAAGAGTGTTTTCAATCCACAGGGCACGGCAGGCAGGGGTGTAATGGAGGAGATGTGCAGAGCTGTGCTTCTGTGTCTGTAAAAGTTAAAGCATATTAATGTACACTGAGCTCTCAGTTTATTAGGACCACCTGTACAACCTAATGCAATCCATGATAACAGCCTTGCAATAAATCCGACTGTACCTTTATAAAGCTTGTGTTGTTTATTTGTTGATACTCAGTCAGTGACATGATACAACTTTTTTTCTATATGCATTCATGGTTTCTTGTATCTGACTGCTTTGCACTGACAGGTCTAATGTTTTGTCCACCTCCGTTGACATAATGGGGGTGGACATTAGTATTAGTATTGAATAGCTTTAGTCCTTTAATATAATGTTTGTATTGAACTCTTCACCATTGTTTAGAGGATATTTGGAACAACTGTGGAAGCAAAATGTAATTGTTTTGCATTCACAATGTACAGCAAAGGTGTTTTGTGCTTTGAAAACATTGGTTAAAGTATATTTACAGTAACGAGTAGTATAGTAATTTGTTTATTTGCAAGGGGCATTTACATTAACAGTTACAATAGTAATGTTTATAAACAGTATGCATGTGTGCATGCATTAGTATATGCTACTGTATGTACCATAAATACTGCTCAAATGTGTGGGTGTGCATATTTAGCTAATGCTAATTTCCAACGTTTGTCCCTTGATGGCATTAAAATGAAATATTTATATTATTTTAAAATCAAGCTTATAATTCAGAAAGAAAACTCAACAACAACAAACAAAACAATAAACATTTTGGCAGAACATGGGACGTTTATTTCAGATCTATTTCCCTGCAGAGAACTTCATATTGCTGCACCTTTACCTGAAAATGCACTTCCAGTATTGGATTCAGCTGGATGTTGGACCATTTTCTTGCATACCTTACATCTTAATGGTAGTTTGATAAAATAGCATTGGCATAAAATAATGAATATAGTCTTCAACACCAAAATGATTAGACTTCTTAACATACTGAAATGAAGACATACCAGGGATTTGTTGGCCAGAACTTTGGTAGTTTTGTTCAAGGGCGTGTCAACTGTGACAGAGGCATGCAGAAACATGGCATGTAGGAACATTAGAGGGTTTATGAAATGGTGAGCGATTTGGTAGCCAATTTTAGTATTTACTTTAAGGGAAAACATTTATTTAAATGTACATCCTCTTTTAAAGTACATTAACTAAACATGCAAATTAACTACTGTAGTTAATACGCACATGCAGTCAAAACCCACAAACAAGTGCTGAAGGAAAATACTAACAATTACAAAGGCTGTAGCTAGAATCATAATGTACAGGCCAAAATGTATTGATGAGACAGTGGTCAAAGAATGTCATCCATAGTGTTTAACTACCTGTGCATTTTTAACATTAAGTAGCAAAACACTTCATGAGAATACTTATTAAGATTTATTTTTTTGAACCTCATATGTTTGTGAATTTATTGTGAGGAAAGGGTTAAAGGGCAGTGGTCTCTTTCCAGAGAGTCAAACCAATTTACACTTCCATAATTACATTTGTATTTACATTAGGACACTGAAAGTTGATTTGTCATTTCTTCATGTCATTTTTTTCACGTCCATTCTCTTCATCACTGGCACGAAAATCATTATCCCCTTTTGTCATAGCATGTACTGGCAAGCCACAATAAAGCAAGAATCATGTAATGAATGTCAAAACTATTTCCATCAGATATTGTGAAATATGGGTTCAGAAGACCCATTCAAAGAGATAATATGATAATTTGATTTCTCAGATAGGCTGAACGGAAATGCCTTGTCTGGACATTTTGAAAAGCAGAATCCATTACTTAATTTTAATTCACCCCGGCATAAATTAAAGGATTTCTGCAGGCCATTAACTCATCCATTAATACCCAGGGTCAAGATTATTGAAGCCCAGGGTAAGGCAATATGAAGGGCTATTTCTTCAAGATGTGTCATCTAATGATTACGGTAGGGTTCTGAATCCTCTGCCATTAATTGTAAAATTATCTCCTCCTTTTGCTCCAGATAAACAGCAGGGAAAGATAATAGTCACACGGGTAGATAATCCTGTTGCAAAAAATTAATTTCCATTTCATTTGTTTTGTTATGTTTCAGGCAATTTCAGGCTGCAGTTGATTGTTTCAGAGGATATGAAGTGTAAGAACAGCGGAAACTACTGAAAGGAGGTGTAAAATTAGGTTTGTGTCAGCACAAAATTGAAACCCGCTGAGCTATTTTTAATTTAGAGTGTTGGAGTGTATGATGAAGGTGGCTCCAAATTCAGAGGAGTATGAAGAGATAAAAACAGGGTGCAGAGGCTCCACTTGTGCACAAATTGCTGTCCCGCTTGCCACCATAGACACAATATATACTCTTCCTAATTTGTTTCATGTGTCCCCGCAGTGAAACGCAATTGTCACACAATGTGCTTCTCACTCCAGTTTACTGAGAGCTGTAGATTTTTGCCAGAATTAATCCACACAGAGACTAAAACTTTTGTAAAACCCATCTTTGTAAGCTGTAGAAATATGCTCAGGTGCTCAGCAGCTCTCTACCGATTTGGGACCTGTGTAAAAGAAGATAAAATTAAGGCAAATAAAAATCTTATTAAAGAATATTACAGCCTAACAGCCATTAGTCTACAGCTTCCTGTCAGCTTTTGATGGATTCCTCACTTAGTTCAATGAATGGTCTAATGACATTGATAAAATCACTTGCAACCAACAGAAAGCCAGTGTAATCCACTGATGCACGTATGATACGGAGGACAAATTCACTTAAAATGTGTACAATTATTCATGCTTTCCAAATTTGTATCTGTACAATATTTACATCTGGGGAGAAAATATAATCCAAACACAACCCCTACAGAAACAGAAATCCTGTGCATTAAAGCAGCATACCCCCCACCCCCACCCCCTTCTCTGGCTTACTAAGGGGAATTAATTTTACAAGCAGGGAGTTCCTCCTTATTGCTACCTGGTAGTGCCGAGGCGTCTCGCTTCAAAAATGATCCTGACATACACATGCACAATAGATGAGCTGTACGGATGCTCACAGCCCATGAATACAAAGCCGGACCTGCAGCCAGAGTCGAGTGGAGTGGAAATCCTTCAGTATTCACTGACCTCTTTGCTATTTCATCCTCTCTCAACTATTTTTCCAGTTTGGGGAAAACACTTTCTATCACTGTCAGGTTGGGCAAGGATAAAAACTCTCTACTAGCGGATTAGCTGTCTGCCTGCTCTCGCCGCTGTACTGCAGCAATAAAACACAGGCTTCTTGCACAGCTCCCTTACCTTTAGTTTGAAAGCTGAATTGGGAATTGGATTTATTTTGTTTCATAATCTTAGCAGACAATGACTCCCACTGTGATAGAGTATCAAATTGTGACCAAGCAGGTTACATAGACACATATAGGATTTACAATAGTAGTTTAGAAATTATTGGCCAAAAGTAGGAATTTTCTTTGTGAAGAGAAGCTTTAAAGACAGAAAGCTCCCTCCCTTTTATTACACACAATATCTGTGAATGAGCTCTCTCACCTTGTTTGTCTTAAAAAGTTGCACTGAAATGTGCAAATAAGATGGCATATTTCTCTGTGCCCTGCAACGTGACAGTGCAAAAAGATATGAAACCGTTCAATCTATTTAATTAAGACAGCTTAGTAGTGGCACCCGGTTGCAGGGTGTTTAAGCTAATTACAGTATTAATTACAACATTAATTAAATGACATAATTGCCTTTCAAAACAATGACTCCTGTATCCCTAGTAAGGTAAAGGGTTAATTTACTGTGGAAGCGGGCATGCATTATTTACATGCTTGGATGAATAATACATTTAAGAAGTGGGCTTATAAATTCACTGGCACAAAGAAAAGCAAAGCTTAGTAACTAAGAAAGGCTGATTTAAGTATCTGTCTTAAATGAATATTTCTTAGAGTTATGGTCACACCACAGTGGGGTAAATCTGTTTGGTTGGTATCTGTGGGGACTCAGGGGAATAAACTTCACTGTGTAAAGAAAGCAAATGTGTAATTGAATTTTTCCCAAAGCTGTATATACATTCAGTGCTGTATGATATATTAAAATATTATTTGCAAATGTAATCATAGTTGTAACTTCTGTAATTCTGTAGAAATTCATAGTATTTTACTAAGTTCTGGTGAGGCATCATCATCTATATCTTGACTGTATTCTCTGCCAAGAATAGACTTAAATGAAGAATGTCATTCAGAATCCATTCAGCGAGTCTCTGCAGTTGTTAGTGTTTAATAAATGTTTACATCTGGTGTATTTATATTTTGTGCATTTACAGTATAATAGAGAGCAGAAAATTTATATTTTTTTATATATGTGTACGCAAAAACAACAAGAGCAGGCTTTCTGAAGGCTGAGGAGGTAAACACACACAAAAATAAAAGAAAAGGGAGTAAAAGGTAGAGCTGAGAAGGTACCATGCTGAGCCAAAAACACTTTCAATTTCCATGGACCAGACATATGAAGAAAAAAAATTACATCTCAGTTTGACGAGTGACTAATCAAGGCGAGCGAAATGGTGCTGCAATAAATTACTCCACTGTGAAATAAACCACACAAACAGACTGATGATAATAAATGTAAATTATTTCTGGGGAGAAATTTTCCTGGTACATGAGTAATATGAACCATCAGGAAGGAGTCTTCCTTAACATTAATTACAGAAAATGACAAGTGAGCTGACAAGCAGGAAGGCTCATTATCTGAAAACATATTCACAACTTCGCAATTTGCGCAAGATGGACTCCAGCTAAATTAATCTCCTTTTTTTGCATGAGCCCCTTCTAATTTTCATGTTATTAACAGGTTTGCAGTATCACTCAGTGCTTGTCACCCTAATCAGGTTTTTCGGCGTGTTCGGGAAACCGTGGTGTCATTTGAAAAGGATCAGGCCTCATAATATGCTCTCCATCACGAGTCTGAATCTACAAGGTTGCTTTTAATAAGGTTCCTTAATCATTTCTCCTTTTTGCTCAACTTTTGGCCTGGTTGTTCTTCTATTATCACTCTTTTCATGGAGAGGCACCATTAAAAGAAGAGCTGGCTTATCTAAGAACAGGAAGCATAGAAAAGTAATTCATTGGGTCATTATGTGATAGAAATTTCACATGATCTCCCATAACATACGTGTTAATGTGATCACATACTGTTTTCTTATTTTCAACTGTTTAATAGACATATGTGAATGACTCATAAAAATGTGTCTTTGTGTCCACAAATATGGTCTCACAACAAAATATCCACACACTTTAGACAGATAACATAATATTACAAATTTTAAAAAACTATTACAACTATAAGTACAAGTATAAACACGAGTTATATTTGGTTCCCAGTTTGCAGCATTTGTTAGCTAAACACAATGTGTGGCAGCCAGTACTAATATTTGAGCTTTTAAACCAAGATGAGGAAACTAACAAAGCTCCAAAGAAAATGTTTCTTAACTGCAGGTGCATTGGTCAAAAGCTACAAAAATATTTCATATTTTAAAGAAAACAGCATTGACAACCCTGTCCCCTGCAACAACAAATACATTTTGAAAATAACATAATACCACCCAGATTATGTTCTGTTCTATCAACATAATGAAATGCTATTAACATATAGGCCAAGGTGCAAAATGTTCATACTCAACGCTGCAAAATGTTTACCGTTTCACATTTAATTCATTTTTCTACAATATCTGCTCTTGTGATACAATATCCACTCATAGCAATTAAAGCATGCTATAACATAATTATGCTTGTGCTTAGGCATGAAGCATTTGGTTAAGGTTAAGGATAGATTGTGGTTTTAGTTAAATATTGAAAAAGTAAAAATTGACTTGAAGCACAGGACATGATGTGTTTACTTTATTAATGTCTAACTGAAATCAAGATCTTTCCCAAACCTTAACCAAAGTGTTTTTGTTGCCTAAACCTCACCACATGCAGGACTCAGGATGAGAACCCCGGACTCCAGTGTCAGAGTCCTGTGCTTTGTACTGTACGCCCACCTCCTCTGTACAACTTGATATAACTGTAGTACTTCCTACACTCGGAAAAACATTGCCAGGGAACAAAATCCAGGCAGCAATCACGTTTCCAGACAAAGCATAACTGTCAAAATACATTTGTACTAAGTTAAAACCCATTAACATACTCCCTATATTACTGTATCTACTGCTAACTGGCACGTAACCTAATATGACCCATGTGTTCAGTGTTTGCAGTTCTTTTTCATCAAGTGTAGAATTATTTTGCCTACCTTCTGTATTCCAATTCTCTGGATTTCAAAATACTTTTAGTGATTAATGCATTTCAGTTGAACTACTCAGCTGTTACAATAAGTGAAAACATCCATCAGATGTCCCTCCACATTGATACCAACGCAAGCAATTCAATTCCATAGACCTGTCATTCCAACACAAACTGAAGCTTCAATCCAAACAAAGTTTGGTGCATATGAAACACAAACACCAGCAGCGATGATGCTGTAGGCAGTAACTCGGCGATTTGTTAATTTTTGACAGGGGGTATGGCCCAATGGGAGCTTTTGGGAGGATAGAACAGGTTAACAAGGGGATTGATTTTGCTCTAGGTTAGCTTTACAACAAACTGTATACTTGTTATGTTGCATGAATGTTTACCTGATCAAACAGGATTTTAAGAAATGCCGGTGACTGTCTAGAGTTTGCACTTATATTATTGCAAATTAAGTTAAAATATTTTTTGTTTTTGAGAAATTCATGTTTTTTCCATTGTTTCCAAATTCCCTTATGAAGAAATCTATGTATCCATCATCCCAACACTTCTTCCACTTCTCTATCCATCTCATATCTTACATATCAATGTGTACAGGGCACCCCCAATAACAGTTGTATGTAATGTTGTGAGTTTTGTCTGGCTTGAATTAATAAATCATAGAAAATATGAGATATCTGCATGTCCAAAATGTAATCTGGAAATTAGCTGTATTGCAAACCCAGTTTAATTCACAGGTAGCCTCATGATAGCTGAAGCAGAAATGCAATATGTCATGCAAAATTAGTTCAGAGAGAATAAGTTTCAGGGGGAAGCAAAATGTTATGAGGGAGTCCATAATGGCAGAGGCAGCTTTATCTGTGCTGCTCTCTCACACACACTCTAATTACATTTCACAGATTGTACTACAATAGCTGCTGGTAACCTTTAGTGGATGGGCTTTTCAATAATGCAAAGTACACATTTTCATATCTATTTTTCCCACTGTGCCTCCCATTTATTAATTTGCTGAACACAATAAAACAAAGACTCAACGTAATGTGCTCCTTTGCTCAAAAGGCACCCAACAAGATAAAAACACAAAGCCGTCTCTCTGTAATGAAGAATGGGCTTGCATGCAAACCAGCAGCATAATGTCTGACGTTTCCAATTTGAAAGGCCATTTGGTTAGTAACTGTAAAACGGGTGCAACATTCTTTTGTTTCTGAAACTTCTAGTTTGCAATTATTTCCCCTTTCAAAATAATTCATATCTTTTGCCACAATTTACCCTGTAAACCCAGATAAAATACTGCATCACATACAGATAATACTCAAGCATACATCATATAGATATTTTAAAACAAATATGTTTCACTTCTAGTACAACTGTATTGTTTTGCTATTTGTTTGTCCATCTCTCGGTAATTTATATGGACACATTGTCTTGTAGAAAACCAGCTATCTAGAGGCAACTGGACACATCTAACTATTAATCTGGAGATCAGAAGCAGGGTGAGGTGTTAGTTGTTACTGGCAAAATGTTTGTCCACTGAGAACTTGCAGCAGCATTCACCAGAATCTAAAAACCACTGCTCCTGATACACTTGACTTTTCCATGCATGCTTTGTGCAGAATGGAGTTTTAACTATGTAAACAATTATTGGAGGTAGAGTGCTCTGAATACAGAAGCTAAAAACCAACTACAAAATCAACTTTGAACTTATTGATGACGGTAAAATGAAGTATTGGCTGAAAGTAGATTTGAAAATACAAATGTTCATGACTTTGAAACCTTAGTGAATGATAGGTAAGAGAGGAGGTAAAATATCAATTTAGTATCCTGTATAATTTTTTAGTGGTCTGCTAGTAAATGGACACAAGAATGAAATTCTATAGCCACATTAACAACCCTGTGTAGCTGTAGTGCTCACACACCAAATGTTGCTGAATTGACAAAAAAAGGGAAAGACAGCTTTTTTATATGCCTACATTCAGGCAATTCATTCTGGATTTTGTCTTCCTTTGAAATGAGTAAAGAGTCTTGACAAAAGATGGCCAAACAAAGTGACATTTGGTTCCAATTTATAGTAGATTAAGAATGGGTAGCATGTCGCTCCTTTACTAATTCCAGAATGAAATGTATTCACAACAATGCAGTGTTGCACAGGTCAGACATAGGTGCAGTTTGGCAAGGAACACTGCCTGTGGCCAAAATGTAAAGTTTAAGTTTGTGAATCTTGTGCTTTTATTGTCTGTTCATTTTCAAAGCTGCACGGATGGTTTGTAGCCAGAAGAAAGAATGGGCTAAAACATTTTCCCTATTTTAATTAGGGAAAAGACAACACTTAATTTTAGTGGTTGTTAATCCACCAAATGCAGTGCATTAGCAATTGTTCCACGAACAGGGCACAAAAATACAAAGTTTAGCCTGAGGGTGGTACCAAAAGGAAAGTCCTGTTATTACTTAAACAAATCAGCTGTACTTTGTCAGCCTCAGCTTTATGCCTCCTCTGTATTTAGGCTCAGATTTTACAATGGCACTTTACATCTATTTTAAGGATCCTTTGTCAGCATAAACTGTAAGCTAGCAAACAACTATGTTGAAATGATATTCAAAGTGTGTAATGTTTTTTACATCAGACAAATATTGAACTCAAGATGCCAGCCACTAGCCACATCCAGCAGCAGCTTGTTGGCATTCTCACATGTTAACGT
The DNA here is from genome assembly GCF_020085105.1 of Siniperca chuatsi. Lineage (NCBI taxonomy): Eukaryota > Metazoa > Chordata > Actinopteri > Centrarchiformes > Sinipercidae > Siniperca > Siniperca chuatsi. The sequence continues at coordinate 12,456,717 of NC_058046.1, read as the reverse complement.
AGACTGAGTGACAGTCAAAAACCTAATATATACAGTGGACAGGTATGTTAATAAAAACACAAAGTAAAAAAAATGTTATCTCAAAAATGTTGAGACTTTCTGCCTCTAGAACAGCTCTGCCTTCCAGATATTTTACATCCTATACTCCATTCTACAGCGTCTTTCTCCTGCAGTGATGAAACTCACTTAAAATTAGCTGTGAGAGGATTGGTGTGCCATAGTTCATGTGGCAAAAAACATTCATTATAACTAAGAATCAAAGTAAATAATCGTTATGAGCATGTTTTCAAACGATGCAGTCTGCAGGTACAATTATACATAACTCTCTGCAGAAAGACCAGATTGTGGCCCTTGGTTAAACAATTTGCCTCAAACCACAAATTACATGTTCCTTTGATCCAAATCAACTATGGCAGCTGCTACAAGGGATTTTTAATTGAATGATTATTGTATTAAATAGTTACTTTTAATGGAGCGTGCACCTCTGCAATTATTTCCGCTTTAAGAACCTGAACCCTGGGCAGGTCTTTACAGCCACAGGCGTTTGGTTCACTTCCAAATGAGTGGTCACTGTTGGTGTGAAGTCAGCCTTTCATCTGCAACAGAACATACAGTAAGACCAGACTAATAAGCAGATACATTTATGTAAAGATGTATATATACGCATACTGTACAAAACAATTTATAAGCACAGTTTGCCCACAAAAGCTTGGCTGTGACTTGAGCCTGGCAGCAACACTGCTGAACAGATTCACAGCACAGACGGCCCTTTCAAGTATTGTGTCTGTCTTATCCTTTTTACAAGTATAAAAAAAGAAGTCTAATAACTACTAATAGAACAAATCTGAGTAACTTCCTTAATCCTGTGATATTTTTCTCTGATAGGATCAATATTTGCCAGAACAGTCCTCTTATCCACACAGTGTGATGAAATGTTGAATGTATGAAAGAGGTGATAATGTTAGCGGTAGTCTTTTCTAAAGCCAAGCACGATCCCAGATTATGGGATCATTTATGAAAGATTCTGCTGTTGTCTGAGATGATATTTTCCCTGGCATCAGAAAGGAAATGGAAAGCCCACATGATCAAACTTTAGAAAGAAAGCCTTCAACCCTATTGCAAAGGCACTAAAGGAAGCTTCAGTGCTGAATTTCTTCATTTTGACAGCTACACACATACATATAAACAAACTGAGACACATATCCAGAAACTTATAGACACATCCAAATGTTTAAATTCAGCAACATGAGCAAAACAAATTTTTCCACAAGTTCCCGATCAAAAGGTGGCTGGTGAAAGTACAGAAATGATGTACAGTAAGGTGAGGGAGATAAAGGCTACATATGGCAGTTATCTGGCACAGCTGGCTGGCACTATGGCATGGCTCAACATATTTGGGCCAAAGCTTTACAGTTCACAATTAGAGGGAATGTCTCATCTGGAAGTGACACTTGGGAACAGTTTTCTTCTTAATTGATGTATATTATGTACACTATTAAAAGTCATGCATGGGGATAGAATGCCTTCATTTGAGATTAAGCTACAAGCTAATATCATCTTCTGTGGAAATGGCTAGGCTAGGTTCTTGGAAATTTACAGCTGCCAATGCCCAGCCCATGATCTAACTAACTGGGGGGAAAAAACACAGTTCTGTACTGAAGCCACTTGAGTCACACATTGTTATAAAAAATAATAATAACAACACCCTAACAGCCACTGTGAACAATAAATTGGAGAGGGGTGAATGGCAAGATTTGTGTCCAGGGCTTGGCTTGAAAAGAGGCTGTCATAAGAACAATTTAACACCTGCGAAATTGAGCTTGTCTTTATCAGTGTAAGGGTAATTTACAGTAGTGTTGCTGCTAATAATTGTCTCAAATTTTGATTTATTAAAGACGCAGTGAGGAGAGTATCTGCACCTGGCTGGTGACTGGGAGGAAAAGAAAAGAGGCACAACAACATGCTGCTGTGACTCACTTCAACATCCCCATAGTTTTTAGGCTTGTTTCACTTATGAATACAAGCGTAAAAATATATAGCTACAGTAAAGAAATAGTCTTTTATCTAAATAGACTAAAACATAGCCCACAATACACTGTACTCAAATGAGAGTTAACATGTTAATTATTAGCCTTAAGAGGTACCAGTGGGTGTATTTTGATACCTTTAGACAGAGCCAGGCTAGCTTTTGGTTAAATTTTGGGGTTACGTCAGCCATATATATATATATATAGATATATAAAACATCCATCATGACTTCAACAGGGCCATATCAGTTATTCCAAATAGGCTCAGTTTTGGTTGCAGTATATTTTTGTTACCTTTGGTCAGGGGCATAGTAGTGAAAGGGATCACCGTACCAAGTATTTACTGTAGGGCCCCAACATGGGGAAGGCCCTCAAAAAGCCTGGAATAAAAAGTGTTTTATTTATCTGCAATTTTGAAATTTTACATTGTTAACATTACAAGTAAATTATTATTGAATACATAGTTTCTGTTTCTTGTATCTAAAACAATATTAGAGCCTCTCAGCCGATGCTGAGGACTTCAGGTGAACTTTGAAGTATTCATGTCATATTAAGTGTAACATAAGTAAAGTAAGTAAAAGGTGAAAAGAAACAGGGAAAGTTGACAGGTGTTCACGCAATTCTGTGAACACAACCTGCTAGCCTTGTTTCAGAATGGTTCAATATTGATTTGTAATGTGACTAGCTAGCTAATATTATAATAGTTAGCAGCACTTGCTTCAGTTTCACAAACAGCCACAGAGAGTGAGTAGCTCAAAAAGCGGCTACTCAGTCACTTCAAGCAGTCATTTGCAGCAGTTTACACTGAAAGGAGATTTGCAACACTAACACCAAGTAGTCTGTTATATTGTAAAGGTATTGTACAATATTAAATAATTTTAAGATGCTTATACTGCAGTGTTTCCCAATAACCTTTGAAATATGATCGGTTTACTTTAGTGTTTTGATCAGTTGATCAGTCATCTGTATATCCAGATATTACTGGTGCAAACAAACCTTAAGCAGCATCAGAAAAATGTCATGACTTAGACTGAGTCATTACTTAGCATTACTCCCTGTTTTAAGACCAGTCATCAGTTTGAGAGCGATAGCAGGTTCTAATCCTGTATTTTTGGTTTTAATACTGGGCATGTCTTTTTTGTATATATTTGGTTTGTGCTTTTAAGTTTCTAAAGTTGTATTATGCTAGTCCTGTGTTGCAACAGAATGGGTTAGTGCTTGTTGGAAACTACCTCACCTTAATTCTGCAAATAAAACATGATTGATCCTCAGTGTAGAGGCCAGAGTAAGACCACTTTCCACCTTTGTCTTATGCTCTGGGTATAATGAAGACCCAGAAAACCATACTGATTACCCTAATACCCACTACAGATGAATGTGTTGTTGATTCAGTTATTTGTATAGGAGTGATAATGAATGTATTAAAAGGGGAAGGGGGCTCACTGAAGCTGCATGTGTTCGGGGCCTGGATTTTTGTGCTATGCCACTGGCTTTGGTTTTACAGACTTGGACCAGAATTCAGTCACTCCCAACTGTGGGTCACAGCTTGGCTGTTTATTTGGCCCACAGCTCTGTTAAAAGACATTTGCTGAATAGTTTTTCATATACACACAATGGCTGCCTCATGGATTACTGTGCATTTAATGCAGGTATTGCTAGGAGACAGCCTGAACAATCGACAGTAAATTACCAAACTGTTGTTGGCCAAAGAAGTCATATTTGATTTTTTTTCAACATTACATCAAAGTGGTCACACCAGACAACCACCAAGTGTTGCCAGGCTCAAGTAAAGGTTGATTAGAAACACACGTCCATGAAGGGAAATGAATTGGCTTCGCATTCCAATGATCTGCCTAGCAAAAACCAGTGTTCTCTACCCACAGCAATTCCACCAATACTTTCACAACTGACTTCATGCTTGCTGCATAGTAAAAAGTATTTACAATTTATGTGTAGCACACAAATAAAATGTTAATATTCTGCTACACCAGTTGGCTTACATTTGTCATAACCAGTATTCTGTGCAATTCAGCAACTGATGTAAAAGAATCAGAAATTCTGATTTTTAATGCACAGGAAAGCAAAAATGACACCTGTGTTTGGAGACCGCCAGTGTATTCAACATGCCTGCCAGGTCATTGTGATGTGCAGACCTTACACATCTGCAAGAATACATATATATGGGACACACAGTGCTAGTGCTGCAGGCCATGGAAAGCTGAAGGTGGTGGGGCAGAGGTTAGGGGCATCAGCTGTCAGCTTTTTCAACATTCAGCTGCTATCTACACGAGATCATGTGACCACAAAAGCCTGTGCAAGATTAAGACTTTGGCGGGAATTCGGTGATGTTGAGTGAGAAAAAGAAACAGAGGCAACACATTATCCATTCAATGCATTTACCTAAATTTCAGTAAAGTCACCGGGGGGAAAAAATTACTTTTTTTCTTTATTATATTGAAAATTAAAAATGTAGAGATAAATCCCTAAAATACGATAATGTTTAGATTTTCAGAAGTACAAGTAGAAATCATTTATGGTAGTTAAATCTAGTGGCCAAGTGGCCGTGTTAGGTAGAGTGGCGGTTGGTGGAGCAAGGGTAATATTAAGCACAGACAATATTATATCCTTCCTACATATCTTGGGGTCAGACAAGACCCTTTTCTCATTTCACTGTCTTTGATTTAATAATGCACCCATACACTGGAAAATGAGGAACACGAGTGATCGCTTTTTTACTTTTCTCTGAAGTTAGCTTGTCATCGCTCTCTCTCCTCTTTAACCGCTCTACCCAAACTGAAGTCCACCGTCTTCCCCCAGCCACTCTAAAATCCATCACCACACATCTCTGTCAGTGCCGAAGAGACTCGGATTCGGGTGCACTGAGTTGTCCATGCTCACCCAAGCACCAGTGGACCTCCGATGGGGAAATGCTTGGCTGCAGAGAAACCTGCACGAAATTAAATTCTCCACTTGGCTGACTAGGGTGACTCGTCCTGGTCTGCCGGCCTGTTCCTTCATTATTCCTGGGCTGATAACTGACTGAATGGGATGTCTTGTCTGTTTAATGCCAGCTCAGCTGCTTCATGGGAGGAACGGGCTTGTCACTCTCCGCTATAACACACTGTATTACCATCTCCACTTCATTTATTTGGCTCAGATTTCGTACGCCCGTCAAGCCACCCGTCCCCCCAAAGACACTTGCAATTCACCACTGCTCAACCTTCTGCATCTTTTAGAAAACTATTCAAAATAACCTGTCTAAAATTTTCATTAAAATGTCATTTAGATGTCACACCAACGATTTAGATTGGAAACAATAAAGGTGACCTTAATTGTAGTTTTTCATACCCCATCTAGTTCTCTGTGGATAGCATTGGTTGCTAGATAGCATAGCTATCTTCTTGCATTAAGCACAAAAACAAACAAAGAAAAATACCCACTGACCACAACAAATAGTACCACAGCGGCTGCTTGTGCTGGAGCAGACAGTAAGCTTTGCTTCCCTGCATTTATGAGCATTGAGTTAAAGGTTTCTGCATGAGGGCACTGCATGATTGAACATTGTGATATGGAAACACAGGCAGGCAGCCACTGTCAAAGACACGGCTTGCACTTGACCCCGCAAGCACTCAGCCCCTGGCCCCCACCCATGCACTTTAGCGACTCTAGAAATGGCTTTCTCTTCTCAGCTAGCTTTGTGGCATTTGCAGAATTAGAATGAATATATCCTTTCCTAATGCACTGGTATATAGAATACTAATCATAATTCATAGCCTTAATGTAGGCTTTTAAGTGCACATGGTGGTGTTGAGTCTTCGGTGCTCATTAAGGTAATCAATGGAAAATGCTATTGTCTTATTGGCACACAGTCGCTCAACACAGAGCATCAAGCATCATCAAAGGCTTGCTTTAGAGTGAATAGTAATAAGTGTTTGAAAAAAAAAGAGTGAAATCAGTATTTGGAAGTCATTAAACATCCAACGCCCACTCCTTCTGTGTAACCACAAAGCCAATAGCATTGTGGGACAAAATGCTTTCCAATGTGACAATTGATTGCTTTTTGAGGTAGATGTTGGTTGATTTCATAATTGGTATAATTTTTCACAAGTACATGAGTGTCATGCCATGATGGGCTTTAGAATCCTGGTAATGCAGTGGCCCGTAGTTCAACCTTAAGATCAATAATGTATTAAAACCAAGAGCTTATTGAAATAATAGGAGAGTTTTCGCCAGGGAAGAAAGGCAAGGAAAGAAAAATACACAAAAGAGAAGTGTTTGATTCTACGCCAGGCCTTCACTGTGAAGTGCATTGTTTTCATGCCAGTGCTTTTACTGCAAGAGAGAAAAGGACACAAAAAGTCTTAGTGATGTGAAAACTCTGTGTTATTGACGCACAGTACAATGAGTGAGCAGCATAAAGCAGCACTTGATTATTCAGAGTCCAAATGAACTGCAAAACCAAAACTGTGAACACAAACTGTTTTTTCTTATTTGGATAGCAGTCAGCATGCTGATGAAGTAAATGACCCCAGACCATTTTGCCTACACAGATCATTATTTGCAGTGCCTGATCAGTGTATAATATTTGGCAATCTATGGTTCCCTGCTGCTATCTCTTCCTGTTGGATCTCCCTGTTTTGACAGTGTTTGAGAGAGGAACACTCTGTGAGGTGTCAGGTGAAGACTATATGTGACAGATTTGGAGGGGAAATCAAGAGAAGACAAACAGGCAGCTAAATGCCTGGGAAATGTCTCAGCACTCAGACAGAAGGCGATAAGTGCTGTTGACGTGGACATGACAAGCTAGCAACAGTAAACCTCAGGACACGCAGTCCCACCGGAGGCCCGGGAGTGGACACAATTCTCGATGACTGTGCTTAACAGCCCTTATGAAGAGAATTAACAAGAAGTGGGAAGCCCCCCCCATCACCATCACCACCACACACACACACCCAACTCCAACCACCCCTGCCTTTCTACTGTAAGCTTTGATGTTTCCCTGTTTCTCCAAGACAGTCAGCTTTGGTTTTGATCAAGGTATGATTTCCTGTGACATGTCTGATACATATTATTAAAAGCAATACAAGACCTCATAGAGAGTCAGGGTGTGTCTAAACTTTAACTGTAGCAGAGTGGTATGCCGAACAGGGCAATGACAGAAGTACATCTCCTCTCCACACTCGCTGCAAAAAAAAGAAACTAAATCCGTGCCAAAGAAGTCATACAAGTAAAATGAATGTGTAAAGTTTCCTCACACTGGTGTTGATTCATGTGCATTTTCAAAGAGAGATGGCTGTACACTGTCATGAGAGTCTGACAGAGGAAAGGGAATATTGTGCTTTAATTTCAAGAACATCAGAAGACCTGGCTTTCCTATTCTAAACACTGAGGAGTACAATGCAGAATCACTATCACCTGCAAGCTATAAAAATAAGCCTTTATTAAGTAGTCCATATTAATGTAATATCAACAAAAGGCAAAATACTGTGTCATCAATGTACAAGTAAATATATATTCTTTAATATGCCTCCTGTGGTAGAAAGTAACTACATTTATTCATGTACTGTACACTACTTTAGCATAATTTTGAGGTACTTGTAGCCTACTTTAGTTATGTTTCCATTTTATGCTATACTTTTTACTTTTACTCCACTACATTTAAGAGGGAAATATTGTATTTGACAGCAAATTACTTTGCATGTAAGGATTTTACACACAAAGCTGTGAGCTTATAAAATATAAATTTTTATTGATTGAACTACCACACAGTATCTAAAAAAAGGTTCAAATTAGCGCCACCTCAACCAGCTACAACATTAAATTGCTAATATTGCTGATAATAATCAAAATAGTATAATATACAATTTAATATAACAATGACACTAGCCATTGTGCTGCATACTGAGTACTTTTACATTTGATACTTTAAGTAAATTTGTCTTGTACTTTCTAAGTGCACTTTTAAAAATAGAACTTTTACTTGTAATGGAGTATTTTAATACTGGTATTGCTATAGTTAAACCTGCAATAACTGATTTTTTGACCACTCGTGGGCAGTGGAAACAAGCTGCGACCAAAGCATTGACATACTATCACCTATTAAGCTGATATGGCAAAATGTTTCTTCCAACAGTTACAGAGTAGCATTAGCATTCTGTAAACACAACTGCTGCCGAAAACAACACTATGAGAGCACTGAGAGTGAACCAAAACAGCAAAGCTGCGGGCCAGAAAACCAAAACAATGAGCTGAAACATGCTGTAATGCTAAGGAGAACTAAGTTCAGTGATAATGCTCTATGAGCGACCTGTCTCATTTAAGAAGTAATTTGATCCATCCATTTTGTTAATACAAAAGTATTGATTATAGCCTCTTTAAGTAAATAACTGGAATACTTGCTTCACCACTGTTAGTTTCTAAAACAGATGCTATATGGCTAATGGTAGACCCAGCTTGCCTAATGTGTGAGCATTCCAGTGCCTGTTTCAATAACACCCACATCACACAGCATTCATCCTTAGACGCCACTGGTCCATCCAAATATATAAAGCCTGAAAAAACGGATGCATACCCTGGTTCGAAATGTCTGCCCAGAATTGTATAGTGAATCAAAATTGGGGTAAAACATTTGAATTACAGAACACAACTGTGATGTCTGCCCTCCTGGACTGCCAGATCATGAATATATATTGCATTATGAAGATGTGATGACATTTAGAGCAATCACATTTAACCCTCTCCTCTTGTGCCTCTGTTTCTCCTCTCTCCACTAATGCATTTTGCAGCAAGAGATGCATCTTAAAAGATTCAGGGAGAAATGTCAGCCAAAGCAGACACTGCCTGAGCGCTGGGGTCATTTCAGACTGGTTTCTGAATTCTGGAGAGCACACACACACATACACAAGGGTGCTCTACCCCCTTTTTTTTTTTCCTATTCCATTCTGCCCCCTTCCACTCTAAATATTTCTGTTGGTTTACCCTTGTCCATGTGACTGTGTTGGAGGCAGCACAGACGCACTACCACAAGAGAGAGGCTTGACCAGTTGGGTGCTGTCTCCCACCTCATTACCAGATGCAAATGAAACGGGTACACATGTTTAATATTTAGTGGCAGCAGAAATGTCAGGCTGGCACAAGATGGAATTAAACAGCACTGTCAGCGCAAGTGAACTCAAGGCTTTCTCAGCTATTTCACTTCATATTGAGTTACTGTCACAATTTATTTCACAGCGGTGGGACGACTAGTGTGAAAATGTTCTGTGATGCCTTTAAGGATGGAAGGGGAATCAAGGAAGAAGTGTGAAGGGTATTGTTCAGATGAGGCTTTGTATTTATTTCTGAGCTCTGTGACAAAGCTTTATTGTCTTTAACAAAGCCCTACTATTCATCAGGACTTTTTTTTACCTTATAGTGACTGCATTTCTGTTTTATTGGATAGTATACTGATTAAACACAAAAGTGAGAGCTGGCAAACTCACAATGTTGTTAAGTACAGGAATATTATGCACATTGGACTACTGAGCCACAGACCTCCCAAGAGAAAGCTTTGGTTTAACTACTGATGATCCATACCCATATCAAATGTGTCATCCAGGCCACACCAAGAAGGCAAGAAGCATTTAAAGAAATGTGGCTTTGCCGTCTGCTAGCATGAAAATAATGTTTCTAATAACTCAAAGAAATATGATATGCTCAAAAACAGTGGAATATGTTGTCTGCAAAAAGATGTCCAGTTGGATTTTGCACTCTTGTCACCACACACCGATGCATATTATCAGACTCAGGGCTAAAGCAAGTTAATATTCATTCTAATCAGCATGGCAGATAACACCAGGACCGACAGGGACCTAATTAAAGATACTGTACAAGAGAGGTTTATCTTCGCATCACTGGCAAAAGTCCCCACATCCATTTATCCAGGCAAAAAGATGCATTTGTGTTATTTTAAAGCATTATGTCATATTTAAAGGGCTTGGTGAGAGGTGAGGTGGAATGATGGTAGGCATGGTCAGATAAAGCAGAAAGGGTCCTTGGAAAGAGGAAAATAAATGTTTTTTTTTATTTAACTGAAAGCATCATTGCCCTATATTGCATGAGTGAATGGAAAATAAAAAAGTTTTGTTGTGGACAGGCAGTCAATGAACTCCCACTGCCTTCTAAAAAAAATTTAAACATTTCATTATTCCAAGGTGAGGGCTTTAAAACAGCATTTTAAATGTTACCCCGCTGTTCAAGATCATGAAAACCTTTAATTTCATGCAAATGAACAGCAAGGAGCATGGAGCTTAATGTAAACGAATGCTTCTTTTGTACTGCTGTAGAAGTGAGCTGGAGAGAGAGGCCAGGAAGAAAATTCCCAAGGATTCTTTAATTGCTATCTGAAATTATGTAAATCCCTCAGCTAGGCTGAGTGCAATTATCCAGTGCCTCTCGCTGCCAGCTTTACTAATGTCTAACAAAATATCGGTGGCTGACATTTAGACGTGGTAATGCAAATGAGAATTAATTTTTCTTCCAAGACAAAGGGCAGTCGAAAGATCACACCATTTTATACAATAAAGCCTGAAAAAAGTAGGGTTTGCAAGATGACAAAAAATGTTGATCAAGAAATGAGCAAAGCATTGAAGCCCATTTTAGCAGTGCAGCATGTTACCGAATAAGATTATTTTCTCTATTCTGCACTATTAATCTATTTCTCTTGCCACCGAGAGGTATGCTGCAAGCAGTAGACATTCATTTAGGGTTGGAATTAATTGCAGAGTGTGCCTCATTTTTAGTAATGATATGGGGAACCCTCCCCACTCCCATTGTTACAACACATTCCTGCTATGGCTATGATGTTGGACTGTTTGGGTCACATTTTTCCGTTTATCTCCCCAGGTACAGAGATGGATGTAGGCCAGGCACTGCAGCCTGGTGAGATTCCCCTGTGTGCAGCTCAGAACACCTGTCCCGCTGTGCAACGGCACCCCCAATCTTTACCAGGCCAAGGAGGAGCACCATCTCTCTCCATAACACGTTCCTCAACCCATTGTCTCCTGGGACTCCAAAGGAGCAAGCTGATGAGGAACCTAGGGACCAACATTCACTGGGAGATTTGCCGCCCAAAACTGCATTTCTTAACCAGAAATCAAATTACAACTTGCTGACGTGGAGGAAAACGGGTTATTAATATTTTAGTATGGATACAGTGTGCAAGACACTCCCAGCTGTGAGCATGCTCAGATGAAGGGAAAACAAAACATTGTAATACACCAACAAGTGCCTGTCTACAGTGCTTCTACCACACCGGCATAATCTAACAAAACTACTAATGTTGTATAGCAAAAAAACAAGCAGAGTAATGATGCACACTTCAGTAGTAACCAGGTTACATCTAGTGAAGCTGCTGTGGGATGAAAAGCCATGACTGTTGTAATACTTACCAAAGAAACCCATGTATCTCCAAATTTGGTGGCATTGAATTTTTCAGAAAAACTGAAGGATTAGGTGTTCCTTCATGGATTGAGAAAGTGTCCCTACTTCTGAAGCTAGATAATCCATTAAAACCCCAAATGGATTAGCTGAAAACAAGGTTGTTTTTCTTAGCTTGTGAAAAGTTGACATTTTGAAGTTTCATGGTTTTACAGGACAGTGAGACACTGGCTACTAAGTAGCTATTAACTATGGGTGATGAACCACATGTTAACAACTAAAACGCCTGCAGTTCTGCTGCTTTGTTGTTGGAAAAACTGACTGACAAACCGCCATTAAACAAATGACTTCCACAGGAAAACAAAGATGGTGCCACTGCTGATATAATTTTCCAAACCACTTCCTTCTCAAAATCATCTCAGCAAACAGTTGTACATAATTGTTTTTTGGTCCCTATGACAAGAGACTACAGTGTATGGCATTGCATAATGTGTCAAACTTTGATGTACACATATTTTGATTTCCTAAATTATTTTCAAATGGGTTGTTATCAGTCTGTTTCATATAGAGAAAAAAAGTCACAAGATGGGATTTGAAAAATCACCACACAGGACCTTTATTTTGTTTCGGAGATGGCCTGTCCAATTGAAAGCTTTATCGTGCATGCTAATGTTATCTCGGGTTCTGCACCTACTGCTAATGTGCTGCATTTGTAGATATTTACTATTGTATATAACCCCCACTGCACCTCATATCACCCTCCTCCTTCTCCTCATCTCCAGCTTTCTAACCTCCATCTTCCCTGCCCCTCCACCACCTGTACATCCATCAGAGCGCTGTCATGGCAGAGGGGCTTCAATACTCCTTCCTGATGCGGCCATCAAGGCCCTCCATCTAACACAAGCCGACACATCATAATAACAGTAAGAGGCCTTTCCTGTCCAGTGTCATGCTTGGAGAGATTAGTTCCCCTCCACAAAACCCAGGTAATTTGCTTTTGCTGAAACACATTTGTAGATCGTATTCTTTCAGGTTAACTAGTTCATGAGAGGAGATGGGACACTTGCTGCACAGTGTTTGCCTCTTCATGCCATTTTTCCTCTCAACCGTTTTAAGTACAAACCAAACAGCCTTTCTCACATGTATATGAAACATTCAAACATATCATATCATATCATATCAAACATTGTCCTGGATATGAAAAAAACTTTGACTTGAGAGATGCATGAGGTCTGTTTTGTTTAATCACACACAATAGAGAAGATGACCACTGAGGGACAAGTCAATAAATCATAGTTAGCTGTGTTATTTTCTACTGAATTATTGGGTGGGTGAGTTTTCGGATAGGTAAGGGTTTGAATATGTCACTGACTTAATGGGACATTAATCCATCCATAACCCTGATGTTAAGACTAAAATATCAAATTTGGTCTCGGCTTTTAAAAAATATTTAAAAATAAGGAAGCTTACACTGAGTATAGTTTTCTGAATAAGATGAAAGAAAAACAAAAAGACTTTGAGCAGGAGTTAATTTCTGTATGTCTAATGTCTATTTCATTCTTTATTAATCACAGAGGGATGCTCTAAATCCCCTCTGTGTATGAATGGGCTGTGCTCTGTGTCTTCTCACATTTGCTGCATGATCATATTTCATAAACACTGCATTTGAATTTTTATGTACAGAGTATGCAATATTCATGATAAACTGAATATGTAAATAGGTAACCTTTATTTATGAGTCCCTGCCAGACTCGTACTCTTAAGTATTACTTTGGATGATAAGATGGATAGACAAAAATGTTAGTTAGGGGAATACTTGTGTGGCTGTGGAATGATTGATAATTAACAGCTTAATCTATACGGGTTGGAGGTCATAATTCTCCTGCTTTCTTCTGAGTTTTTTTTTTTTTTAAGGCTGAAAAAATAAATGATCATATTTGTAATTCTAAACAATGGCAAAAAAAATCTACTTTTAATCTCTCCACTGAAAGAGAGACAAAAAGACATGCTTTTATGCTGCTTGCTGACTTCTATTAGGATGTATAGTACTGCTGTACTGAGCTGAGAATATCTACAAATTTATTTGAATGAATCGCCCAGGAAAGGGCCGAAAACTAGTCAAGTCTGTATCTTTTAGTCACACATTTAATCCTAATGCTACATTCCATTCCATTTCCAGCCTGTAAGTGCCTTGGAATTACACGTCCCATCCAGAAGGAGTCCTTTTTCTTATTGTTTAGAGAGTGGTTAGCATGCCAGGGATGCTCCAAATACGATTTTACATCCACTTATGGAAATCCATTGTTCCTTGAACATTTCCACATACAAACCAATATATGCTTTTCTAAGAGGTCTAAGACCTCAATTACATCAAAGGCAGTTTGTCCTGCTGCTGGGCTGCCTGCTGAAGGGCGTAAACAACTGTGTCAATGCTACCCCCTTGTGACCGCACTCCGGCAGAAGCATTTCTTCACAGCTATCTTTCCCTGCAAGAAATACTGGGGAGATGGTCCATTTCAATAGCACAAAAAACAATAAACATACATTTTAAATGGTCTGAAATATCAATAAGGATGTATATAATGCAAAAAACTGTTACAATAATGCCCATTATTCTGCACAAGTATTTCTATGTAACACACCTTTATTACAATACAGTCTGTGTGTTATGCCTTGTTTTGAAGGGCAATTGTCTGACGTTTTCACTGTAGTTTGAACTATGAAGCAGTGAATAATAAAGATTAAAAGAAAGTCTGAGAGATTCTATTTGCACAATTGAATTGAAATGTGTCATCACAGCACCTACTGCATTTGTAGTGCCCAGATCTCTTTCATTAAAACCAAAGATGTCTAGAAAGTTGCTACGCTGACGTGCAGACAGATGTGCATGTCGGAGGCATGAGAGGGAATATTTTGGAGGGCACTCCCCCTGCTGTCCTAGCCCCGGCAAGAGAAAAGCATGCAGTCTTTTATTGTATGGACTTGAAAAGAAATAATTAGACACACGATATATAATTCTGCAAAGCTGCATGGCTCACTTGTCACATGTGGCAGAAAGAAAAAGAGAGCTGAATTCTCTGAAGTGCAGTTTGCCATAGGCCGCCACTTTTATTTCCCAAGTTTGCTCTACCTTCAAAGACACTGCACAGGTTTGAGAAGTTGGAGCACATGGGTTTTTCTTCTTTGTTATTGTAGTGGAGTCTTGGGAAGCAGAAAAGGGAAATATTTATCAAATATTAGTATTTTATTTGATAAATAGATACATTAAAAACTGAAGTTAAATTAAAACCTGGGTAAATATTGTTTAGCAGATAGCTTTCAGTGTCGAATATATGTACAGTAACAGCCTAAATATGTTCCTTATGATAGATGTAGGGAATTTTAAGGCCATAAAAACTCCAAGGATGTTTTAAAATAATAATAATCATGTTAACCATAATTATGGCAATATTACAAAATAGGATTGCAATTGAGATGACATTTTCCATCAACTTCACCAAAAAGTGGGAGGAAGTACATCATCAATCAGAATGGATAAGCCAATACTAATAAGCAGTGATATTAAGTGATACTAATCTGCAGAGAGATTAGTGAACTAAAAGCAGGCCACGAAAAACGTCACCATATATTCTTCCACCGTGACTCCCAATAAAGGCATTTGAATACTTTTTTTTTTTTACCATACTTTAGATATTTCTACAATTTCACAATATTAAGTAAAACAACATATAAACACAAACCCACACAATTTAAATGAAAACCTATGTTTGCACGGTAAAACTAAAGAGATGCAGGTTGGGTCACGTAACCTACAGTCTTCATCTATAATTCACTGTGCTCCTATGACGCGACGTCAGGTGAGGCCATATCAGGGGGCTGCACTATGTTGACATTTCACCCAGCCCCCTAGGTCAGACCATGTCAATCACAGGACATGTGATTTCATGAGTCCCCGCCTGCCCTCTCAGTGACACCTCCCATTGATATTCCTTCAAGCAGATCAGTGAGCCTAAACCATTTCATTCAGGGTGACCCCCCCACCCCCCTGCACACACACACGCACACACTGGACAGGTTGATTTGTGCCTTGCTGGCAGGCTTCAACAGAGCTATGACTTTTAACCACTTAAGTATGTATATTTTACCTGACTGTATGGTTCCATCTCTCATTAATAGTCAATGCACACTGGAAAGCATGGTTCCTAGCACCATGTATGTATGCTACCAAAACAATGTTCACTTCAAAAGAAGAGAAATAGTGTTTGAATTATTCTCTTCCCTGACCTTAGGTCCATGTATGTAAACATGTGACCTAATATCATGCTACGGCATTGTTATTTATGTCATATAATCATTTCAACTCCCTCAGGATGCAGTCGGCACACAAACATGACCAAAATACATATTTAGATTTATTTGTCTGCAACTGTCCAATAAAACATATCCTTTGCATTTCCATCTCTGGGCTTTAGTCCCAGTGGGAGTTGCTGGCTGAGAAATGTTGTGCTTTCAAGCTTCAGGGAACAGCGATGTGAGCAATGTTCAGGGTAGGAAAAAAAAGTGGTACGCTGCCTAAGTGTTGTACTATAAAGATAGAGGAAGTAGGTTTTCACATTCCAAAAGCCTCCAAGGGTTTTAGCTCTGCAGTGGAATGTGGGTGCAATCATCATACTCATCTCAGGAGAGACTATAGCAGGCTCTCGACCACTCACTCAATCTCTTTGTCTCATTTCCCTTTTATTTCTCTTGTCTGTAGTATCGTTTTCTTGCATCTTTTAGTTTGTCCATCTTCTAATGCTCTCCCTCGCTAAAAAGAGCCATCTGAATGGCATGTTTTCTATCAAGGGGAAGCATTTTGAAATACCCAAATGAGCCTTGGTTATGTCATTCCTATTCATGGAAATAAAATGTACAACTTTGTAATGAAACAAGTCGATTGTAAAAGCGGAATGAAATATTTTATGACGTGCTTATGAAGAAAAAAAGAACGTCTTGATGAAAGCTGTGCCCTTCAGTGCATTGTGGATTTCATCCTCATGCCATCCACACATGTTTTAGGGTGTTTGTGGCAGTAGAGGCATCCCCTCTGTGACCAGAGTCATAAATGAATTACTTTAAAAAGGGTTACTCGAGGGCTAGATGGCTTTTATGTAATTGTGCGGTGGTGAAAGGGGGTAAGGGTCTTTCCATAAAATTTCAATAAATTGTGCATTTTCTCAATGACTTGTTGCCCCAGTGAGCAGTACAGTAAGAATATTAGACTGAAAGAAATGGGGTGCAAATGCTGGCAGAGGTAATGTCAGTTAGAAATGTGCGCTGTTAAAAAGGTAGCAGTATGCTTTTATAGTATGTGCATATTTAGGCTTATTTAAAATGTAATTACAGATTGTCTACATACGTGACATCTGTATAAAAACTGATTGCTAAGTGTGCCTCATATTCACAGAACATTGCAGGGCTAAATGAAATTCATGACCAGACGGCCATTCTCCCTTGAGTAAATCAAAAGCCTTTCTTATTTAACATGCCTTTAAGTATAACACCAAGTTAACTATGGTACAATATAATACATTTGTAGCATAAATTCTCTCATTTACCACAGAAAATTAAACTAAAGCAAATTTAATCAAATATTTTTCAAGCTGACTGGTGCTAAGTGCACAGAAGTACATGATGTCACGTACTTCTGTGCACCAATTATGATTAAGCATCACCTTTTTCTATCTGAGCCCCACCCACTTCAAACCAGCGAGAAGAACGCCAACACAAACACCACAAACACAAAAACAGAAATCTCTCATGTGAAATACCCAAAACTATTCTATCTTTGGCTGAAAATTGTGTCAGACCCCAACAATTAAGAAGCTTATTGTAAAAATAAATATTCATGGCCTTTAAAGTTGTTTATTTATGTATCTAAAATTCACAAATCATGTCATTTTTTAAACTGACTGATATTGAAACATCCCGTCCTACTTCTCTGAAATGGTGGGCAGCTGTTCTCTGGGTATCTGGAATATTGGTTTCTCCCACTTTCTGTAATTAGCAATGATCAAGAGGAATTATAAGCGGTGGTTAACAACATTGGACTCCTCAGTGACCCTGATAGATGGTCAATTATAGTGATCAGGTCGTGGCGTTTATTGGATTTAAAGTGGCAGTGATGGGCCCTTTTGGCCTAGTGTGGGTAATTATCACATTTATGCATGATTTAAGGTGACAGTGTAGAACGAGAAAGACTTGACTTAAATTTAATCATTTTCTTATCTATGTATTTATGCAAGAGTTAACAACGGATGGCCATGAGTGGAATAATGCAATGAGACTGGGATTAGTGTGATATCCACGTACTGTACAGCTGCTGTGCAGGACATGTTACATCTGAGACTAGAGGAAAATTTACTGCTTCAGACAACTTGTGCCAGAACCAGGCTCTTTGCTGGGACATCTTGTTTTGTTCACTTTTTGTACTTCACAAATGTATGTGTATAATTCACTTCAGTGTATCAAAGATCTGTTTTTAAATTACACTTGAACTTGTCTTCACCTCTGGTTTGTCAGTATTTTATTGTGACCTCCACGAGGAGTTACAATTTAAAAGAATGCTCAAACTAAAACATCTCATGGTCAACAGCCGCTAGTTTTGCTGGCAGGGGAAATATGCCAATAGAGAGCAGATGCTGTACACCGATCACAGTTGTCAATAAATTTTTCTCTTCTACCATCATTATTCTCTGCTGCAGAAAAAGGCATCTCGCCACCAGGCACCCACAGACAGCTTTCTGAATCCAGGCACCTGAATATGATCAACTGAAAAGCTGCTGCTCAGCTTCTCTGGTAACGGAGGGAATACATCAGTGCCTTGTTTATTTACTTTTCCCACATGCCAGAAAAGGTCAGAGTCAGAAGATTATACTGCACGGACCAAGTAGAACTCAATAAAATCCCAGCAATGAAAACAATATCATCCATATTTTAAACAGCTGGTACCAAACAGAGGGAGCCTTACACTAGGGTGCCAATTATTCTACTTCTCAGGGTTTTTGCAGCAAACCACAGTAGCTCAGGTGTACTTCCCAAATAAAACCATTATTTCATATAGTTTGTCAAAAGTCTGAGACAAGTAATCAAATATGATAGCTATCATTTACATTTAGGCGTGTTTTCCCACCACGAACCACTAACTAATACTTAATGCTGAGGGGGAAAATGCAGATTTATTGGTGTTTAAATGCAAATGTTTTTCAGGCAGCGAGTGTGGTTGTTTTCATAGTCTGTGTTTGTTTTCCCTCCATGGACTTATTAAAGTCAGTACAGCACAGTCTGTGCTCTATAATCCTGATGTATTATTAATCATGTCTTCCCGTGCAACTCCAAAAAACTTCTCTTTTTGATTTTTTAATGTGAAAGTGCACTAAATTTGAAACAGAGCCAGGTCCAGGGTGAGAGGATGGATTTTCTTCCTGTTACAGAATCCAAAGCAAGTAAATACAATGGTGGCATTGTTTGCTGTTGGAAATAGTTTTTGGCACAGTGTGCGCCTTGTCCATGTACACTGTAACATGTGCATGGAGCATGGTGTTTCTAGCATCTACTATTGTAAGTTCACAAGTGCTGTCATGCTATGGAGATAGCTGTTGACAGGTCAGAAAATATGGTGCTTAAACAAGAATTTTCATGGCTGGTTGTGTCAAGATTTTCTAGTATTGTATTAAATTGTCACGTAAACAAAAGTTCGCTTCTAATAAGGCCTTTATCCCTCATCGATTCAGAGGACTAATGACTTGTTTCATTCATATCTTGTCAAATTTTTCTTATGGGAACTTTTCTAAATGCCACCAGCTCTGATGCTAAAAGCCAGCACTTTGCTCTTACAATACCCTAAAGCATATATCTGAAGATATGAAAGATGAAGGAAATTGCGTTTGTTTGAAGCTTCAAGCTTTGTCAAAATAAAGAAAAAGAGCAATTCCATTTGAATTTAATCACTCAAAAATAGATTTTTATAAGACAGTCTGTCTCAGTGACATTTACACAAATGATATGCATGTCAAATATGATATCTTAGCCATATTGTGTCTTCCTTTGTCATAGTTCAGTTAACATTTTAAGTAAGAGAAAGTGTTAAACTGTGCCTTCATGTTTGTGCATAACTTTGTGAATATGAATGCATATGAGATATAACAGCATGCAGGGTGATCAATAGTCCCGCTATACAGTGCTGCAACAAAGTGGGAGTCGTGCTCACATATACCACCTTGCCATCATGGCAGGTGCTCATGGCATTTTTTCTCCATTTTTTGCCTCGCATGGGTAAGATGATAATCCAAGCCTAGTCCACTGACAGACTGCAACATGATTCACTTGGACAGTGACTGACTGCACATCCAATTTGTTTCAACTCCAGAGCAGCAGCTTATTATCTGAAATGCATGAGATGTCTGTGCATGAGAGGCGTGATCAGCTGGGGCATGCGCCGGGGCTGCTGGGAAAGTAATCAATAAGGGATTGTCTCTTGTAGTTTAGGCCGACACATTATGACAGAGCTGAAAATTAAACAGGCAGATATTAATAATAATGGAAATCAGAGGCTCATGGGTGAGATCGGGGGGAGGGGTGAAACTCAAAATATGTATCATGTTCGGCTGTGGGTGTATGCGAGCGGGAGGGGGTGGAGGGTGAGTATATTTTGGTATTTTTTTCTTCTCTGGAAATATGTGAATTATGAGACATGGATGCAACAGTGTCAGTGATGGTTTAGTGTGTATGTCTTTGAAAATCATTTACATGAGCAGTATTGGCAACTATGACAGTGCTCCTTTTTTAACTTATTAGACATTCAAATAGACAGCATTCACTAACCACAATCATTAAAAAAGGTTTACATGTGTACTAGTTTTACTGTGTTTCAGGTCACAAAATTGAACTTTCTGGCAGAAGTTTTGTGGATTTGGTACATAACTGATCAATAAAAGTTCATTTAAGATCGATGCTCATAATAAGCAACAGCTGAAATGACACAAGAGGAATTAGATTAACTCAATCTGACTGTAATACATGCATATATTATCATTTAATATGGACTTAATTACCTTTATTTTCCATTTGTCCACTCCATGTGCACCTCAATAGAGAAAATATTGGTATATGGCACATACAGCAAGCATTCACATATGGTTCAAAGCTTAAGCTGATGGAAAACAAACCAAAAAGGTATCTTGCTGCATGATATAAGAGGGGGCAGTGAGAGTAAAGCAGAGAGACAGAAAGACAGCTAAAGAGAGATTCCCCTGCCTTGTCAATTAACCGTGGCAATCCGTTTCTATTGTTTGAGCAATAAACGCGCCGTTCTGGGTGGGGGCGGGGTGAAGTGGAGGAGTTAACAAACTGCATTACAGGCCATTACAGATGCAGTGTCATTGATTATTTATACCCTTATAAAATGCCTGGCTCCCTGGTGGACCAGGCTTGCTTGGCTAGCTCTGATAAAATGTTCCCTCTAAATCACCACACCAGGGCAAACAACACATTCAAATACATAAGAGAGTTGAGTGACAAAGTCCTACGTGTATAATAGATGTGAAGATCCCTGTATAAAAAACAAGAAATAAAGAAACTGTTGTGATAGCTAAAGCCTATCACTACATCTTATTAAACTAATAACTCTGTTTGTTTGTTTTTTGACGTGTTGTTACTGTATGTGTGATTTGATTAATTTTAGATGGAGGAAGCTCCTTCTTGTAAGAAAATGTAAGAATTGGACAGTAGATCACATCCCTCCTAGAGATTTGTTCACAGTGGATATTTTGCATTAGTTAGCAGGGGAGCAGATGGCTGCTACTAGCCAAGCTCACGCTCAGCACTTTTTTGAACTTTCATGTTGTAGGTCTCTGCGCTGGAGCAGGACCTTCTCCAACCAGTCACCTCACCATGGGAATATTCCCTCTCAGATATTAATGGTCGCCCTTGCCGAGACGACCACCTCAGCATAAAGCCCACTGGGAGGCAGAATAGCAAATGCCACACCTTTCAAAGCCTTGCTTCTTAATGACACTACACTGACATTGTGGTGCCTTCAAAAACTCCCTGAATAACATATATCAACCGCTTAGTCAACTAAAACACCCGTGTAGTAATTTGACACGCTGCCCTCTAAATATTTGTTATTAGTAAGATATATTGCTGCTCATGAAATGCATCCTTTATCATACAGGTTAAAGGTCCAAGTGCCAGATGTCCCATAACACAGCAAGTAGAAAAACATGCGAGAAATACACAGTATGTCTAGATAGAGACAAACGCATGCCAACTGAATTGCAAAGAGGTAAAGTAAGTCCATATTGGACACACTTCCCAGAGCACGGGAAGTATGAAAGGGAGAACAACATCTTGTATCATCTATCTTCCTTAAATGCTGAAGCCGTGACAAAGTGGATGGAGAAATTATGATAAATGATAAGACGTATTTAGTCAATATCTGAAATTCTCTTTCTTCACTCTGCTGTGTTTTTTATCCTCATGTTGTTTTGTTGAAAAGACACCCGTTCATTTAAATAACACTTTGAAGGCCAGATTGCTATCAAATTGAAATGGGCACTGTACATGTTAATATCAATACCTCCACCCAAGAGATAAATTGTCAAGGTGCCTTTTTGCAAATTTATATCTTATTTACTCAGTGAGTAAGTATATCGGGGTGCCACGTACATACCTTTGGTGTTCCTTTAACCCAGCTTTCCAGAAAACACCAATATGGACCACCAGCACAGTTTGAGAATGAGACAATATATACCATTTAATTCAATTAAAAGAAAAACTATATCGCACATACATTGACCAATTCAACACAGAGAAACAATATCAGCGTACTAAAGGATGTGTTTGCATGTTGTGGGAAAAAACAAATCCAAAGCATAAGTTTCAGTACTGACTTTGGGTTAATGTCATTAAATAACAGATCATGAGAAAAGGGTTATGGGTCAGATTCTATGTCTGCATTTGTTAGTCCATCTGTGACATGTAATACATGATGATGTTAGACACATTTTGAAGAAAGTTAAATAAATGATTTGTACCTACATTTTCACAACTGAGTACTTTATTGGGAGGAGTTATTTCAGGTATCCAGGGCTCCAGAAGTAAAAGATGCATTTATATCTTTTGGAGTTTAATCATCTGAACAAATGATGAGAACTTAGATTTTTTTTAAATCTGGTTCTTTGGGAAAAAAGGTACAAGAGTGTGTACAGCCGCAATTTAAGCAAACAATTAACTACATCTCCAAGACATCTCCCAAGGATCATTGCAGTGAGAAACATCCCATTATCAAGCTTAAAATACTGCTGCCAGTGCCACTAATGGCAGCATGAAGATAGAGATTATACTTTGCACAATCCTGTTAATTCACTCAGAAGTTTAAATCAGCTCAAGATTCTAGGTAAGTTTTTCATGATCTTTTTTTTACCTTTATATATACCAGAACAGTTTCAGTGAGAGCAATGCTCTATTTTTCAGGAACACTTTGACAAATATGTAAACACAATAGGAATTACACTGCTGAGGTATATAAAGTGAAGTTAAATCCTGAGCACTAGTTGACAGATGGGAATTATTTTAAACTCCAGACTGAAAGGGGAGCTGTAGCCAGTGATGGTTGTAAAGGATAGGGGTAATATGGTGATGTGTCCACACTCTCAGAAGGATCCTAGCATCACTGTTCTGAATATAGTGAAGTTTCTAAAGACTCTTGGCAGGGATCCCAAAAGCAAGTGTATTGCAGTAGTCCAGCCTTGGACTTCTGTCCTTTTAAAAAGGGCTTCAAGCTTTGTTTTAGTATTCTTAAATAGCATTTTGTGTGCCATAAAAATCACCCTAAAGACAAGTGTATTAAAGGAGAAAAATCCTTCAATTTATCCTACATTCCCCAAACGCCAATTCTCAGCTCAGTTGCAAATTTTTTCTTTCATATAATTCTGCAGTGTAAACTACAACAGTCTTTTTTCACTGCAGATACTTTGACATGTCATAGCAGGAAAAGAACATGTGTATTTAATAACATTAACAATGCCTGCATACAATTTAGTTTAGCCAGTTCCAGGCCTGTGGTGTTGTGCATGCTGCCCCGCTCAGCAGTGTTATTAGTTACGCCTGTGCTTCTCCTGCTATGATGAGTTAAAATGTCTTACATGAAAAATGTTTATTAATGCCTCCTAGTAACTGTTCAAAACTTTGGTGACCACTGGTGTATTGACACTGGATAGTGGCCCCATCTAGCCAGTGGGTAAGAGGAAGTGCTCTAAGCTGGCAGTGAACTGAGTGACATGTGTGTCAGTATGAGCAGCCCTGGGAACTGAGAACATGACAGGAAGATGAGTGAAAAGTACCATGCAACACAACGCAACATCCCCTCCGAGGAGAAAGGCGTGATGGTGGCTCATAATGTGTAATGTCTTGTTACCCTACACTCACACTCATACGCCTAACTATTCAGAATCCATAAAGAATTTCAATTTCCAGCACAAGATACCTGAGAAACATCTAATTACACGACTGAAGAATGATTGAAGGGTGCAGTAATGGACTGAATGGTGACGCTGTGAAACACCTTGTTACAAACTGTTTCCTGGATGCCATCAGTCACACTGCAGCAGGGAAACACTGCAGCAACAGGTACTATACAGTCAGTGGACCCCAACCTCTCTGTGTGCTTTAACACACAAGGTGAGAGAATCCAAAGGGAAAGGACGACGACAGGGATGAGAGCAAAAGACAAGGGGATCATACTGCCCAAAAAATGTTTGCAGAGTCGATATTGAACACCGTTGTTGAGGTTACTATTTATCTCATGCCAGCCAAGTTGGCACGCACATCTGGCGCTGGGTACTTAGTGCAATTATTTATGATTTCCTCCAAGATTTAAAAGCTCTTCGCCCGGCCTTGTAATGCAGTAACTGATTGCACTGCTAATGTAATTAAGGGGAGATTATGATGTCCACGTGGCACACCAGATGGTGGCATTCACAGCGATGGGGGAAGGCACAACTGGCACACCACTGCACAAGGGCAGTGAGGCGCAGTCAGTCGGAGCAGTCCAGACTCCCCACCAGACGGAGGAAAGTATATGTGTGTATGCATGCGAGTGTGTGTGGTGTGCATGCACAGATGTATGTGAGTGTATGGGTGTGTGTTTGATGATAACTTGAGCGATAAAGTGTGAGCTGGTAAGAGATGAGTGTATGTAAAATACTACCAAAGAAATTACTTAGGCTAGACTGACCATCTCTAGATGCATGACATGGGTATACACTCTCTAAAATGCACCATATAGGTCAAATAAAGACCCCCTTTATCTATCTTATATTATCTATAGAGATTTTAAGATGGATGTGATTTTTAACTACAAATGTGAAGAATTGCAAAATGAATCTGACAGTTCCTACATTTTCAACTTGTGCAATTCAATGCTTTGGCCAAGAAAACAGATGGCACAAATGGAAAATCAAATCACATTTGGCAAAGCCATCATGTTTCAGGATATTTTTTAGCCAAGGCAACAATGAGACTGGACCAAACTGACCTTTAATTAGAAAAAAAGCATGATATTATAGAACCTTGCAAGGCTGTATCCTATGGGGGCACTAAGGGTAGGTTTCTTAAAGCTTGTTATTATAAGCTATTCAGGAGACACAGGGATTTTTTTTATGTGTAGACAGAAAAGAGAGGAGGAGGGGGGTGAGGGTCATATATGAAACGAGACCTGCAGATTTCTACACAGCCCATAATGGGTTCATACGGGTGACGGGGACATTGGGGCCCAGTAGATTTCCCAAGTTGAGATAGGGATATTATTACTCTCAGGGTGGCAACCCAGAAATCTCCATCTTCAGTCCCCAGACTAGTGTCAGCAAATTACAAAACCCAGTGAATGACCTTTACACATGAAAAGAAAACCTTTGCTGTTTTTTATCATTTGGGTGCAAAGTCGTTCACTGAGGTATAATTTTGGTCCAGGGGCTCATCTGTCATCCACTGATTACCACTCACTACTACAACATACTTACCAGAATATGTGTATGATATTTTGTACATGATAGGATGATCCAGTGTTTATGGGGTCAACTTTAACTGAGATGTGCCATAAACTATACATGAAACAAAGCGTGAACAAAGAAATCACAGTTTTAATGAACCTTTTCAAAATGCCAGCTGTAATGCTATGCATCCTACACTGGCTGCTCCCCCACAGAAATCTGCCACAGCTATCATTCATCTTACCCCACAATCCTCAGCGTGTGATGTGCCGCACATTAAAACACTGTAATAGCTGATGGCTTTCACAGTTAGCATGTGTTACTGATATCTCCAGACTCCCGACGAGTGTTTCATCACCTATTCCATAATTAGACCATTACTTTAGCAGGTGTACCTCTTCTCAGCCGGAGCATGTGCGTTTTTTTTTCTTCGCCTTCTTTTTTTTCCATTGACACCTGAGATTTTATCTTATCAACATCAGCACTGCTACAAATTCAACATAAAATGAGAATGCCTGTTTTAGTAGGTTGTCAACACCTTGATGTGGAAGCATGTATTTGTAGGATTGTGTGTGTGTGTGTGTGTGTGTGTGTGTGTGTGTGTGGTGGTTGGTGGTGGTGGTGGTGATGGGGGGTGTTACAGTAGCTGATGATGTAAGACCATTGTAAAAAGAAATCCTCTTCCACCAGGTAAATTTCTCTGCTACAATTATTTGTCACTGATATCGACACACAGGAAGCTACAGAAATCCAGGAGCTACTGCAGTTGTTGCAAATAATAACAAAAATAAGAGAGCCCAAAGTTTAAAAATGTTCTCACTTAGCTTTAGTAAGTCAAATACTGAAAAGTTTAGTAGGTACACAGTAAGACTGACATATATAATTTGGACTACAAGACAACTCCTTAAATGAATACCTTACTGAAATAAGTTACTGCACTTTGTTGCTGAGAGTTAGATGAGAGGATTGATACCACTCTCATGTCTGTACGGTAAACATGAGGCTACAGTTAGCAGAACTTAGTATAAAGACTGGAAAGAGGGGGAAAACAGCTAGCCTGGCTCTGTCCAAAGGTAACAAAATTGTTTTATTGTTTAATTCGGACAAAAACTGATGCCACTGTGAAGTTGCCAGGTAACCAGTGGCAGAGCAGGAAGTTACTGCGCCTGGCCAAGAAATAGTCGGGCACTTAACCCCCTGTAAAACCATAACTTGTCATTCTCACACTTCTGTTTTTGTACAGATTAAACATACGAGCTATAACATGCTGATCAGTAAGCTTGAGACATGCTGGTATGAGGCTTTTATTACCTTCGGACAGGGCCAGGCTACCTGTTTCCCTGTTTCAAGTCTTTATGCTAAGCTAAGATAAGCAACGGTAGCTTTATATTTAGGTACAAGTCAATTTTATTTATATAGCCCAATATCAGAAATCACAAATTTGCATCAATGGGCTTTACAATCTCTACAGCACATGACACTCTCTATCCTTAGAGCCTTGATTCAAATAAGGAAAAACTCCCCCAAAATCTGGGGAGATTGATCTTCTCACCAATATGTCCAACTATACGTTTTACTAAGGAGAGGAAGAAAGTGACAGGGGGTTTTGCAAAAGATATAATCTAGCAACAGCTAGATTAAGATATAATCAGAATAGATACAAGGGCTGGAAAAGTTAAATTAGAAACTAACCCAAACACTTGTCGGCAAACACGGGCAGGATTTTTCCACTTTAATTAACATCAACAGTAAGTGTGGAGGTGGTGAAAGTTGCTGGTCATATGAGGTGGCAGTTTTTCTCTAAAGGTCTCGGCTCTAATTATAGAAGCGTTATAAAAATGTAAAAAAAAAGGGAAAACTGATCACATCATGTGCAGCCATGTAAGCCCATAAATACATTTCACAGTGTGTGGCCCCAATGAAGACACCATAGTGGCATATGGCACCATGTCACAAAACAGAGCAACAAGTCTTTGATTTGAATAAATTAGGATAATAGTTGCACAATGAAATAATTTATTTGATTGGTATGATGGGGGTAGAAATAATAAACTTAGTGATGGGAAAGCATCTGTCGCCCCTTGGTGTTTTGGACAGTCTACAAAGAGGCTTTCAAGTTTTGTTCGCTGGGAGATGTACATCCTAATGTTACAGCTAAGCTAATACATTGCTCTTTATCTTACTTTTATCTGATTACAGTAATGACATGTGATGATTAGAGGGACAACCAACTGTCAGAAGGCGTGACCCATAGATACATCCATGTAATGATAGTCGTTTAGTGAAGCACAACCTTAATTTAGTTACCATAGCCAAATTGGATCTCAAAAGTTATTGCAAAGAAATACACCCACGAGTCAATGTGGCATTGTTGGCCCAGGCCTTTATTCTCTGTGTATACACAATTCACACTGACAAAGTAAATCGGCACATTTGCCATTCATATATCTTTTTTGATGGTGCTTTCATAAGATGTTCTCATCTATTGAATTACATGTGCATGTTTAGAATCCAGTGCGTCTGCGCTGCACTCATTGACTCAGCAGCAGCATGTGGCGATTTTGATCAGCAACTCATGATAGCTGTACAATTATTTTTTTAAAGCAACACATTGAGTAGGTTTCACTGCAGGCTCAGTTACGACACATTCAAATTGCTTACCAAAAGGGATTGTGCATGGCAGCTTACAAACATACTGACAACTAACATACTAACACAATAGGGGGAAGAAAGGAGGGGGGAATCACTAAAAGACTGTTAAAAGTTATCTACTTAAATAAGTAAATAGAATTTAAAATGGCTTTGGTTGTTTTGTTTGGTTTTTTTTTATTTGTGTATTTATTTTCCAGGGGGGAAAAAAATGACAGACGGAGATTCTACTTAGAAGGGAGATTGCCAGCATGGCCATGCAAGTATTGGGTTTTGGTTAATCATGCAGGGGTACCCGGAAGCATTTACTTCCTGCAGGTTCGAAGTCCGAAGTTGACAAACGGTGACAGCCCTCGGGAGACCACGACGTTTTAACCAGGTAAACAAGGACAAACGACAACTATTGTGGATTTTAGTTAGCTAGTTTCACTTCCTAAGGGCTCAGACAATTCCTAATGGGCTTACAGTAATTACTATTAATTTAAATAACGATAGTTGCCGGCCGGCAGGTTACACAAACATACTTTTTTATTAGGGAAATGCACAGTTGTAGCTGTCCTCACGTGGACCTCTGTGAAACATGTAGGCCTAGAACAGTCATAATGTCACGTCACTACATGTAACTTACAATACAATACTCACAAATTACATGTTAACTCCCTCGCTTTCACCAACTTGCATTTACTCCAGCTTTACAACACTGAGTTGATCGCTGTTGCTCACAATATGAAAGTAGACCAACTCAGCATTATGCTAAATCTTGCCAGGGACACATTTTGTAATAGTTAATTAACTTATAATTAGTGAGACTAAACAAACCCCACAGTTAAATCATGTTTAAGTTATCATGTATAGCTATGGAGATAAAAATGTCTGTTTACTGTAGTCACCATGAACCCAGTATTGAATATCACATACACACTATTCAAGTTTGTATACCATGAAGGAATACACAGTGATATTTTCCTTGGTAGCTGAAAATAAGTTTGGATGGATTTCTTTTTTTTTGGTCTGCCTGGATGAGTCTCTAAGGCTGGATGTTGTGTTGGAAAACAAAGCTCATTTTGAACAAATTAATGTTACAAAGAGATCCTTCATTCTATTAGCTAATTTGCTATCCTGTTTAGTTTGAATAAGTACAGCTATCTAACATTTGTTAAAGAGACAGCTGTTTCTGGAGTAAATCCCCTAATTTGATCAGCTTAATTGCAATAGATTTCGTAAACATCAAGATTGAATGCAGCAACTTTGTCAGTTAGTACAAGAATGCTTTAAACCTAATCTAATAAAATTGCGTAAGGGAACCATTGCAAAACCACTTACCCTGTAAAAGGCTTGCATACCCATTAGGGAAAAATTCCCTTAGACAGGAATAGATAGCATTTGATTGGGACTTCCTTGAAAATATGTGATCACTCCCCCTAATTTGTGATTTGGTGAAGTCACTGGGTGGTCTCCAAATGCTGTTTTGTCATTGGTCTCACTTGTCATTTGATCCTTGATTAGGTGGCCACTTTTTCTTCTAGATCCTAATAAGCCTCATCAAGAAGTCAATAATGTGGTCATTTTAGCCAAGAAAAACCTTGTCCATTCTCCATGTAATTACCCTGTAAGGTGCAATGCCCATTTTGTTTCACTATCAGCATTTTGTGTAGTTTTCAGATTTCAAATAATCCCTTTCCTAACTGCACTGTTTGTCCCAAAGTACAGGTATGTTTTTACATGCACTGTATAAGCAAATCTTGCATTGAATTGCATGATGTAGGCCTATCTAAAGTTCATTTTCAGAAGGAAAAAACTGTGGATCATTGTAATATGTTTTCTCTGGTGAAATGCCAAAAGTGTGATGAGGCTCTTCTGTTTTTCTAACGCAGCTTCGACATGTCTGAAGTGAGTAACCAGCTGCCCACAGAGCCCATCTCTGCAGTTGGAGTAGTAACTTCAGTCAGCAAGGCCCCTGATGGCTTCTGTGTTGTGAGTATTCATTTAGACTGTTTGTCACAACACATTGTTTAGTTTAATAAGCTTGGATTCACTCCTTTACTGTAAAAGCCACAGGTGAAATAAAAAAATAGGATAAATCATTTATTTACTCTTGAAAGACTGTAACATGTTTTTTGCCAGCATTATAATAGGGCCTAAATGTCATTGGTAGTCTAATCTGAAATCTAATCCTCTGCATGTAATTGTTGTAACTGATTGTATAGCATAACTTACAGCCAGGATGTTGGCAGCCTTCTGAGGTGTTTTTTTTTTTTTTGTTAGAGCTGTTAGATAACTTATTCATAAAGTTTACTTTGATGATTATGAAGATTCCCTTCCTGACATTGTTATATGTTGCCACCAGTATTACAGACACACCAGAGGCAAAGGTTTAATGATGTTTGGTTGATGCCCACCAGAGTCAAGTTTACCCCTATGTTTCCCTTATATTCAAGTACCACAACACCTTCAACAAGGATGTGTAATTTGTGTAAGGATGTAGTGCAGGATCGGCTGGTTTATGTGAACGTTTCTTGGTTGTGAAAGAGTTGGAGAGGGTTGAAAAGAGAATAGAGTGTGTGAGTTAAACAAAGCACAAAACAAGCTCAAGGGCAGATCTCTCTTCCTCTCTCTCTCTTCCTATTCAGACGTCTTCTTCTTGCTTTCACCCTACGCCCCCAAACCTTCCCTCTTCCCCTAGTTTTTATCTCTTCCTGCTCCACCCTACACACCCATCTTGTTCTAATCTCTGGCAGACGATGGTGGGTTGGCATCAGAACGGAGCCACTGGCAGGGAAACTGCTAACACACCACACAGTAGTGACAAACAGAGAGAAGCCCCATCAGACTTCCTCCTCTGCTGCTCCAGTGCACCAATTGATGTGCAAATACTGTGCATGTTCTGTAGGGCTAAAAGCTAGTCACTGACTGTTAATGACACTGGTTTATCTTTGTAATAGATGTTCAGTAAATTGTAAATACTTTTTTTGTTAACCCAAAGGCAGTACACCAGCAGTTTGAAATCTGGAAATAGTTTGGACTTAAGATAATGAAAGGGTAGACATATTAATGAACACCAAGAAACTGTTACTGCAATCAAATGTAAAGAATTAAATGTCTTTTTTGTGTTACTGTGTGTCACTACAGTACTTTTGTTGACGTATAAACATTTTTTGGATCATGATTTTCATTATGAATTCAAACTGCCACAAGGGCATAGTGTAAACAAGTGTTTGTAAATCTGATAATCACTGAAGCACTGCAAAAAATACCCATACGGTTGTTGGCTAAAATAACTAAAACAATTTTCAAATGCAATGAGCAGTATTTCAACCCGATAGCATATTACGGGGATGCCAGCCAGACTGAAATGTGAATATCTCGACAACTTCTTCCTCTAGTGTTGCTGTGAGGTTGACATTTTTGTTTTATAGTGAAATGTCTGAAAACCCTTAATTTTGGTACCGATATGCATTGTGCCCAGAGGATGAATCCTAATACCTGCAAAAACTAATGACGTTCCCATCAGCCTCAGCTGTACTTTGTGTTAGTGCTAATTAGCAAATGTTAGCTTGGTAACACACTGAACTAAGATAGTGAACATGGTAAACATTATACCCGCTAAACATCAACAATTCAACATTGTCATTGTGAGCATGTTAGCATGCTGACATTAGCAATTAGCACACAACACTGCCATGCCTAAGGACAGCCTCACAGAGCTGCTAGCATGGCCGTAGACTCATAGTCTTGTTCTTGTATGATGTGAATGTGGCATTGCTTCCTGTGTGACATGTTTGTCCCTGATAGGACACATGTTTATAGGAAAACAGGGTTACACTCCAGATAGCTTAAAGCCTCTCTTTAACACTATAATTTTTAGCGATATATTATATGTTTTCCTTTTTTAAAATAAAAAACATATCCTTCAAGGTAATAAAATATCAAAATCATACCTCAGAGTAAAAAGTCAAGTAAAAGTTAGCATCCGAGATACAATTAAAGGTCTTTCAGACTCTGAAGCACTATTTCAAATGCATTTGTCCCATCTTCAAGAACATCTTTTGAGCATCACTCTGTGGTCTTTCATCTGCAGACTTGAAATACAAACAAAAATATCAACACTCTGCATCGAGAAGGGGAAGTCTCAAGATATTACGCTGTATTGATTTTTTTCCCTTTCATACTAGACTTCTTTTAGAATTCCTCCTTAATACTGACTGCTTACCATACTTAGCACACATTTTATACAGCAGATCAAAGGGCTGATTAACTCTTTTGCTCTCTGATACGATGTGCTCACATCTCTGAACTTGAGCAGGTTGTTCCAACACAAGAGAGCACAGGCCCAGATCAAACACTGTTCCACTGGGATCAGGAGCTTTGCTGAAGCACCAGCAGCCACCCAACATCAAACGCCACGAGTAGACTCACGCACTCGCACTCTGTGCAAGAGTTGCAAAGGGGATATGCATGTATTTCAGATTCACCTGAGCATTCGACATGTTATGTTCGTAAACTCATTACTGAAATGTAAGTTTATTTGAAGAAGCCTAGTACTATCTTATGATTAGCTAGGATGCCTGAGTTTACAGACCCAATAACTGCCTGTCCGTTTTTTGAGGGAGCATCTGTACTTTAAAGGTATAGTTTGACATTTTGGGAAATCAGCTTATTAGCTTTCTTGCCAAGAGTTAGAAGAGAAGATAGATACCACTCTCATGTCTGGAGCTAGGACCAGAAGGCGCTTAGCTTAGCATGAAGAGTGGAAGCAGGGAGGAAACAGCTAGCCTGTCTAAAACTCAAATATACACTTACCAGCATCTCTAAAGCTCACTAACTCACATGTTGTATCTTGTTTGTTTAATACATGCACAAACAAAAATGTAAGAAAGGCAATTTGTCGTCACCGTGAGGTTACCAGACAATCAGCAGAGACTCTGCACAGAAATGCTTTGCAAACGGACAAACGGTTATTCATCAAGAAACAGTTACAGCACTTGAGTCCGTCTAAAACCACAAAATGTTGTTTTTACATTTTTGTTTTTGTAGGGATTAAACAAACAAGATACAATATGTTATTAAGTGAGCTTTGGCGTCCATACTTAATGCACAGATTTGAGTTATATCAGTCTTCTCATCTAAATCTCAGCAAGTAAGCCAATAAGCGCATTTCCCAAAACGTCAAACTATTACTGAAAGTCAAAGAACGTTTTCAAAGTAACTGCTGCTGTAGTTCTTTAATATATATAGTCAGTAGTCAATTTATCTATTTTCATTTGAGAGAAAGGATCCAAAACATTTTTCTCTTTTCAGTTTTTCTGTTCTTCTTTGAAGGGACTGGATTGTTCCCTGTGCCTCTCATATGTCTTCTGCACCTGGTTTCACTCCCCAGAGATTTTTGATTGTATGCCTTTTATATCTTTTTATTCATAGCTGTGCCTCTCAGTGCTTCATAGTAACTTGCTGGTGGTGTCTGTCTCCAGAGATCCTTCATTGGAGTATTCAGCACCCCCTAAAGACTTGTTTCATAGGTGGGCTTTTAGATCACCGTAAGCTTTAGATTTTAGGAAGTGGCAGTTGAATCTGTCATTGCATTTTAAATCAAATGATACAACCATATTTCAATATCAGAGCCATGACGTCTCTTATCAGACGTGCCATTCTTCTCATTGAAGTCTGTGTAATGATGGAGCCATGCAGTGGCAGACTTGAGAGTATTAGAGAAGAGCCATCGCAACTTTACACATGCCTTTTCTGCCGTGGCTCAGCAGTTGGCATTTCACATTCAAGCTGCGTTGCATCCTTGCTGCCGGCGGCTGTGGCAGGATGATGCCTGAGGTGCCTCCTAGGAGGACCGTGCCCTCGTTACTCCTCAACTTGACTTTGGGTTTCACAAAGCGAGCCCTTTGTTTACGCTGACAGGATGCGCTGGCTACTGACCTGGAAAAAGTGGCCAAGACGGGTTGTCTTGTAAGGAAGAGGGAGGCTGGTGATGTATAGGCTCCTTCTGGGACCTTTCATGGAACTGCTGTTGGAGACGCCCCGCAATCCCTCTCCCCGCTCATCTTCTGCTCTTTCTCTCTCTCTCATCCCACTATCTATCTCTGTTCCCCAGTCTAGTCTCTGCTCTCATCCCATCTAGTCAGTGGTGGCTTTTCATCTCCCCATGCCATGTTTCCTCCACCCAGTCACTGAGGTCATTCATCATTATTGTCAAGGGGGTAATGTGTGTGGGTGGGTGCAGAGATCTATGACTTCTTCATTTGAATGAACCTCATTAGATTGACTCTTCTTTGTAAAGGATCCCTTTAGAAAATAACTCTGGCAGTTGTTTAGGTGATTCTCACATGATAGGCAATGGAACATGACGCTTCAGCCAAGCATATTTGCTGGAACGATGGAAGAGTCTGTGATCTTCAGGTTATATTTTGCTTTATCATTCTGCCCTGCATACCTACATTTACATAGCAATGTAGTGTTGGACCTTGAGATTGACTTGTGGTGCCTACATGCTGTCAATGTGATGCAATCTATTTTTTTTTATTGGCTCCACTGATCATTTACAACTATGAATGAGCCTATTGTACAAGGACAAGCTGCTTAGGTCTTTGGATTTAGTCTTATTTAGGCATACGCATGAAATAGCTTTAAATCCTCAGTAATTTATTCTCAGAAGACTTGTCTCATTAAATAATAAAAAGAATCCACACAGGGGGTAGAGCAGTAAAACAATTTAAGGTGCATGTGCAGTGTTCTCAGTTTACCTGTCTTGCTCAAGGGATACTACAGCAGGTTTTTGAAAAAGATACATTCTGCATTCACCCCAAATATAATCCCTGCTTTCCCACAGAAGTACATTGAAGTTTGGTTTCCTTATTAGAGCAGATCCTTGTCAGGGCATCTTTAATCAGCCTGGTCCCAAGGGATGATATTTTTAGCCACCTTTTTGGAGGCTAAGACTCCTTTACCCACGCAGAGCACTAATGAGATGGAGCGCTAGTGTTGTCAAGCGTTAATTAAGGCTAGTATGCAAGGGAAGAGGCAAAAGCAACACACGCTCATGGCATACATACATTAACTTTATCCCACCTCCTGCATGTTTTTTTTTTCTCCTTGTTTTTTTTTTTCTCTTTTTTTTTCACGTAGGTTGCACAAACAACAGATGGCTTTGACGCCGACCTGTGGAAGGACGGCTTATTCAAATCCAAGGTCACTCGCTACCTCTGTTTCAACAGAAAAACTGTAAGTGTGAATGTAAACTTCTCCCTTCCCGTATGCATTCTGCACTAACACCTCATCTGCTGCACCTTTTTTTTTTGCCAGTGGTTATTAGCTCAGTTTTCTGCTGCCAGAATATCTTTATGCACTTTGCACTTTGATCAGTGAAAGTCCCATTTAAAAAGGCCAGCATTGGCAGTGCAGTTTTGAACTTTTACATATAATGGATTTGCATGCCTATTCCAGATGAATAATACCTTGGTGAGATATTTTTCATGTTATACGTCCTCCTGAGGATATTATTTATGTTTATTCATGAAATAACAATGAGCTGTATTTTAACTATTCCAATTTATTCAATCAACAGCGTCCCTGTAGAGAAAATGGTTACCAACCAGTGACTCTTGAAAGCTGATGCACATATAATTGTGAATATGAAAATAGTCCTTTTTAGGTAAGAAATTACTCCATGAAAAGCACTTTCAGTATGGTTGTGCTATATATAGAGCACCCAATTTGAGCAGCATTGACTCTTCTGTGGCTAAAATGATCTTTGAATGTTTCTCATAATGCTGTTGGGTCATTTTTGGACTCATCTCCTGGCTGCAGCCTACAGATGATGTGTTGTTGAATGGCTGTTAGCTGCTCTGTGGCCATAAATACACCTGCTTACATCTCCAGGATTATCAACCTGTCTAACCTACAGCTTATATATTATTGTCTGTCTATTAATTTGTTTCCATGGGCTGCAGGTAGATAATGCAGACAGTGTTGTAAACAAAACCTGCATTTTTGTTATTATTTTGCATCAGCTTAATTTTAGGACTTAATCAAGTCTTTTTTTTTTTTTTTTTAACAGTATGTCCTCTAAAAGCCAGGCAACTTGGCAGCAGCTGCCTCGTGCTTGAGCTCAATCTGGTCCTCAGTTTAGTATATAGCATACAAATAGCCTTCCCCTAGTTCCTGTATATTATCTTAAAATCTGTGTCCACATTGTTTTAAGGACTTTGACACAAATAAAACATGACAGAGCCATCAACAAAGGCTATTTTGTCTGCCAGTCAATGGAGCTTCCACTGTAATTGTCTATGACAAAAACAGATTCTGTAAAATTAGCCCCTGAATTACATGGGGGGAAGTAAATAGTTTGTGATTTATCATACTCTAGGTTGGAGGTAGAAAGCCCCTTTTGTCAGTCCTTGATGGAAGAAATCTCTCCAGCAAAAGGGGAAAACACCAAAAAAGGTTCCATGCATAGTAATAACATTCATCCATATTCCTCCTTAAGTCAGTATAAAAACTATGAATAAAAAATGTCTCTAATGGTAATGACTGTCGGGCACCAGTAGCAGTGAAATCCAGCCTTTTCGGACGCATCAAGTCACGCCTGGCTCGCCCCACTCTCTACTGCCGCTGTGTATTATTGCAATTTATTATGGCAAAAAATGAAAATGTAATGGGAGGCAGGGAAGAGTCATGCTTGAAAATGTCAACTACACAGTCCCTGATTGTTTTTAACCAGTCCCATTCTGTTGATTAGACTGCCTGCTCTGTCTCCCATCATCCCACAGCTTCTTGCCAAAAGGTTGAGAGTGATTACAAGTTCACAGATGCATTCTCTCTTTGTAAAAAAAAAGCTATTAGAGAGTAATTACTTCAGCTATTTTGTCAACCCTTCTCTTTAGAGACTTCCCAAGCTTTTAGTAAATCATTGACTCTTATTATCTCTACATTTTCTTTCCTGACAAAAATGACTAACCTTTTCTTTTTCTTGCTCTCTGTCCTTTTAAAAGTTGAATTTGCATACATGACTTTAAATTTCCTGCTTGTGCTCTATCTTTTAGGGGCCTGACGTTGTTGTGGACATGAAGGTGATTGACATTAAGGACGTGTTGCCAGAGGGCTTCACACCTGTGGAAGAAACAGTGGACACAAGTAAGTAAACATTGACATAAGTCAATACCGACCACAGGCTCGCTCCCCTCCTCTTCTTGTTTTTTCACTCTCTGACCAGCTTATGTGGAGGTCCTCAGGGGCAGCTTTGCTTGAGATAGTGAATGTTTTATGGGTGCAGGTTAGCTTAATTTATGGCAAACTGTGGGAATAAAATAAACATTTTGCCCTGGAGGTACAAGAGAAGAGAATCATGAGTCATTGTTTATCTCAGCTGGAGCTGTGCTTTTCTTTATGAGGGGCTTATTTATTTATGTATTTATTTGGGGAGAGGACGAGTGGATGGGGGTTATCTAATATTAATGAAATGCATTCCCCAATGCTTTAGTGCTTTTTGAGTGCTATGTATTTCCCCCTCACTATCCATGCCTTGGAAATGTAATAATATTTTGGTGTGGGGAGTGAGGACAGCTTGTTTATTATTTTTATTATCATTGCATTTACACTGCACTTTCTAGTGTTGCAGGGGAAATAAATGAGCGAGGCACAGATGCAATATAGGAAAGCATGGCAATGCTTTTTTTTTTTTTTTGCCAGAATGAAGAAAATACATTATGTTTTGTTTGGCTATGGTGTAATTTAATGTTTTATTACTTTATGTGAATCCATGTTTAATGTATACATGTGACATTATGTATGAGTTTCTATCTGGAATATCCAGTTTAAATCCCTGTTGTGCACTAAAGCTGATGGAGGATTCACTTGCTGCTGTCATTTTACCTACTAAAATGATAAAAATGATAATAACGCATGTGGATTTTGTGGGTTTCTGCTGGCCAGTCATTTCCCTTTAAGCACAGCAAGTCACCCAGAAACTGATATTAGCTCATCTCGTATTCTGAGACCGGTAATGACTAAATAGTATAAGTATAAGTGGGATTTGTGAATATATATATATATATATAGTTCTCCTAGAGGTTCAAAATGTCTATAGCTTTTTTTTTTTTTAGCTTGAATCTCAGAGATGACAGAACTGGATGCACAACCTCCAATTCCTATCTAACACCCTCATGTGTACCTGACTCATCAGAGGAAACTGCTATGAGGAAGAGGAGGCTCTGTGTGAAAACCAGCCCTCGTGCAGCTGCCAAGACGGCTGTATATGACATCCAGATCATTGCAAAGTCCAAGTACCATCTTATTAACTACACCTGTATAGGGTGAGCGATTTGGCACTGGAAATAGATGAATTCTTGATGTTCTGTGTCTTCTATCAATCACCATACTTGTTTGTTTGTTTTTACACAAAATGAAACATTTTCTGATCTGCATGAAGGATTACTAACCTAGCTGTTTAAACATTCTGTATGTCTCTTCTTCATCTTTACGCAGTGAGATAAACAATATGGGGATATGGTATCGAATGGCTGATGTTTCTCAGCATCAGTCGTCCCAGGAAACGTCCAGTAGAGCTAGCAATGACGCTCCACCCAACACAGCAAGGTACCCTTATGCTACAGAATTCAGCAAGTTTAACTTTCCACCTTGCTTTCCTTTTTATTTCACGCCCAGCGTACTCTGGAGCTGTTGTTATGCTTCTGTACCATATGTACAACAATCAAGACACAAGCAATTGATCACTCCCGGGCAATCTGCTATAAAGGTTGTGGCTGGACAACGAGGTAGCGAGGGTGAACCGGAGAGACAGGGTAACTAGACAGGATCCCCTGAACAAGAACATGAGTTCAATGAGGGCCAAACTCCTGCTATTTGTGGTGTGTCCCAGGAGGCAGAGGCAGAGGCAGGTCGCTGCTCTGACTGTGGTGACAGGAGTGTTGTACTGTGCAGACAAAGAGGAGGAGATGTAGCCCGGAGAGCGAGCAACAGCTGCAGAGGAAGGGAGGAGAGCTCCAAGATCTCCGCCATGCTGGAGTGTGTGTGTCCCCGCCTCTGCTCATGCTGCTCAGGCTTCCTCCGCCTCAGGCCTCAGAGTGAATGGAGCAACCCTTTGTACTGTGTCCAGATCAAACAGCTCAATTATTTATCCCAATGAAGAACTGGGGATTTCCACAGCAAATTCTAAATAAACAACTGAGACTCCTTCGATGTGGCGGTGCTGTGGAGAGAGAAGCTTGGCACGGAGCGCTGATGAGTTTGCCAGCTTGAAGTGCTATGCTTTGCCATCCTGTGCTGGGCTGAGTAAAAGCCACTTAAAAGCCACAACAGGCCAGAGCGGTGGATGCCAGCAGGCGTATTCAAAACAGAGCTTCTGCTCACATGGCCACTCAGTGGGCTGGCAACAATAAAATTAACAGCAGTGAATTCAAAACCCAAAGTTCAAACTGGGTAGAGTTTTGTGAATTGCCCATATTTTGGACGTCAATGGTCAATAATCTTTGATGTGTTGAAGTGATGGCGAGCGCTCAGGCCCACGTGTACGCTTTTGCAACTCTTACGGGTAATCCTCTGTTCTTTTGAAACCCACTTTCAAGTTGGTGAGGCTCAGAGGTTGGAATAAATTGCACCTCGAAGCGACTCACACCCCCTCCTGATGCCTGCTGAGATCACAGGCTGCTGTTTTTGTATTAACATTAAAATTCATTCCACAGTCAGAGAGTCTTCTTTTGAGAGTATTTCCATCCATAATGCACTGACACATAAGGACGGCACTGTGGGAAATTTAGACGGCAGCAGTTCTTTGACTATTTATCTGGCATCCTCTCTGTGTAGTTACATGCACTTTAGACAACCATACGTACAGCTATAAATATTTCTGTAGTTTCTTTAAAGTCACCGATTAGATAGTTTGACACTGTGATTTATAAACAGCTCTTCAACACTCACTGATTGCTCAAGTATGTACAGTACTACAGTGTAACTGTCTGTGTAGTAGCACCCCACTATACTTTATTCATATTCAGCAAGAGAAAATGTTCTCCTCCATGCCTCCTTTGGGCTATCTATAACAACTTTATGGCCTTTGGAGAATAGCACCTCTTAAATTTAAGTGCTCTTTACAGTCAGTGGAAAAGATGTTTTAAATACAGTCAATAATGTGTAAATTTTTAATGACCCTTATAATTTTGAAAGCTGCTGTGATGCCTCAAATGTTAAGTTGCCTCAGGCAGCGAGAGCTTGCTAGAGTTGTGTACAAACGTAAACCGCAAATAAGGCTTTTTTCAGCAGCGCAGAGCTGCAGTACACAGTAACTGCAGGGTGTTGCATCATTATGGGATGCACACAGTGATTGCATCAAGGCTAAGGTGTTGCATTTGAATTGTTTTTGTATTGTTTTGTCGCCTAAAAACAGGGTATCCGCAGGTCTTGAAAAGTTTTGAATTCAGTTTTCTCAGGTATTAAGAGTCTTACATTTTATTTACAAATGTCTGAAATATTTTCTTTTGCCTGCCATAGGCAGTAATGTCAGTAATAAAATGTTTCTGTATCTGATTGCTGGCTGTCAGGAGATGTAACCACTAAAAGTGGGATTGTTGCAACAGTGGCTGTTCAATCCTTTTTGTGAGTTAGTTTCAGTCAGCATGATCAGACCTATAGCTAAAGTACTGTCACTACTGCTAGCTACAGTAGCTAGGAAGCTCATCGTCTAATAGGCAAATGTTGAAACTCCAAATATATTTCATTAACTATCATATATGACAAAAGAAAAGCAGCAAACCCTTGCATCTGATAAGCTAAAACCAGTAAATGTTTGGCATTTGTGCTTGAGAAATGACTGAAGTGATTAATCAAATATCAAAATAGTTGACGACTAATTTTCTTTCGATCGACTAATTGATCAGCAGCTCTAAAAAGAATGAATCATTTTTAATTGGTTAATCCATCCATCCATCCATTCGGGCTGGATCAAGGATAAACACTAAACCTAAAATGGTTATTTCTTATTGGCTCAGGCTGTCGCACCATATTGAGCCACTAAAACTGTTCGGTATAGGCCTGTTAAGTAGTCTGCCCTGCAAATTCATTTGAACCTTGTGTGTTTAATGTCTCTTTTATCAAGTTTGTCTAAAGCGGTTCAACCAGCGTGAGTGTTTTGATTCATAGCTGCAGCTTGATGTCAACCACTTTGGCTTGTTCTCTGTCAAGACAGTCGGTATCAGCCACTCCCTGACTTCATAATGTGAAAAACCTGCACCATCCGGTCAGCCTTTTAATGTGTCCAGTAAAGTATCCCCCTCCTTCCTTCTCCTGGCCAACGCTGCCATTTGTTCTCCTGATAAAACTGTCATTTCTGAGGCTGATATCTGACCTCTACAGTGACTGCTAGCATAAATTAGCCTTGTCCTAATATTGCAATTTCTTTCGCTTCACTCAGAATCAAGGTTTTTGACATTTCTCTTTAGAATAATAGGCTATTGTACACACGGACACTTTTTAAATCAAACTGTACACTGATAAAAATGTCAAGGCCAAGTATCTCTTCTTTTTTTTCATTGCATACTGTAGTTGGCTTTTTCTTTAACAGGTGAAGCCTAGAGAGTCATCAGTGTCAGAATTGGCATGCATATCAATACGTTTTGTATTGCACTGTCTTCTACCTGTGACACTCCACACATTGCTGCAGCTCTGCAGGAGTATTGTATCAGCTTTCATTGCTTGCTGGTTAACCAAGACTTCCCACTGCACACGACTCTTGAGAGAAAGAGACACCGTGACTGTCAGTGTGTCGCCTGACAGATCTCCCATCTGAAGTGCTGAAGAACAATCACTTCCAGCTCAATCTTACTCATTACTTTGTTGTGTTCAGAAAAGTTGCAAAAAGTAGCGGAGATCAAGCGAAGGGATGCGGAGCGGTGCCAGGAATGATCGAATGATCAGCCAAGATCTGATGGGCTCAGACTGTTCAGTGATTTTGCCGCCATATTCAGAGAGATCCTCTTTTCAATACCTGACACCGAGCTTAGAGGAGGATAATGATGGGTGAGAAAGCAGCTCCCACAAAGCAGCACTGTCGGCACATAGAGGAAGGTGTGGAGATGTTGTCACGGGAAAGGCTGGATGTGTGTCAAAACAAGAGCTTCCAGCTCTCTGTATCGCAGCTCTGGCTCTTCAGTGATATTACTCTCATCCTCATCTTACCTCTCCACTGACTACCGCTTGTCTGTCCCCACTGTCTCTCCCACTTTCAATTCTCCTTCTCTTTTTTTTTTTTCTAACACAGACAACTCTTTTCCTTAGTCCATGTGGAACAACTTAAAGAACACCATACAAAAAAAATCTGTTGAACTGTAATTCTTATTGTCAAGTAATCCTTAGTATCATGGTTTGCTTTGCCGCACTAATATGATTTTAACTCCGTCAGATTTCATAGGAACATAAGACTCTTGATCTGCGTTGTAATTGTGTAAATCTTTCAGG
Source organism: Siniperca chuatsi (assembly GCF_020085105.1). Classification (NCBI taxonomy): domain Eukaryota; kingdom Metazoa; phylum Chordata; class Actinopteri; order Centrarchiformes; family Sinipercidae; genus Siniperca; species Siniperca chuatsi. The sequence goes on along the minus strand of NC_058046.1, from coordinate 12,414,125 downwards.
CCATGTTCCCAGTTTTACTATAATTTGATGAGGAACTACACTGTAATTGAATATTCAAATTAGGAATATGTGTCAATATGGCTCTCCTTGCCTGAAATGAGGATTAATTGTTGTCAAAACTCCAGTGGCCGACATAATATGAGCCCCAACGCTTCTGTTGATTAGCAAATGCACTTGCCATGTTTTTGTTTTAAGAATTAGTTGTCTAATTGATTTGCCATATGTTACCCTCTCCAATGCACCTAAAATTGTATTTAGAAATCACCAATTTGGATTGAGACAGTTTTGTGTTTCAAACAGATGGGAAAAGCAACCCTGGAGGTTGCCTGTAGAAAAGCATTTCATGAACACATTTCCCTGGTTTCACGCCGAGTCTTTGGGATTTTAAGTACCACTTTTTCAGATACATAAATAAATAGCCCAACTTAATACTTTCTCTGTTCTCTTTGTTTCTTCTGAGTACTAACTCAACAACCCAAACACAGACGCCCTAAAAAGACATTTAAACCATTTCGACCCCCCTCACTTTATCAGTCCATGGGATGTCTCTGTGCTTTGAAAGATGTGTACCTTTCTTCCTCAGCAGTGGAATCAACCTTTGAGAGGTAAAAGAAGTCTGCGTTGAATATGGCAATTGTTCCCACAAGATTGATGCCAACCTTTTAAAAATTCACCATTGGCCTGGATTTAACATGGCCAAATGCTGATGTAAATGAGGAGGAGAAAAGTCGACCCTTTCATTGCAAATAAATCTGAGTTGCAGGCTTCAGCTCATAAATACCACAGCCTGTCAGAAGTCTTGTTTTATTGCTCTTGATGGAAATTATTACATTTATTTATCTCATCCGAAGAGATAAGGCTTTGAAAGCCACAACTCATGCACAGCACCCTTGGAATATGCAGATCTGCCTTTAGTCTTAAATTTTAAGAATCTAGATTTTACAACCACCTCCCAAAAGGAAGAATGATTATGTTATCCATAAACAGACCAAATACAGAACATGATACACAAAACACACTTCATTATTTGCAACTTCACACCTGCTCACCCCCAAAATCTGTCGTGTCTTTTATAATTCAGCACTGTCTTATTCTTCTTGTCTTCGTTGTTCTTTGTCTTTAACAACAAACTGTTACGCCTGTGTGTCCTCTAATCAGAGCAATTCCCTTTTTAATGATATTGCCAACTACTTTGCATTATCATTATAAGATCATTTGTTTTATAATGCCATCCCAGAGCTCATTTTACCTTCAGAGCATGTCATGTTATGCAGCTCTCTTGAAGCTGGGAATTTTTTTCCTGCTTGCTGTGGATTTATCGATCCGTAGGGGTGAGTCACAGGGTGTGATTCATGATAGCTTGATTGATGAGGATTTCAATCTTATATGGTTTGTTAACTTCAACTGCCCACAAAGTGCATTCTGTGCTGTTTTCTGTAATACAAGGCCATGAAACGGGGAAAAAAACAGACTTCCCTTGAATAATGGAATCTCTCACTTCCTCCAGAATTAACAAGATCCTGCTCCAAAACCCCTTTAAAGGTCTGTTCAAGCCCCTGGGCAGCTGAGGCATGGTTTAACTTTTACCATATTTCTCCTCTTCAGATTCATCCTGTTATTTCAGTGCTCTATTTTGCCTTTAGACAGAAGCCTTTGTGTAAGGAGGGAGTTTCCGTGCTTCCATGCTAAATATATTCTCTTGCATTGCATTTTACTATCCGAACAATGTGCTTTGTAATATATATAATTGTCCTTGTCAAATACAAAGTTTAAGGGCATTTTGTATGTTTTTAACATGTTGGTCAGTAAAATAGTATTGATCAGTTGAGAGAACATTCCTGCTTTCTTTCTGCCAGCAGGAGGACCACGCGCAGGCCGGACTACGAGCACCAGAGCAGTGGGAACTACACCATGACAGGTAAACGGTCTCACACTTTAACTGTATGTAAGTCAGTACAGTAGTTTATGACGGTCACTATAGACAATTAGAGGAATTTAATAGTTTGCCCAAGATGCATTAAAACTGCAGATCTCTTACATTTAGCCAACGTACTGAAAGAAAAAGCTCTATGATTTTGGAGAAACGTTTCAATATTTGTACTTATGCTTTCTATGTACACTGAATGTCTTGCTTCATCTCCACCTGTACATAAAGGCAGCTCCTCTGGTACTTGATCTACTAACGCTTTGTGTCTAGATCTCCTCACTGATGGATACTGTACAGAGCTTTGCTTATCTGAGCGAACGTGACTTCCCAGAGGAGCTGCGCATTACACTCGAGAACATTTAACAGCTGTCAAAGATGATCCATCGCATGCCATACTTACATATGTACCGTGCATGCACTGGACGAATTCCCTTCTCTTTGTCAGGGAGAAACTCAACTATAGTACAATGCTCCAGGACTAAAACAGAAGAAAGGCTAATTCGTTAGGAAGCAGAGCTTAGCTATGATAACCTCAGAAACACAGAGTCAGAGCCAGCTGAGATGCTCTAGCCTTAAAGAGCATGTGATCCACACTAGGAGAATGAGGCAGGCAGGTTTTTATCCAGCTGGAGAGAGACACCATGTGGTGAGGATTCCTCCTGCTGCTCAAGCAGAGGCACACCCAGGCTATGGCCATGATACACCCTGCCTTTTTAATACAAGTCTAGCTATTAAACAATTGCTGAAGTGCACATAATAGAACTGCATAAGGATATGTTTAAATACAAACATTTATTTTCATTTTAAAGTGTCTCTAAATTCAGAGCTGTTTTTTTTTCTTTTCTTTTTTTTTTTGTATGTCACCAAAAAAAAAAAAGTAGCGCGTAATTGACAAAAAAAATGATTAATACATCATTGTTTTGGTATGACAGTCACATTATAAGTTAGTCAAGACAACTGTGCAAAGTGTGGCCCTGAAGGAGCAGACATTAACACACAGCGGAGTGGTTTGTGGCATTGGGTGTGTGATTCCTCCACTGGGACAGGGTTTGAGTGACAGTGAAGAACATGCACATACTGTACAGTACGCTGCCAGAAGTCATCATTTATCTCCAGAAAACTGTCCTTCGCAGCTGTACAGACTCCCTATTTCTTCTACCTTTATGTGTCCCTTCATGAGCTGTTTAAAGAGTTAGCCTGAGACGGTTCTTGGGTTTATTGCTAGAGACTGTGTACTCGTCAGCCTTATAGCATCACATTGTGAATGTAAGAGAACGCAACTTTCCCTTCATTAACAATGTGATAGCCTGCAGACCAAGTGTGAGGTCGTAGCCGACAGCCTATTTGTGTTAATTGTTAGCGGTGGTAGCTCCGGTGTGTGTTTGTGTGTGTGTGTGTGGGTGCGTGGGTGCCTGCATGTGCACGAGTGTGTGTGGGCTGACAGCTGGCCAGGTTCGAGTTGGTCTAAAACCATGTGCGCTCTGTCAGGGTTGTACAGGCGCCTTCTTTAGGATTGATGAATTGCCTGCTTTCTTGATTAAACCCTCCGTCACTTCCCAACAAAACAAAAACCCCACAAAAAAAAAGCGAGTTGTGGGGAGGAGAGGTAACATGTCTGGGAAATCTGTCATCTGCAGTCACATCATGTACAGATGTGATGTGCAGGCGCTTTGACATTTATTACCAGAATATTAAAAATTCACATTTATTTTGCAGCCCTCTTTCACTTGACAGTTCAAGCTCATTTGAAAAGTTATCAAGTTTTCATCGCAGCTCCAACCTTTTGCTTTTCTTTACTACGTTGCTTTGATCCATGCCAAGTCCTTTTGCCAATTAGGTCTGTTATTCATACATTGACAGAAAAGCAGGGTATTTTAAAAGTAATTAAACTTGCATTCATGAAATGTGTCTAAAAGCTATATGTTTGATAAAAAATAAATGTAAAGGTGTTGAAAAAAAGTCTAAAACTGTGTGACGTGACGTTCAGTCTGTTGCATTGCAGTCTCTCTTCATTACCTACTGAACAACATATAGTATTCAGCAGACATCCACCTGATAAAAAGGTACACGTAATAAAAAGTAATACATTTACATATCTATTGAATTAATCAAAAATAAATCCTGACATTGGCCCTGATCTAACGTAATATGGAGAGCAATTATTTCCCTATCCATTAGAGGAACTTCAATTAAAAGACACGAGACAGTTCATCCTTCAGAGGAGGAGGAGGAGGAGGAGGAGGAAAAAATAGGAGGCTCAAAATTAACTTGGGTTTGCAAAATATCTTGGCAGGATGACAGTGATTTTTGATTTTCAGGAAACAATATTAGAATTCTTATTAAACTATGTGCATCTGCTTTTAATTTGCTGCAAATAATTGGAAAATGCAATGGAGCTTTCCAATTAAAGCTCCACTTTATGCTGTTTAATAATACCCTCATAATATTATAGCTTATGAAATGACAGGTGAGTTGGTGTATGAATAAAACATAAAGCCCTGTAATAAGAGACAGAAAAGAAAAAAAACGAGACAGTTGTTGGGGGGCTTTTAAATGCTCGACATAATTTGCATATATTAATCTCCTCTTTTCAGCCTTATCAAGTATTCCACTGTATTTGAAGTTAAAATAGTCGTGACAGGCAGGGGTACGCTTCGTTTTTCCAAGGATTTATTACTTGTATAATTCTGGATCTTTAATAAGCCAATATGACTGATCCTCTGAGTTCTGTGGAATTTGGTTAATTGTTCCAGATGGTGCTCACTGATTATGCAAAATTACTTTCTTTCTCCTCTTTTTCCCCCAACTACACCATTTCTTGATTGACTAACATGGAGAAAAAAGATTATTTTTGGCGCAGCACTTTCATTAAGAGGGTTCTCATCAGGTTTCAAACAAAAGTTCCATCTTATCTCCCTGTGTAGTTCTGGGCGAGGCTGTGCAGAAGGAGGAGATCAGCCGGCTCTTATCTCAAACCGTGATGGATCTCAACTGCTTCGGCACCGCTGGGGTTATATTTTAGAATAACACAATTCTTTAGGCTGAGGGATTAAAAAACATGACCTCTGGATAGTGACACAAAAGTTATTATTAGTGTACGCCGTTCTCTTCTTTCTCTTTTCTCCTCTCTTTCTCTCCAGAGATTGATGAAATTACTAAGCAGCGGGGTTGGTCCTCCACTTGCAGCTCAGGCTCCATCCACAACTCACTAACATTCTGTTTTGCATCAGCTAAACTGAGCTGAATGAATCATTTATGGAAGTGTTATGGGGGAGTATAGGGCAGATTTACTGCCGAGCTTTTACTTTAGATGGAATGGGATTTCTATGAAACCGATCTTGATGTCTGAAGTAATGCCAAAGCTTACATCAAGACATGGAAGGAACGCTCTTAAAACCCACGTTTTGCTTCTTAATTCCCATGGTCAGCAAAAGGCGAAACAGAGAGAGAGGGGGGTTCACCAGGAGAATACTATTTACACCTAATGTACACTCACTCACACACACACACACACACACACACACACACACACACACACACACACACACACACACACGTCCTCAAACTGTTTACTACTCCCAGCAGCTAGTGATATAAAGCAGTGTTGAATTTCTTCTTAATAATTTGATGGCTTTTAAATTACACAGTGTTCAGATTTGCACATTTCACATTTGATTTAAGTTTGAGCTGTGCATTTTCGATATTGAAATAGCAGCATAGTTTCAACGTTTTGGGGTGAATACTACAGAACTGAATTAAACAAAGTCAAAAATCACTCCAGCATGCTATGAACAAAAATCTATGCTAAAAAGACAAAAACAAGAAGGTAAGAGAGATGTTAGGAGAGTTATTGTCCGTGTCATAAAGAAAACAACATTTAAAAAAATATCTCAACCCACTTGGTCTCTGGTCTTGTGTAGAATCTCTGAAGGCAAACATTAGAAAAAGGTTTTTATTTTGTATAGACTGTGTATCAGTCAAAACGCACTGTTGGATTTAAACTGGTAAAACACCCTTTCAATAAAATCCTGTTGACGTTTATCCTAGTGATATGTCAAAAATCCTATTGGACTATCCAGGTTATTTTCAAAACATGATCGATCCCAGTGTGATAGTGCCATTCAGTATTTGGGGGATCAATCCTGAATGATTCTTAATGGAATTTTTGACTGGAGGCCCTCAGGCATTTTTGGACCTTTATTACAGTCAAATAAGAGACTTTAAATGGCTTTGCATTTGCAGGCCAGACTGGACTCTGGAGTCTCATCCCTCATTGCTTTCTATCCATCCCTGAGATAGAAGCAGTGCTCCATTAGTTTCAGTGTCCAAACGTGGACAGCCTCAATGGATGGGCCTGTCACGGCTCCCTCATTTGCCCCATGTACAGCAGGGTTTGTTATCACACATCTAATTAGAACTTGATAAAAAATATTTCACAAAAATCCAGTCATTAAATATAGTTTAAGGAGATTTATGGTCAAATATGCCTTAAAGATCTTTTAATGGCTCTGCTGACTTGTTAAGTTTGTAATTAATGATCTTCTAATACATACTGTGGTGTGATTTAGAAAGCACAATGAGATTCTGGGAATGAAGTCGTTTTGGAAAAGGGCATCTGGGGCTCCTAGAAGCTATATTAAATAGTTCTGCTCAGACTGGTTTGCTTAGAGCCATGAAGTCTGCTGTGAAAAAGTTCAAACACATCAGCGTCTTTACATAGATGAGGCCATTTTTATGTTAGGGTGTATGATTATGAAACAGTTGCCTTGTCATTTCATAATAGTCAATTAGTGTGTACAGAAACGTCCTGGGCTCCTCTGTAACGGTACATTTTTAAAGTAGTGTTTTATTTAAGTAATTGAAAATATCTCTTTTAAAGTCCACTAATCCACACACAGTAAAACTAATAAGCAAATGCATATGTATCAAACTGTAAATGCATTATACTAATAACAGTCGCCTGTTTCATCAGGAGAGTAATGGTGTCCTTATTAGCATAATTAATGACAAATGGCAGCGCAGCATTGGTGGATTGGTTCTAGGGGATGATAAATTGGTGGATGCCCAGGTTAGTGGCTGCCAAGGAGGCCTCTTTGGCTGTCATCCCTCCTGCTTCCACTCTGGCACAGTTCATTACTCACCGTGTGAGATGCCACTTTACATTGCCCGGTACTGTGAGCATGGAGAACTTAATAATGCCACCCATAACCACACAGGGCCTGCTGCTTTACCCACAGTCCTGAGGGCAAGTAGCTCAGCGAGGGCTAGGGGTTGTGGGGAGCAGGGCAACATGGGAGTCTTCTCCTGCAGCTGCGCTGATCAAAACAGATCACGCGTCAGTCACTACTTGAGGGGAACCGGGGCCATATGACCCAGTCTCCAGTGGTGGTGAGTGTTTCTTGTTAGGATTTCTGGGGCTCGCCACATCCCTCTCATCATTACGGGTTAGTTTGCCCACAGAACCGCTAATTAAGAGGGGATTTGTGTAATTGTGCCTTCTGCTGTGTCCCATCCGGCACATGCAATTTACTGTCAGCCCTCTGCCAGCTTTTACACTTGTCCAGAGAGGCGTACCCCATTTATACACACATTCTGCTGCACATTTACCAGCAGCCACAGCTGGGGATCAATGCTAGTGCCATGGCAGTGTCTTAAAAGACACTGTGCTGCTGATTAAAGTCTGATTGTCCATTTAATTTCATGATAGCTCTCAATAGCTAGCCAGCAAAAAGGGCTCTACCAGTACTTCTCCAGTACTGCCTGCTTTTAATGCAGTTAATACAAGAATTTTGGTACTTACTTTACTTGAAATGGCTCTAACATATATGCATAACATATACAGGGCCTGTATTGAAGAAGTTATCATACATGTACGCACCTCCTCAGAACATTCGGTGTGATGCAGCGGTGTTTGTGGCCAACTCACTGTAGGTGTTTCTGGCTCTGCCCACTTTCTGGAAGACTGATGGACCAGCGCCCGACTGGGATTGCCTCCTGGCTCCCTACCCACAACCAGATTTCAAGGACTGCTTGTCACAGATGGAAAAGTAAGTGGGTCATTCTACATAAGCTTGCCATTTTGCATCCCTCTGGTAACAAAAAAAGTAGAATTTTAATGTAGGGGAATAAAACAGTTACTGTCGATGGCATTGGAGACTATTGTTTTTGTTTTGTTTTTTATTTTTTGAGAGAGTATGTTCTCATTTTTGTTTTGGTATTTGTCATATAAAACTTCACTGTTCAACTAGTGTTACTAGTTAATGCTATTGCTTGTGCATTTATCACATTTTATATACAGTTAATATATCATATACTGTAAGAATACACCACCTTTTGTTGCCAAAATAGTAGAAAATATATTTTGTAAAATTGTTCATCAAAGTGGACCAACTGCAAGCTTGTGTAAAATGATTCCGCTTCTCTCCACTCCCTTGGTGCTTCTCTTCTGCTTTCCCTCCACAGTTTCTCTCCATAAACCTGAGTATTTAGCAACTCTAGCCTGTAATATGCAACTATAAGCACATTCATCCACTGGATGTCTTGCATACTACTCTTCACACTAAGAAACATTTGTTTACATTTTTGAACATTTGGTTGAGATGAAATTAATATTTTAGTATAAACTAAATGACTTGCTGTTAGGAGAATTGCAACAGAAGCTTGCACATACTACATAGAGTGAGACTGGGGAAGGAAGCTGCGCAGAGCCGGCAGAAACAAATAAAAATAGATTATCAGAAACCTTCAACATCATTTCAGTGCGTGATCTATTTTAGTATTAATTTTATACACTTTTTAGAATGTTAATTGACTCCCCAGTAAACATTTAAATAATTCAAAAGTTACACTTCCACTTTTGCAAGTGAGATTTTAACATTGAAAAGTTTTTTTTTTCACTGATCTGTCTAGAGGGCTTGAAAAAGCGGTAAAAAGATAAAAGAAAAAGAATGGGTTTCATAGAGCCATAGTCATTAAAAGAATCTGAAAATAGCAACTCGCTATCATCTGTTCTCATAGCACGGGTCAGGAGCTCTGACACCTCCAAAATTCCTCCTGTCAGGGTAGGGGGCCATTTGTATTCTCTCTCATTAGGCAATTTGACTAATGACCTGCCGTGGCTGCAGCGCTACTGAGGGACCCGGAGCCTCGCGCCCTCTCTCTTGCAGCAGCCTGAACACACACCCTCTATTGGAATGGCACAGATGGCATGCCCGGGCGACAAAATAAACTACAATATGTCTCCGAGATGCTGTCAGGCCTGGGCACTATTTCTCATGTCAGAGTGGGGCTAAGGGCTGTGAGTGGGCATAGGGGGTCCTCCTCCAGCTCTCTGTTCATCGACTCACCATTATCTGCAGAGGTGACAGAGAGCGAGGTCTGCAACTAGAATAGCATTTCCATGGTCTGCATAAAGAATCCGCCTCAAATTGAGAGTCACACCGACAGGAAAGGTATTGCAATGTCTAGCCTGGCTACACAAAGAGGAAAGGCAACATCCAATTGTTTGGAATATGAAATACAGCAGGTTCCAGATAAAGCTCTAACCTGTTTTTGAACAGCTTTATTTATTATTTATTATTATTTTATGGTATTAAACAATGGAAATCGGCTCAATCATGGGTAAAAAGTCGTAATAGATTCTCATTCGCACTTACAGATTATTGCCCTGACTGTGACTTTCTCACTTAATTCAGGTGCGAAACAGATTCACCCAAGTAATCATACTAGACAGAGATCAATGCAATTCTGCTGAATTAGTGAAGTGTAAAATAAAAGTTCATCAGCATTCCCAAAGTGTTACTCTTGAGTTGTGGTTCAGGTAATATGGGGTATGCTCGATCACCCACGCATATTTTTCCATCAGTCAGTGTCGGAGCACAACTCGGTGTGGTTTATGTGTGTGTTTGTGTATGTATGCCTGTGTGCATGGCCATGTCTGTTAGAACCCTGGAAATGCAATGTATGGCGCTGCTGAAGTCGTGGGTGACAGTGCATCCAACAATGGAAGAGTGAGGGATTAGTGCTCAGCCCAGCGTACGAGGGAGCCCTTCCCGCCCTGAAACAGCCATTCATCTGTGCCCAGGGGCTGGAGATGACAATGCAGCCATTGCTCATCGCACCTGACGGAGCCATTAATAAGGCAATGATCCACACGGGCCCTGTGCTGACTTCGTTCTTTACACTACAATCACTCAAGCCACAGGGTCCTCCTTACTTAACTCCACCTCTGCGCCCACCTCCACTGCCATCATCATCATCATCATCATCATCATCATAGTCATTGTACCAAAATTCCTGCCAGATGTTTTCATATTGACTGCACTCACATACTCCAAATGCCAAATAACTACCCAATTCCCTACACAGCAATACACTCATGAGTTAATGGACTGTAGCCTGGCCATTTGAGTGGCTAGAACATGCTTCATACTGGGATTCCTGGTCAGAAGATTGGATTTACATTATTTTTGCCCTTTGCACCTTCAGATTTCTGGTATCCATTTCTTACCACCAAGTCATCTCCCGTGCCTCTCCATTTGTCTGGATGTAAGATAGCCTCTCTAGTATAGATGGTGGAGGAATACAAAGTGAGATCTGGTTTTAAATGTAATCCGTGAGCAATAAAGAAACTCTCTGGCCTTCAGCTCTGTGCATTCATCTGTCCGTGCCACGCAGATCCATCAGCAGCTACAATCTCTGCTTCCCATTGCTGGCTATTGATTCAAATGTATTCTCCCTACCTATCTCTGCCTGGTGTTGGTGCTCCCAGCGACACAGAAGTGCATGTTTATTCACTTGTTTTTATGAGCTTAAACAAGCCATTGTACCTACCCAATCCCTTTGGTTTGTTTGCTGCTCCAGATAGCCACTCATCCAAAGATGCTACTGGGAGGTGGGTGTCAAGGCTGGGGCATTGAACAGCCCTTGGGTGAGTGGAAAAGGCTGAGCCTTTCACTTCTTGCACTTTTTTAGCCATGCTAGCAGCATGGCTCTAGGGATGGCAATGTCAGTCTTTAGGTCCGTCCGTCAGTCGGTTGGTTGGTCCACCACTTTGACTGAAATATCTCAGCAGCTATTGGATAGATTGACATAAAATTTGGTTCAGATGTCCATGGTGCCTACTAACTTTGGTGACTTTTCCTCTAGCACCACCATGAGGATGACATTTATGGTTTTGAGTGAAATATAACTACTGGATGGATTCCAGGTACACACTCATATCCCCCTCAGGAATAATTATAATAACTTTGGTGGTCCGTTAATTTTTGATCTAGTGCCATCGTCAGGTCATCAGCCTCAGCTGTAATTTTTTTAGTGCTAGCAAATACTAACAAGCTAAACTAAGATGTTGAACATGGTAAACATTTAATCTACTTAAAGGGACCTTTTACTTGGATGTCCAGTCAGTGTTGATGATAAACGTAGTCAATTGAAGCAATAAATTCCTCAGTGCATGGTATATTGGCCGAGCAGGAGTTCTTCTGCTCGCAGAGCCAAGCTTTTGACACCCACGCCCACCCACCAAGCAGTAACATGAAAATAGTTACCGGCTTCCAAGCTACTACTACTCGTTATTTAGTTGGCTTCAAATGAGACTTAAAGTTCACACCGTTTCTCTTGACTGTCCCTCATTATTACAGCATTAGTCCAACCACCCTAGCCTATAATGTTAGCTATTACTTTGTTGGCCAAAACATGGCGTTAGGTGACAAAAATACTCACTGCCCTCTCGGTGCTGCTTGTCTTGGTGGTCTTTTCCAGTTCTTTTCCAGTTCCAGTTCACTTCGGGAGCCTGAAGCAGGTCTCCAGCATACCTCTGTCCAAGTGAGGAGTAAAACTTTCATGCATAGTAACACACACTCGAGTTCTTTCAGGGTTGGTGTCGGTGACAGCATCCAACAAAACCTCTGCTGTAATTCATTGAAGCAGAATGATTCAGTTTCTGTTGGCATCAGAGGGCAATTTGAGCAAAGGCACCACCAGTCTGTGTTTGCTCTCGGCGGCTCTGGTTCTGGAGGGTCCTTTTGCATGGCTAATGCAACCTCAGCCTCTCTCCGCTGCATTTCTTTGGCGTATTCTCGAATAAATACGGCCGAATATCTGAGTCAGCCAAAATATTGTAAAATGTATCCCGTTTTTGCTGTTAGAAAAATAGCTAGTTTGCAATACAAGCAAAGAGAACAAGTAAGTTTTGTTTTTGAGGCTCAAGCTAGAAATCCAAGCTGAAGTAGCCTGTAGTTCTTCCTCTTCCTGCATCACTGTCATGTCAAATGACGGCGCTGGATGCTGGAAGAACTACTTGGAAAACTCAGCCTTCTCGGTCAATATAGCACGCACAGAGAAATGTATTGCTTCAATCGGCTGCATTCACCATCAACACCGATTGGACATCCACATAAAATGCTCAGAATTTTCCCTTTAACATCAGCCTGTTAGCATTGTTATAGCATTTAGTTCAAAGTACGGCCTCACAGAGCCAATAGTATGGCTGTAGACTCTTGTTACGACTACATTTTTACTGTGGGAGATGATTGGAGGCCACAAAACTAAATAAGCTTTCCTGTGGTCATGAGTGTGAGGGTCTTGCTTTGATTACAAAGATCACATTGTACTACACTTGTGTGGAAAGTACCAAACTGAGGATCTGTGTAATAACCAAGAAAGGAAAGCAAGTCACATAAGTGTCAAAGTGAGGGATATTTTAGAATTTCATACTTTAAAATATTGCTGTGAACAGGAAAGACCAAAAGGAGTGTCAGCTCCAAAACGATGACTCATGAACAGCTTCAGGCTTACATTTATGAGTTCCTTTTCCTGTGCCAGCGGCCTGATGGACTGTGGTTAAAGGAACACCAGTTGGAAGCTTGGCCTCTTGATATTTGGGGCTCCTGATGAAGCCAACGGCAGCAAGTTTTGTGCCTCCAGATTTGGGAGTTTTATAATGAAGCTGAGCAGCTGCAGTTTTCCCTTCAGTCTGGAAACGAGAGGCTTTGTGTCCCTTGTCACCCTGTGTTAATTTGGGCCCTAATGTATTTTATAAACAAAGGGCTGCTCTCTAGCCTGACAGTCGTGACACCTTGATTCCAGTGCAGGATGCATGCAGTACGGGGTTACACCATTAATAATCAACTGGCAGCCATCACACCATTTTAACCACGATCATTATGATAAAGGGCATACACTTAATTACAGGCCTGCTTAATTATAGCTCTGTTGAAGCTCGTTTGTTTGGTCAAATGCTAATTATACCACCACGCTCTTGGCAAGTCCTCATTTCAATCCACTTTTTGCCGGCTGAACAGTGTGGCTTATTTTCATGCAAATTTGATATCTGGTGAATGTTTTGTCTCTCTTCTTTCCGCTTTTCTGTGCCTAGTGTGAGTGCGTCTTTGTTTCGGAGGTGAACATCTCTCAGACAAGACGGAATCGGGAATAATCAAGAGTAATTAAAGTGGAAGAGAGTTGGGAAAGGGCTGGGTTGGAGGAGAGAGTGGAGGTGCTCAAATACAGCGGAGAATGGGAAGGCCTTTCATCTTCTCTCCATAGACGGAAGGAGGGGAGGTGTCGGGGTGTCGGATGTTGATAGCTTTGCTGTTTTATAAACCCACGTTTAGTCTTGTAGAAATACTCAGGATCAAAAATAGGGAGTAATATTTCTTTCTTTTTTTTGTATGAAAGTCAACTTTAAACTTTGTTTTTTCTTACTTTTTTGCAGCTCTGCATGATGTGCCCTTTGTGATCTCTGAGAAGTTTTATGAAAACCCCAAAGAGGTAAAAATTATTGCCAGAACTAGCGACACAAAGCAAAATGATTGCTTTATTACAAATAATATGAGAGGGGTCATGATAGTTACTGTCCTGCAACCTGTTGTGGTTTGGTTCTTTTTCACAGTATACAGCCATTAGTCCCTTCTTTCTTCCATTCCTTTAACTTCCCTTTTCTATTCTTCAGTTTTGTTTCCTCTCCTTTCCTTTCCTTTCCTTTCCTCCAGACTGAGTGATGAATGCGTGCAGTCAGGCAGAGCTGGTTCAATGCAGTCCATTTGGCTGGCTGGCAGCGGTTGTCACTATAGCCCCGTTTGTATTGACACCAAGAGGGAGAGGATTAAAGATTTTAAGCATGCTTACTTAGCCATGAGCCTAACCGCCATGTTTCTTGTGTGTTTTTTCTCCCCCCCACCCCCACCCCCCCACTTTTGATTTCAGATGCAGCAAGTCAATTTAATGGGCATTACGATCAAATCCCTGGCAGAGATCGAGGAGGAAGTGAGTAGAGGCTGCAACGCTCGGCTGACGCTGACGCCGCTGGCCCAGAATGCAAAGCAAACGGTCTTGGGGTTGTAATTAAGTGTCTGAGACAGCGAGGCCCTGTTGGCTCCACTAAGCCCCAATTGAATAAAAGCATGGCCAGGCTAGGCAGCCATTCTCTCTTAAAAGCTTCGTCTCCTGTTCCAAAACACTTGACTTTTATTCCCCAATTCTTCTCTCAAACAGCTCAATCTAGCATCTCGCACAGTGCTGTAGATCTTCAGGAGCTTTTCTGGTTAGATTCTGCATGTTTAACTAGTTTCCAATCAGCTTCATCTTCAGTAGTGAAAAAGTTAGAGATCATGTAGAGCAAATAAAAGTGCTACAAAGTCCTCCCCATTTCTGATGAAACACTGTAGCCTGCAGGCATTCGTAGGAAGAAAATAATCTGTGTGCAGCTCCTTCTTTAGAGCCCATGTGTTTGTGAGAGCAAGAGAAAGAGAGTCTGTGTGTGTGTGTGTGTGTGTGTGTGTGTGTGTGTGTGTGTGTGTGCTTAAAGAGAGTGACAACCCCCCTTCTCTCTCATTAGCACGGTATCTTGGTATCAGAACTGCCAGGAAGTGACAGACCACTGTAAAAGAACAGGTGCTGTTGGGTTTGAGATGTGTTACAGAGCAAACACTCCCTCATCAAACCGGGTGTCTGTTCTGCACTCTGCCTCTGTCTTCTGTCACATACTATCCAAATCACACAGAGTCGCCATCTTGTCATATGGTCATCTGTATGAAGCTCTTTGTCAGTGAAGGTATTAATGGCATGTACGTGTATGTGTATGTGGGTGTTTTCCAGGGTGGAGACAGGCTGGCTGCTCATCCTATATGCTCTTGTCTTTTTTTCCTTCTTCCTCTCCTCTCCTCCTTCTTTCTTCTCAGAGAGTGTGATTAGCAGGAGGACACATGGTGAGCTGAGCTGGGGAAGGGAAGGGGCATGAGAAATCATTAATTACAGCCGCGCTGGAGCTGATGAAGTAAATGTGAGATAGTGTAACACACAGGATTTAGTGAAGTGGACGACAGCACAAGATTAATGGTGGGGCCAGGCTGATGAGGATGAAGTCACAGCTTAGCTTGATAATTAGTTTCCAAGTGGAAACATCCCTCACCATTGTGTTATTTTTACTTCTCTCCTCTTATTATTATACCACAATGATATCTGCAGAACAAGGACGGAAATGTAGTTGGTGATGTTCTCGCAAACATCTTGGACAGCAGAAGTGTTTCTTTAAGGAAGTGGTGTGTGTCTGTAGTATTGTATTTTTTTCTTAATATATCAATATTCCACTATAAATGTAATGTCCACTATGTTTTCTGCACTCAAGGCTTCTGGAAAAGTGGCAGCTCATTCTTGGTAATATAAAACAAAAAATATTGACATTCAGAAAAACCCGTAGTTTTTTAGTAG
This sequence comes from Siniperca chuatsi, assembly GCF_020085105.1. Lineage (NCBI taxonomy): Eukaryota > Metazoa > Chordata > Actinopteri > Centrarchiformes > Sinipercidae > Siniperca > Siniperca chuatsi. The sequence goes on along the minus strand of NC_058046.1, from coordinate 12,398,488 downwards.
TTTTTTTAATATTATTTTCTTTTGTCCAGAAGAGGTCACTGTCTGTGCTTGACTGTGGAGCTTTTTTTCCCTCTCCAGAAAATAGAGGCGCTTTCTGCACAGAATCTAATGGCCTCGTTTCTAAACCTATTAAAAAATATATAGATTCATGAAAGAGATGTACTCTCTAGAATTATACATATGCACATGCAATTGAGGAAAACTGTTGTAATCACAGCCACAGTTGTAGATAAGACCATTTCCTAACAGGCATCACTTAAGCCGTGTCTCAGATGATGTTGGTTCCAGCAATTAGGCATTCTTTTCATTTCCCAAATGACTCACAAAACTTGCGGATATTATAATTGCTTTTAGCCACGCATATCTAATTTGTGTCTTTTTAAGTGTTAATTAGTAAGCGATTTAAAGTGACATCTTTATGTAGTTTGCTCTGCTGAAAAATGTTGTTGGCGGCTGGCTAATGATTTTCAGAGGGAGTATGCTGGAAAGAAGTGTGTATGCACACATGACAGGCTTTTCATTAGCACCTATGTATGATGGGTTTTCAGTATTTGCCGGAAGTTATCTGTGTGTGTTTCTGTGCCAGTGTATGTGTGTGTGTGTTGCCATGTGAATATATGGAGGGACAGTAGTGTACAGGGGTGTGTGAGAGGTGTGAGAGGGAGAGCTCCAAATAGAGGTGGAATTAATGAAGACAACATGTCACATATTTTTGGCAGTGGAGCAGGGACAGGAAATGAAGCTCGGCTCGTCTAGGTGACTACCGCCCATGTTCTAGTGTGTCACTGTCCTGTCAGCCTGTGTGTAAAACTGGCAGACATTGATACATGCTCTCCCTGATAACACCCCATTCCCCCATCCATCATCCACGCGCGCACACACACACACACACACGTACACATAGGATTATTTATTTACTGTGCCAGATGTTGAGACTGAATTTTTGTGTGGTGGGGGGCTGAATTTCCTCACAACTAACAGGCTTGTGATATGTGACAGGTTTTGGGTAACTTGCAGCTTCCCCTCAACTAGATGAAAATCGGCGAAGGTGGTATTTTGATCGAGAGAACCCGGTTGAGCCATTGTGGCTCTGTGGCTTCTGTTGCAGATTTGGAAACTTATTTCAGTGATCATACAGCATCACCTAGTGCTGTGTTGCAGTAATACAACTGTCTAACTAGGCGAAGTGTGCACTACTTTGTGTCACAAAACTTCACTGTTTATCCAGTGGAACTGCACCCACAACAAAATCATTAATGTGTTTATTATTTTTAAAACAGTTTAAAACTAATCAAAAATGATAGTCTTTGTTAATGTAGATTATTTAATTGCCTTAATCACTTTCCTAAGTAGCTTTGTCTTTCTTATGATAATTTCTTAATAATTTCTAAATTATTTTATTGAATAGAATTAGGAAATTTGATTAAATTACGTTATAGGTCTGGGTTCTTCTGGGAACAGCTAATATTTTGGGGGATGCACCGACTCCAATTTTTTCTCTTTAGATACCGATTCCAATACCTCAACTCAGGGTATCTGCTGATACCGAATACCAGTCAAGACCAGCGCTCCCTTTTTCCCAAATTTAACATCTGTATACCTCACTGCGTGGAGGTGAGGAATCATTTTTGTGTAAGTTAACTTGAGGCCAGCGATTGCTGTGGATCCAAAAACTGACTGAGTGAATGTAGCTGATAGCTGATAGTGGACGCACCAAATTTTATGTGCCAAAATTGGACAAAATAGGCTTCTGCCACCAAAAGTCTACTCAGTCTGCTCAGTAGGGTACGAAATCTTTATATTTTCAATAGAAGAATGACTTATATAATCAGCGAAACTGAAAAAACATTACATGCTTTCTTGCCTTTTAATGCTACATGAGCAAAGAATGTTTGAACCCCTCTTGGTTTTTTAAGGAGTCATGTCCATGACGTGCCAGAAGGGGGAAGTGTTTGTTTGTATTTTCTCAATCTTCATTCTGGACGACCATCTCAGCACTCTGCTGTAGGGCTAATTGTAGGCCTGTAGTTTCAAAGTGGGGGAATAACATTATATCAATACATTTTTAATCTATACTTCAGTTTAATATCAGTCTAGAACATTCAGAGAGTTGTTCAAATGATTGTGTTGGTACTCAGTTTGTGATAAGCTGCTTTTCATTGCAGTGTTTTATAAAGTATGTATTTATTTGCTTTGGTATCTGTTTTGACTTTATTTTTATTCATCAGTGTGTACTTGTTCTTCTCCTTCTTCTCATGCAGTTTTACTACAACTTCAGCACAGAGCGAAGCATTGCTGTGTAACTTTCCACCCAGCTTTCACAACCTGACAGACAGAGCCACATGGACTGAAACACTACAGATGGACCAATGGGATCATTTATAGAATAATGAACTAATGAAATTAAGAAAAGGTTTGAGATACACCGCAGCTGTATATTATGTAATTTAAGACAGAAAAAGTATTTTTACCTTGATGGATTCTATTTAAATGATTAAGTTCTTGAAGGTTTTTTTTAATCATTTAGAAAATTATCAATTTATCTTGAAAGTGACTTTTCTAAATTAGTTTTTTGTGTTATTTTACTCAGATAGTCTTACAAGAAGTGTTGCCCGGGTCATGCTCAAAATAAATCAAAACTAATTAATATCCGTAGCTGTGACTCACGTTTTGCTCAACAGAATAACAGGGCCATGCTGACAGTGAATAGCACTCAGGGAGGGCAAAAGTGAACAGAGAAGCAATCTCATCACACGCAAACAGGCCCCTCTGACGTTCATTTTCCAGCAGAAGCATCTTTCCATCACAAAGTTCATCATGAGCAGCGTGCATCACGAACGAGCAGAGCTTTGAGACACAGGAGCCTTTTACCCCAGACACCCACCCATGTCAGCAGTGACTCCTCTACTGAGTCAGGTCTTTAAGAATAGAACACCACATTAAATTTCAGCTTTGAAATATAGTATTCCTATCTACAGCTGTAGGGAGGATGATTTTTTGCAGAAATTGTGACAATTTCCTCACGTTTTTTTTTTAAGGTATTTTAAAATTCACAAAACCTAATTTTCTGAATATCCAAAACAAATCTTTATTCATGAAAGTGAATATTTTTTTCTTTTTAACAAACTAAAAAACACACTGCTGCCACTTTGCTGCCAAATCCAGAAGCACAATTTACACTTGGATACCAAAACATCACTATCTTCTCACTCCTGCTCACATGTGTCATTTGCAACTAATTAAATTGTCTGAATCCACATTTACACATTTTTGCAGGTGTAATTAGTATTAGAAACTCATTAATGGATTAATGTCCCTGTTGTTAATTATACTCTCTGCCTGCTAAGTTTGTGAACTTGTAGATTCTGCTAACAGTGCAGATATTTTTTTCCTGACTAAAGTTCCTAATGGCTCTTGGTATTCACAGGTGTTTAATGAAGCGTACAACAGATGACAACCCTCTGCGAGCATTTGCGTTAACTCCTCTGTTCTGCCGCTGAAATCAGAGCGACGGTCTGAAGAATCCTGTGCAGAGGGAACAGCTTTCACGCTCCTTCATGAAGGTGACACTCATGTCAGTGATGCCCTAGAGCACTGTGACAGGCTTTGACAGCCCTCCTCCCTGCTGTGCATAAAGAGCATATATACAGTATGCCACATGTATCCAGATTCACACACAGACTCTACAAGCGAAAGGTGGAGCTGTGCTAACTCATCATTTTTCACCATTATTCTTTTGGCTGATATATGTGAGAAAAAACTTTGCAGCAACTAATAATATCACTATCTAATCTATACTAATCACTTAATTTCAAGTTTTTTACATCATGTTTTCACATCTCGCAGTGTTTGTAAAGTTAAAATGTATGTGTAAAATTAAAACAATATTTAGAAGAGGCGCACAACTGCATCGTCAAGGATAAAGCAATATTTGATATTTTGCTTGTTAACAAATCCCATTGAAATACCAAAACCAACAATGGAGGGATCTCACTAGTCAAGTATTGTCTGTGTAGCTGAAGCCTCATATAGCTTAATCCTCTGTGCCATAGACCGCCATTGTTGTCCAAACACTAAAATCACAGCAATGAGCCACACCGTTGCACTGGGTGAAATGTTCCTTCATTATAAAACACAGGAACTAGTTTATTTTGAGTCCATTCCACGTACTAAAAACTATGAATGAAAGTGTATATTCATGTTCTATTTTCTAAGATTTACATCTTCACTAGGAAGAAATTAGCTTGCAGAGTGCTACCGACAGGCTGGGGTTTGAAAAGTATTAAGATACGGACTACCGCATTGTTGGTTTTGGTCTTTTCATGAAAAGTGCTGACAACTACAAAAATATAGAATATTGCCAGCCTTATGCTTTAAAAATGTGGCCATTTTTCTGCAGAACCTACACTATAACACACATCAGTATTGTGCTCAATGTGAGCAGTGTTGCAGGTGTTGCTGTTATCAGAGATGGACAGCAGGTAGAGTCTGACGTTAGCTCTGCAGGTCAGATGTGAGTGTTTAGATGAAGCTAATCACCAATTTTGCGGTCATGGTAAGAGAAGCAGTGTAGCCAAACTCTCCAGATGGGCACGGAGCAATCTTGCTTTCAGAACCACAACTCATGAGCCCTGCCCAGCATCACCCATCAAAAAGCTTCCTCACATGGTTTCACTTTTCCTTTCACTCCACTTTATGATATGGAAAATAATAATGATTTTCAGGGACCACATTTTAAAATTAAAATGGAAACAACCTTTTTTGTCTGTAAGCTATGCAGCAGTTTAAAGGCTAGAGGAGTAGTTAAGAGCTGTTGTGCGTCTCAAGCATTTCACATATGGCAAATCTGTTTCAAGGCATCTTTTAAACGCCCTTGCTATCTCCAACCTACCAGGCCCACTTTAGGCTTCTCAGTCACCGCTGCTGTGTTGCCCGGAGGATTTGGCTCTGCCGAAGTTGAGCTGAACTGCAGAGCAACACATCAAAGCCCCACCCTCTGTGAGTCCGCCAGATGTCCCGTGGTCATTTTTAAACTCACACCCCGGCACATGACATGGAGCAGTGTCTAAGCATGTAGACAGAGGTGGATGGGCCGCTTGGAAATTGGAAAAGGAAGCCTGTATTTATGAGGTGGTTTGAGGTGCTGTGTTAAGACAGGCTTAGCCTGCCACTCTCCCTTTGACAGCCCTGTTTCCCCCTGAGCTGGGGTGACCAGAGACAGAGAGAGGTGAAGGAGTGAAGGCAGGAAGCCTGTCAAAGCAGGTCCAGACCAGACCTGGACCCATGGTGAACAGTCTCACTGGCAGGTGATGCAGCAAATCACATTGACAAGATGTAAAACTACATCTGATGTTCCCTGGATTCGTATTTTCATAACAAGAACAAACAGGAAGCAGAGAAATTGTGCTTCTTAATATGATTCCTTCAGCCTAGTGCATGCTGGGACAGGCTGAACCTTCCATGACCTTAAACAGGAAGAGCTTTGTAAGAAGAATTAATGAATAAGCGAGTGTTAATATTCTAAGAAAAAGAGACACGTAGGTTGTAGGCAGTGAAACACCTACTCTGCCATTTACCGGTTACCTCCAGCAGTCTCGTCTGTTTGTTCCTTGTTGACGTCATCAAATGTTGGAGTGCTTCACCGAGATTTAAAGCGGGAGGTTGGACGTGTGGTCTTCTATGTACCGCCACCTTAACAAGCCCCCAGGCTGCACTCCGAGGGGAGCCGCACATCTAATCTGTCTTTCTGTACCTCAGCTAGAGGTAAGATGAGTGATCTCCCAGAGCAGGGATCCCCTCTCCTCCCCCACACTGCGGCTCTCCTCCCCTCTAACTCTGCCACGGCAGCCAGCCCATGTGAGTCAAATTATTGTAATTGAGCAAGGATGGAGTCGGGTGTGAGGTGATCTCTCTCTTCATCCCCTCCCTCCCTCTCTCTCTCTCTCTCTTTCTCTCTCTCAGATATTCCTGCACATGTTGTGAAATGACCAGCAAGCATCTTTTTTTTTCTTCCCTCTAACATTGCCTGTAACACAGAAATCAATTAACTCCTTTCAAGTCAGATCAAAGGCCCAATACACCGACCAGGTCTTTCCCAAACCTGTGGGACAATTAACTCTCCCTTTGGACAGCGACCAGGCTGGACAGATGAAGGGAGGCTGCTGCCACTGTTCACATATGTGTGAAGTATTCGTAATAAAATGGGAAGTGATTGAACATAATTTCAACTAGCATCCCCCTAATTTACCAGCTAGTTGTGCATTAATACAACAAGATGATAGGTTTTGATTAATCTGCTAGGGACGTCATGACAAAAAGAAAAGGGACTTTGACTTCTGCATACATTTTAGAGGATGTTTGTGCTATAAGCTGCTATATAAGATGTGGCTCACACAGCCATGGACACATTATGAAACAATGGGTCCCCGGGCACAGACATATGTAAGGCCCCCACCCCGCCTACATAAGAGCAAGACGCCGCGACTGAAAGAGACACCACCAAACGACTACTACACGGCTTCGTCATTTGTAGTTGTGTTGTGTCTCTTTGCCCTCATTTAGCATCTCCTTGTGGTCTTTTTGTGTCTTTTTTTTGTCGGTTTGTGTCTCTATGTAGTTTTGTTTACATCTCTTTGTAGTCATGAATCTGTTTCGAGTCGTTTTGTCTCTTTGTGGTAATTTTTTTTTCGTCTCTGTGACCGTCTTGCATCTCTTTGTAGTTATTTTACATCTGTTTTGTAGTCGTTTTGAGTGTCCTTATAGTTGTTTCGTGTCTCTTTCAAGTCGTTTTGAGTTTCTTTGTAGTGGTCTTTTTGCATCTCTATGTGGTCATTTTGGCTCTGGCCAAGGAGTGCCCCCTGACCCCTTGGGCCCCTGGGCCTGTGTCTGGTAGGCCCGTTCAGTAATGCTTCCATGGGCATGGTACATAGGAGTACCAACATAGGAGTGTGACATCAAACTGATTGGACAAGGGGGAGCGAGGGCAGCTTTCGTCCACAGACAGGTGCACTGACCCTGTCCACCCCTGAAGGTGCCACTTGCATTTTATTGGACATTTAGGGCCGGCCAGCATTTTTTAACAGCCACCTGGATGCAATAAAGGACCAGCTCCTGAGCTCTGGCTGCCCAGAGGATTTCCCAGCAGCTCCCATGGGACCTCTGGCTAGTTAAGATGTTTATTAAGCTGAAAGTGGTCCAGTGGGAAAACACAGCACTTCTGAGAGATTCGGGCCAGCAGTTTTCTTGTTAGTCGGAGCGCTCCCCGGAGGATTGGGTTTCTTTTCCTTTCAAACCTCGGAGGGAGGACAGGGTCAGTTCACAGGGCATGAGGTTGACCAACTGGTAACTAGGCACATGAACCCAGGAAGGGAACTATCTAGAGACCATCAAGGTCAGCTTGGAGCAATTCCCACAGTTCCCAAACTGAGAATGTTAGCTGAACACATCCTAGTTAGCACCGAAATGCAGTTGTGTAGCCACTTTAGAAATGTAATTATTATCTACATTTCAAATATCTTGTGGAAACAATAACTAAAAGAAAATAAAAAGTGGGTTGCAAGGGTCTATCTGTGAGCAGGTTTGTTTTTTCTCAGAAAAAGTCTTCTGAACCTGAGTCTTTACACTTTTAAAATGATATATTTTATGAAGCTAAAATGTAAATGGGAATGTGCGTACTATAGCTTCAATACATATTTCTTTCTTTTTAATCCAGAACTGAAGTTCTTTGAAGAAAATTAAAATGTCCATCCAGAACATTGTGATCTTAGTTCTGCTTGCTGTTTGACAGATCTTGACCTCACTAAGCTCTGCTGGACCTCTAGTTCAAAGCGCTGGTCTTTAGCCTCAGGCACTCTGCCCTAATAACTTCAGTTAGCCTGTTAGCCCTTGTTTTGCTTTCTAAAAGTTTAGCAGCCACACTGCTTAAAGGAGAAGAGTTTGGAAGAAATGATAGAGGAATTGTGTAGTTAAAATTGCTTCTTCGCTTCTCAGCTTGATAAATATAACTTTTTTTCTTGTTTAATTTTGAACTTACTCGGGGCCAAACTGCAGAGCCTGTGGTTAGCACATTGTGAACTGAGCAGCACATGCGGCCAGTGATGGGTTTTTAGTGCTCTCTGCCTAATGTTCAGGACAGATTAGAAATGTTCGCCTGTGACAGATGCTGTCTAGATCTTCACTACCAGATCCACCCAGCTGCAAAACATCTGGTGGATTTCTACCTTTTTCTCTGAAGTGAAGCCTATTAATGACACACCCACAATCATAGATGTGCACATACACTCTCATTCAGCACACACAAAACATATCCAGCATGTTTTATTGAGACACAGAAAAAGAATCACACATATGTCTGATTATAAGGGTTTTTTATTGCTGCTGGCCTAGGTAGCCAAATCTTCTGCATATTTTGTTTCCATTGCAATGAATCATTTCTTATTTGTCATTGTTCACGCAGTACATATAACGCATGGATTGAAGCTGGTACCAGGTTCTACTGATTCTCCATATATGTCTTCGGCCATTCAATTCCAGCTCTGTATCACAGCCAGTGTGTATGTAGATGTATTTAGAATATATTTCACTACTTCAGCCATCAACTCTGCAAGCACATGCAATTTATTCAGCAGGCACAGAATTTATGCATTCCACATGAGGAGTGGGTAGCGAAGGCCTACGCTTGTTGTTAATGGCACCCATCCTAAAATCATGCTCCTGGCCTCCTGCAGACTCCAATTTTTTTGTGTCAGAGGAAACATTATTTTTGTGGAGACAAATCCACTGAATAACATGATCATCTGATGAAAGGCGCTGCAAATCTTGCCTGAGCTGAGACACTTTTGCTAATGATGAAAACAGTCACATAGCAACAAATGCCATGTATCCCACTGTGACATGACGTTATACTATCCGTTGCTTATAAGCACATGAGCCGAAGTTTTTCAAGTTTGCGAAAGCCTTTTTCTCTTAAGGGCAAACCATTGTTGTTTCTGTGTCGCTCCTCCACTCAGCACCTCTGTGCGGGATATTAAATGGTCATTATTGGAGAAAGATTTAAGATTCTTTAGGCGCTCATCAACACTTAGAGAAAGTCACAAATACGTGTGGGTGTGTGTCTCTTGAAGACATTTGGAGACCATGGTTTAATTTTGTTTAAAATTACCATGCAGTAAGTATTTCCTCATGTGTCTGAACAGCTTAGGCTCACATGAAGACTTGTTTGGCCATCGCCTGTGTGTGAAGTAAAACAGAAGGGAAGGGGGGATCGCCACATCACAGAAGAAAAAGATTTTGTTATTGCTGGGTTTCATCATGTATCATCTGTTTCCATCTGCGAACCAACTTTGAACAACATTTTAAAAATGTTTTGAAGATAATCCTTTGGAAAAAGGAAAATATTCATTTGGTTTTAACAAAACATTTGATATTAATTTTTATTTCTGCTATTCGTGTACAACCCAATGCAGAAAAGATCTCATTCAATTTACATTTGAATTTTCACGACTTTACAACAAAAAAAACTTTAATTAATTTAGTACACAGTAAATCATAGAAAATGAATTATGATTAGACAAAATATATATATATACATATATATGTGTGTGTGTGTCTACTGATAAATAATATGACAAAAATTCTAATTATATTAAAAAATAGAATTTGTGTAGTGCATTTTTTTGGCAAGTTGAATGAATTAATGAAATGAAAAATAAATATTGTTTATGTTTGTTTATCCACTATCCATTTGTATTGTAACTTGAAGTACATTATTCTCTAAAGATGCAGATGCAGAACATTGAACCAACAGTGAAAAGTCATTGTAAGTTATTGCTGCACAATTATACTGAATGTGCGTACAGACACCTCTTATCTACAAATATTTTATGCTATATTTGTAACATAATTTTAATATTATATATTTTTTTAATATTACAGAACAAAAAAGTACAATGCAACACATCACAAGAATAATACCAGGACAGAAACACTATATCACATCAACAGTATAAAAGAAGAGAAAAGTCAAAATACAAATACTATGATGAGGAACATATTCAAGTAATATCCAAAGTAGCATCTTTTGGCATTCAGTGAACATTTTAATTAATGGGTTTGAGAAACAACTCCCTGTATTCCTCATGGATATTTGACAGTTGTTTTATAAGACAACACTGACTTATATCTTTAGAATTTTTCACATTTACAGCATATACAAGTCAATAGTAGAAATTGTCTATTATTATTCTCATCAAAAAGAGTTAAACAGGAACATGTATCTATGAAATACAAATGATCTAAAAGCCTGCTTGTAAATGTATTTCTGATATAAAAATTCATAAAATTACATTCTATATTTGTCCTAATGAGGAAAAAATATAATTAAGTTTAATATGAAGAATTTTGAAATAGACCTTTACACTAACATGAAGTAAAGTATTAAAGACAAATCCAGTATTGTGTACTTATTGAAAGTTTGACAAACAATAATAACATATCATATTTATGTGACTTGAAAGAATAGAATAATGCTAATTTTGTTTAACTGATATATTTACAGTATGTAGTACTCCTATCTGCCTGTTACACAATATTTTATATTAGCATTTCTTTCATTGTGGTATTTTAAAGTTATAATAGGACAGCGTGTTGTACTGCCTGGTTTTGTCCAGCAGGGGGTGATATTGTAATTCAGATAGTGAGTTTGAGGGGTTTCGGGTAATGTCAGCATACAACTGAAGTAATATGTGTTTAGACTGAGTCGGGGACCAGATGCATAAATCTGACTGCATCCTGGATCACTGTCATCAGATGAGCTGGTCCTTCACTAAAACTACACCACAGTGTTTCTGAGGAGAAAGTGAGGTTTGTAGCTCAGAATGATGATGTGTAGCGGTGATCTATACCAAAATGGCAAGAAATACATTTGAATACATTTAACAAAAATGCGTTATGGCCAGTTTACTTTCATGAGATTTTGATTAAATGGCTGCGGTTATTATGCCATTTTTTTCATACATTTTACCCTGAAATAAAAGTAAATAGAGTTAACCAACAGATCGAGGACTTTAAACAGTAATGCTTATATTTACATCTGTGACTGTATTATTTGGCCATTACTGAGGTATTTCCCTGTAATTCACTGGTTCATATACACCCATAACACATCTAAATTACAGCAGTTTGATTAATTATTTACTCAAAAGACAACAGCAAAACTGTCAATATTCACCTTTTAAATCATTAAAGGATTTTAAGATTTCCAAAACCATCTATCTATGTTCTTGGGACTTGCTTTTACTTTTCTTTTAGTAAGTTAAATACATGCATTATGGTTTTCAAGTAAAAATTACATTAATAGTGATTATACCAGTAGTAGAACTACATGTAGCATTTGTATAGTTTTATTTGTATTTTCTTTTAGTATTATGTAGTCTATAACTGGTTGGGAATGGGGCTATATTATTATGTCTTATCTTAATTCAATTACAGCTCAGTTTTGCTCCTTGTCTTAACAAACTACAGGTAAACAGTTTTCAGACTCACATTTCAAACTTGAATGTCAGCTCGCTGTCACACAGGGCCCTGTCAGGCCATCTGTCAGGAACTCAATAAATTTGTCAGTGGGGGAAAGAAAAAAGAAGCTGAATCCAATAAATCATAACATAAACAAATCTAGCCATGGGTTGACAGTGCTGTATTATACTTTGGCTTAATCCTCTGGGAGTTGGGATTATCCTGCAGTATCATTTTTTTTGGCTGTCTCGGTAAGATGGGCCATGTTGTTCAGGCGAATAAAAGCAGAAATATGTGACTGAGTGGGAAGAAGGAGATGTGATGTAAATAACTCCACTATTTATCTTGTTGTGCATCTGTGAATTTAAGCAAAGCTCAAATAAAAAATGCATCTAAATAATGCTTATAGGAAATACAAAAAAATGTACAAAATCAGATGGACCTAATTTGTGATATTAAAAATCTGACATCAAAACGAGTTGTTACAGGCTACTTTAGTATTCAGGGGCCCTCAGGCCTGTGGGGCCCTGCATTTCATACCCTTTTTATTACTACAGCAGTGCACTGCCTGTTTGTTTGCTGTGTGAAATCATAGCGTAATAATTTTCATTTTTTTCAGGTATGAAAGCAACTAAGAAAAGATGCAGAAAACACTTAGCAAAAACCCGATTAAATTGCAGTTGTTGCCGACGTGCAAACCTCCAGGAAGCTTCACTGTTGATCCGCCGACCGGCCAGCGGTTCCGCTGACTTGACGCGGAGCGTGCTCTGCCCTTCAAACCCCTCCACAGCCACAGTAATGACTTTAGAGAAACGTCCATGTGAGAGAATCGTGTGCGGGCTAAAAGGAATATCACACGACATTTCCCCCCCAGTTCGTTCAACGTATTTAGCATCAGAAATCGTGCTGCTGCCCAGTGTCAGTCTGGTTTTAAGATGCCCAAGTGCAACTCGGCAGCAAACAAATTAAAGGAGCCTGTATTTTTTTTTCTTTCATTCGAGCTTAAAAAAAAGCATCATGGAAAGCTTAGAAACACTCATTAAAAGATCAAAGTGAGTTAACTATCAAAGTCCTCTAGCCATGCAATTTAGGGAGCCATTATGTCTTTGGTTTGCTGAGTTTCTCCTCAGAATGTTTGTGCAAGTGTTCTTGCCCTTCTCACTAAGGTATTTTATTTTAAAATGCTTATCGGTAAGCTTTGTTTTGAAAATGCTCACATTTCAGCTCCAGCAAACCTGTGTTGGAATTGTAAAAAAAAAAAAGATTATGACATAGGTGCAGCGTTTATTACAGTCCACATATTCACTTGAATATATTTTTACGTTGCGGATGATTTTCTGTGATTTTGCAGTACATTGATTATAGCCTCCGGGTTTGAGGCCTGACACAGTTGGAGTTGTGTGAGTTATTCTCTGGGTTGGAAAATGAATGGATCCTGCGTGGCTTATAAACAGCATGATGTAAATGTAATTAAAGTAGATCAATTATTATACTTTAATTTAAGTGATGCGTTTGTTTAGATTAGATTTAAATTGAACGAAGTCATGGAATAATTTGATTTATTTGTTGTATTAATTATAAAGGGTCAGTTTTGTTGCATTCTGTGGCACTTTTATCTTTTTAGAAGCGGAGATTAAGTCATAATGACGCATTAGTTTAAATAGGCGTAGTAACATAAGTAGCACTGATAATTGCTCGTTTTCTTAATGCACTTTCCTCCCAACTTTGTGCCTACTGAAATGTCAAATCTGCCGATACTGATTTCAAAGCAGAAAAAAAAAACTGCGCGCAAATATTCGCAATTTTTTAACTTTGCTCCCAGTCAACCATTTTAATGTAGGCCCATATGTCCGCTTTCCCCGAAATCATTTGGTCTTCTTCTGCATTCAAAACATGTAGTCCACATCATTTCTTCCTTAATATTCAAGTCGTTACTCTCACGGTGAAAACTCTCATCGAAATCACAGCAGCCGCCGCCGCTGCTGCAGGAATGTGCGTTGCTGTAATGGCGCATTATAATGCTCTCTTACCTTTCCGATGGATGCAACAGTTCTGCTCACTTTAAAGTAAATTGCTAAACTTTAGGAGCCCGTTGCTTTCTGTGCTGCACACCTGCTGCAACGGTTTTTTCCCTGCCTTATAGAAGGCGAGGGAGGGCTTGTCATGTAGAGGCTCATTAAAACACCGCAGGCTAAAAGTTGGCGGATTGATTTATTGAATGAATGTTTGATGGTCTCATTCACACAAGTGACCTGGCCGGTAGCTGCTGAATGAATGGGGGTGGAGGAGGGGGGAACACAGGCTTTATATGTTTCTTCAAATGTATTGATTATATTGTATTGATATTGCTCAGCTCATAATGCTGCTTAGTGGTAAGATAATCCAATATAGTGTGAGGCGGAGGTAATTGACCCCATGCTGATAGAAGAGCTGGAAATAGAAGGGGGAAAGCTAAGCCGGGGGTGGATGACTTCATGACAGGCAGGTATGGACTTAACAGAGCAAGTGCGCATCTGTGTCCTTTCATGAAAAATATAAAGACTTCGTAAATATAAAGTATTCGTGTTATATTTATTTGTGCTTTAAACATTTCTGCGATGGTTACATAATTTTATAAAACATGGCACAACAGGTGAAAATACTAATTTCCTGTCTCTGTTTGGCTCCCCTGTGTCTTTTAGAGAGCTTCAGCTGTTCTCTCACTGACCGGCAGAGGGCAACGCCAACAAAACTGTCCTCTGTTTTCCAAACTGGGCTACAGGTCATCGCCTTGATGCTTCACAAAGGACATCAAAAACAACACGCAGCTAGGCCTTTGGATCGAAGGTAAACACTAGATAGACTTGAGATCATTCTCTAGAAACATTTGGACGTGTTGTTTTGTTTTTGTTTTTTTTTTGTTTTTTGTTTCTTCCTTTCAATAGACTATCTTGCAATACGTAATGTGGAATACATGACTGCTTTTTTCTTAATATAAATTTCAGCAACTCATCATCATCATCATTATTATTATTATTATTATTATTATTATTATTATTATTATTATTATCTTTATTATCTTTATTATTATTATTAGACTTAATACTATTACATCTCTTCATGGGGTGTTGGTTTCCGCGTGTCTTCATTATCTCTAAATTGCGCAGCAGGTAGTCTGTTTTTATTAATTCAATAATAAAACTGGGAAAATAAATCCCGCATAGAGGCTAGCACGAGCTGATCTGAACGTATAGCGATACTGCTTTACAATAGCCCTAAAATGCTTCTTCCATGCGTCCAGTCTTCTCGTGTTTTCTTGCCCGGGCCTGTAGCTATATAGCTTTCTTTTTAAAACACGTTGATAACAATGATCCTCTCATGGAAGCAGCGCACCGTCCCACTGACAGCCCTGTCATTTCAGACAGGCCTCCGCACCTTTGCAAACGTCTTGATCACACCTTGACAAAGAAAATGTCAAGGTGTTTATATACATATACATATATAATGCTTATTTAGGTGTTTTTGGAGTATTCAG
This sequence comes from Siniperca chuatsi, assembly GCF_020085105.1. Lineage (NCBI taxonomy): Eukaryota > Metazoa > Chordata > Actinopteri > Centrarchiformes > Sinipercidae > Siniperca > Siniperca chuatsi. Next base: position 12,383,463 of record NC_058046.1, on the reverse strand, counting down.
ATTGGGCTTTAATTTCACTCTGCACGTGGGCGCAATCCTCAAAGTGTAAACTGATCAGTTGTTAAACATCACATAATAAGAGTAGATCTGTAGATGCTGTGTTCCTGCGACATAAATAGGCCTACGGGACAGGCCTGTAGGTATTATCATTATTATTATTATTATTATTATTATTATTATTATTATTATTATTATTATTGGTGCTCTTTCCTGTCCGACAGATGGATACACATGGCTCGTAGTGGCCACCTCAGTGCTGGACAGACCGCTGTTATCACCACTGATCGCCAGGTGCATCAGCTGAAAGGGGACAGCAGCTTCCACTGGAAACAATACACAAAAGAGCAAAGAGAGCATGTGATGCTGATCTGTAATTTTCACTACTGAGGGAAATATAACAATTCATGAGAAATATAGAGGGGGGGGGGGTTTGTCTCTCGCTTCAATATTTTTGAGCTAATCTTTACTAAATAATCGCCACAGAATGTTTTATTTTCTCAGAAAGCGTGTTGTATAATACGCCTAATAATTAAATTATAGTGTATTATTATTATTGTTGTTGTTGTTGTTATATAATCGTATTGTTGCTTCAGTGTCAAGCCAGGCCTCCTGTAAAATATCATTTTTCCTCTTTCTAGTTTTCCTTACGGCTGACTCCATGTGTGTGTTGTTATTGGACTGTGTGGAGCGCACTGTACTCTGCTCCAATAGCATCCCAATGGCAGTGAATGGGGGAATGAAAAAAGTGTAGCCATGCATGCAGGAGTGGGAGGATCCACTCGCTTCAATCTCGATCTCAGACTTTTGCAGCGACAGGGGCACAACCAACCAGCCGTCTCTGTTACTTCCAAAGAGTTACTGCCGGGACATCTACATACGTACTCTCCTGTTTTTATTTGGGGGGGGGAATTTATTGTCAAGTTTGTCTTCTTTTTCTCATCCTTGACAAAACTGTCATTCCGTGAAGAAATTCCCCGCTTTCTCCCGTCGGCTTGAGGACGAGAAGATAAAGCTTCCTCAGTCCTCTAATCATAACAGGTGACAGTTCAGAGAGTTTTCCACCTTTTATTGTTTGCTTTCTGTGTCCCCACGCTTCTCTCACACATTGGGGATCCGTGTAGCCGGCTTAGACTGCCTTTACCTCTTAACTATTGCGAGCATCAAAAGTCGAGTTTTTGCATTTCTTCTACTTAAGCTCATTTTGTAGTTTTCCTCCTCCGAGCTGCAGGCTGTGTGTCACACGGAACTCAAACGCTTTCAACAGGTTTCAGCCTCGCCTCCGCTCTTCTTCCAGACAGCTTTTGCGTGCCACAGGATTTTCTTGTCAAGTCTGACCGTATTCTTATGGATATTGCAACAGGTCTGGTGTCACTGGAGCGCCTCTCCGCGGGAGAACAGTCCGAGACGTGCATCATGCTGGACGGCATTAAAATTGAAGATCATCCCCTGCGATCGGGGCAAGCCACGCTCGGAGTCATGCTCGGTGAGTCTTTTACTGTGTAAACCTCAGCAAATCACTGTGAACTGCGAGCGCAGGTCAAACACTAGACTGTTATTCCTGTCTGGATGCCATTACTGTGCATGCATGCCCACCGCTGTTATGTTTCCGGCCATCATGAAAAGCGACAAAAGTTCATATTTGTGCATGCAAAGGAATAAAACAACAGAGATGACAATAAAAAATGTAGTTTAATTTGCATGTGAGTGTCAAAAAAATCGCATCCTGAACGACCCCAGACATTTAAAGGCTGGATGAGTGATGTAATCAGCAGGCCTTATTGGAGAAAAAATATCAAATTCATCCATTAAAACCATTTTGTTTTTATCTGATTAAATCCCATACACCTCTACTGATTTCTTTAAGCACCCAGTGTGTAGGCCTTTAACGCTGTTAGAGTTTTTAGTCTCAATTCAGGCCTTCTCTCTTCTGACGGGCCCCAACTCCTCTGCCGTTTTCCAGGGACTGACTGTCATCATCCATCCGTGTGTGAAGGATGCCAGCGTCCCATCTCCGACCGCTTCTTGATGAGGGTCAACGATTCCTCATGGCACGAGGAGTGTTTGCAGTGTACCGTGTGTCAACAGCCTCTCACCACCAGCTGTTACTTCAGAGAAAGGAAACTTTACTGCAAACACGACTACCAACAGTAAGCGCAATTTCGGGCAGGGAATCTCTGCTCTTGTTTTTGCATCTCTTCAGTTTGCTTTGGTTGTTGTGCAGTGATTTATTTTTTTATTTTTTAAAGGACATTGTGGTGGCTTTGGCTGGCCTGGAGGCCTTGTGTGTGTGTGTGTGTGTGTGTGTGTGTGTGTGTCATTCACGGTGCAGTGGCAAAATACAGTGGCAAGTCATTCAGCTAGTGTGGAGTCTTATTTGTATTTTATAAGATTTCATCTTCTGTTCTGCGGTAGTTTAACACATTGTTTCCTGCAGAATTATACAAATCAATGAAAGAGCAACAGTGGAATTGCTGAGCTTTTTTTAATTGTTCAGAAATGTTAATAATGAATCTGAGAAATGGAAACGTCTGCAGCAGAGTTCACACTGGCTGGGGGACGCTCGCATTAGCGGCCACATATTATTGTCACATGCTTGGCTTTATTCTTGTCACGGTGGCCCACGATATTTCCACATTTGTCTCTGTGGAACGAGTGCAATAATAACAAAAAGACGTGATCCCACTCAGGCTCCCGCTCAGGTTTTTTGCATCATGTGACCTTTCCCCATCACCATCAACCGCTTCAGATTCATTACAAAATACGGAAAACAGAATTTCAGTTTCTTTATAGACTCTGAGCCCACAGCGTAGTTTAGATTGATTTTCCGATCAGGCAATATTAATTTATTCTGAAAATCCGATGCCTCGATTTGCCTTAAATATTAGATTTTTAAAATTGGCTTCTTTTATTTTACCGGCACACATTTAGGCCTATAAGTTTTTTTTAAAATAATTATTATATTATTTTAGGTTATTTTTATTCAATTTTATTTGAGGCTATTTTATTTAATTGAATATGATGTGTTTTAGCATGCGGCACATGGGAGACATGGCAACCATTTAACGGTTTAATGAACAACTATCTGCGCTTTTTACTCCACATGAGTTACACGTTCCTGCAAGCTAAACACGCTAACGTGGATTTGGATTATAATAGAAAATAGGCCTAATTACAAGTTCAGGGATTTGCGCACGCGCGGGCACACACACACACACACACACACACACACACACACACACACAACTTTAAAGGCATTAATAATTTAATTTAAGTCAAATTAGCTAATAAATAAGTTTCACAGCTTTAAACGTAAAAAAATCGGACTTATTCTATTATTCTAAAATGCTGGAGTGTATTTACAACAGCAGCCTATTGTGATTAAATGCAGATTGTTAATTTCATAATTTGCTCTGCCTAATTCACAGCAACACAATAAATAAAAAAAACATTATTAATATTACAACTACTAAAAATATAAATTTTATGAATTATAGATACATGATAATGATGCAGGAATTGCCCCCGTGTGCTTATTGTTTTACAGTGAATTACAATAAAGTTTTACATTCCAAATTAGGCCTATGACAGGAAGTAGCATGCAGCCATTAGCCGTAGAGTAAAATACATTTGTAATTGAATAAGTAAATCATCTCTTAAAACCAGCAGAGATAGTGGCAGATATAGGGAGGCAAATATTGAGGCCAGGTAACAGAAGTAACAACAATGCTGAGGGTTGCTGTTTACAGAGGACCCTGGGGTGCCCTGTGTTTCTCATCGCATGAGCGCTTTTCATGCTTGTCACTAAATTTTCAGCTTTTTGTGTCCGGCCTTTTTAACAATTCTACTTCGATTACCAGGACATTATGGCTCTCTGCTAGATACCTTGCAAGCAACAAAGAGTTACATCTATTGCCATGCGTGCCATTCATCCAGCTTTGTGACGGGAGTGTAGTCGGCTGATAACAATGGAAAATTCAGAGCAGTAACTATGGGATACCAGAGTCACGGCGTCACGGCTCAGAGGTGGCTGGAAGCTGAGACGGTCCGGCAGAGAGAGAAGGATCTCTTTCTCATGCCTGTTTTAGTGCTGTCCATTTGTAGTTTTTTATTTATTTGTTCGGTGTGTGCAAAGAGAAGAAGACAGAGGCAAACATACAGAGGCAGACAAGATCTATTTTGCCTCCAAATAATACTCTTTCCTGGCATTTTGTTTCTGATATGCTTTTATGTACCATATTTGGTATATAACTGACCATTTCCTCCTTTTTTTTTTCTCTGCTGCATTTGGTACTTTGAATACCGTGAGCTTGTGTGGCAATTCCGATCGCCCCAGCCAAACACAACAACCTGCTGGGCGATGTCCTGTTCTCACACACTGTTATTCATCACATCTTTTAATTCTTCACCCTCCTTCTCACACTTTTTTTAACCCCTCCCAGGTTAAAAGCTAGCTGGAGGGTCCCTCCATCACACAGACACAAGTAGGCTATCTCTTTTCTTCTTTTTTTTTTTGTTGTTTATTCCATTTGCATTGATGGGATACTTAAAGATGTAATTGGCACCTTTTTGACTTTTATGACACCCATTTAAGATGCATTTGTCAGCCCACAAACTGCTTTGGGCTGTGAAGAGAGCTCCTAGCCTTACAGAAGTCTTCGTGCCTAATTACGTTCCTACAGCAACTGATTCATGCCCCGTAATCAGCTCTCACTAGCTATAATAAATCAAGGAATTGGCAAGCAGTCTTTTTTGGCACCTTTGGAACAGGTTTAAGTGCAGACGGGGGAAAACAATTGTGTACTGTGTTATTAAAACTCCCACCAACACAGTTCAACACATCTTGCTCCATATAGTGCAATTATATAGTAACAAGATTGGATTTTATTAGCCTTTATCCCATATGTTTCCCTCTTTTTATGCCATGCAGCTGACCTGTGTTTACCGTCCCTGTCTTGATATGAAAAGGGTATTTTTGTGAATGCGGAATATTTTTCATGGTTTAAGATTCAGGGTGCAAAAAAAAAATCTCAAATGTATGGATGTCAGGCTTATATTTACAGAGGGATGTAGTGGGAAAATAAAATAAAATATATTTTCGAAGAGGAGAAACACGGAAATATTGCACAGCCTTTTGAGAATATGAATATTTCAGAGCAAGTTTTATAAAATTCAAGGCAAATAGGCAGAGCTGTCAGTTGGGCGGGAGCCATAGCCGTAGAGGAGGAACAAGCTTGAACGAGACGGGCGGTATGTAAAAGGTAGAGTGGAATTACACCACCCCGAGAGAGTTTGTTGTGCCCTGGTGTTTGGAGGTCAATTATACATCATTAGAAAGAGGGAGATCTTTTCCCTAGGGAGACCTTTCCTCTAACCAAGCAGATGCTTTGAAAGGAGCCATGTAATAAGGCCTATCACTTCACCGAAGTGTTGGACAACACCCCTGTAATGGACTGCCTTGTTAGAAACTGCCATAGGCTCCATCTACAAAACATAACATTAACTAACTATATTATACACCAAGCTGCCTACTTTTGGGTCCTGCCGATGCATAAAAACCTTGCATTCCAGAGTGGATTTTTTTCTCCCCATGCTCTATAAAGTTTTACTGTGTAGCAAAATGTTATTTTAGAATGTTTCATTTGTAACTTATCCAAATACATCAGCATGCAGATTACTCCAAATTTTCGAATTCACGTGCTGTAAGCAAAATGAAATTCAGGTCACGGTAGTATGAGTAGTAGAAAAACACAGCAGTGATGAAGCCATAAAAGCAGAGCTCCCAAAGCCTGTCTCACCTCCCATGTATGCTGGACGATCCTCCAGTGTGCTGAGAGGTGCTTTTTAGAACTGTTTGGAGTGCCCTCCTGTGAAATTGTTGTTTTTTAATTAGCTGTGCTTGGGACGCTGCAGCAGTGTGTGCCAGATAGATGCTGACGGCTGGGTTTCTGTGTTAGCTCACCGAGTGTGTTTTACTCACTCTAGGACACTCCCACGTGGCCTGGCACTTTGTGAACACTCATATGCACACCAAAAAAAAAAAACAAACTAGGATGTACTTTGTGTTGTCAACCCAGCTGGGTAGATTTGCAGTTAATTAAAGACTGTCCTCAGTCTTGCTAAAGTATTTCAGAAACAGCTCTGATCTGTGGGTGTACGCTCCTTTCTGCAAGACTAACTTTTAGTTATACTTTCTTTTTCTTTCTTTTTTTACTCTCCCTAAAAAGGATAAAAATGTGTCTTTAGTCACTGCTCTTGGGTAAATAAAAGAGGACCTCTACAGAGAGACAAATCTAATGTTAGAAACACTAAGCTGGATAATATTGCTTCAGCTTGCTGGGATTTTTAGTGCTCGGCAAGGAGCTAGCTGACGCTGGCCCCGTTCCTCTGTAAGGAAGTATTGGGTTTTATGTCAACATGGCTCGGCCTGTCCCTGCAGCATACTAGGATGCATCATCTGTCATCTCATGGTTTGCTAACTGTCCCCCCCCCCATTAAACGACCTGTTGGAGTGGTATTTATTTGCATCACAAGCTACATCTTGGATTCTCTGTTTTTTGTTCTTTCCGGTTCCCACAAATAGCTCTTTGAGTGATAAATATTTGATTTAAACGTATCTTTTTACATGAACCCTTGTATATATGAATAGTGCTGTTATAAATTTTACACCAGCTACATCCATAAAAGGTTCAGTATACTGCTGTTTATATTCACTTGAAGTTGTTTTGTGATGCTGTCAGTAAATCGCAAGGCTTAGTATTGTGTTATTAAATCAGGTGATTTCATGAAGGTTTATTTTTATAAAGGCATTTCCGCTGTGTGTTTTAATAGAAATTAGTGTGTGTGTGTGTGTGTGTGGGGCTATAAGCATACTAGTGTTTATGTGTATGTAGCAGCAGCTGGAACACAAAGCACTTTGCAGGACACTATGGGAAGCCACAGAGGCTCAGCCACGGTAATGCCCATCACCACTTTAGAGGCCAGACTGGTGGCGAGGGATGTGGAAAGAGGTCTCTGTGGCTTTGTGTGGGGGAGCTGTAGTGCAGGGAGGAGAAGGATCTGCAGAGGGATCTGCCTGGTGTGCTCACATTACACTGGATGATAGCAGAGGGGTGCAGAGGAACTCAAGCATGCAATTTGTTGGTAGCCACAATTTAACCTCATCTCCTAAAGCCGGCTGTTAGGCAGCCAGTGGGACATGTCAGTCAATCGGGAATGCTAATCAGTGACGGTGGAGAGAAAGCCCTCGGCTCGGCAACGTACTGATTTTCATTACTGGCTCCAAGTCCTTGGGCCTTCAGGTTTATTTTCACAGCATGACAACTCTTCATAACAAAAAGGAAGGTTACCACAAACCATTAAATGCAATTTACAAATTAGATTTTGGCAAAATCTGTGAAATACTGTAATAGGCTTCTTAAAGTAGCCAGCCGTGAAATACACACACTCAGCAAATGTTTTCAATTTCAATTTGCCAGATTACATGTTTAAATCAGAAGAATTACATTTTTAATGGCTGGATTTTTACAGCGCTGAAAATATTAATTTCAGATATAATTTACGGTGTGTCGGTGAACGTGTAACATTTACAAAGTTATTCTCAGTACATTCCCGGTATTTTTTAATTACATTTCAGATCTGTTTGTCTCATTTTGCTTCTGTAGTTTGGAAATAGCCCACACTTGCAGGCAGCCTGGTCGAACGTGCATGAGAAATTGAGACATGGCCTCTGCTGCCGGCTCGCAGTATCGCTGCTGGCCCCAACTGTGTATATGTGATCCCACTCTGGAATGTTTTTCCAACACGTAGGCTTTTCACAGATACACTAGAGAGGACTGGCATCATAGTGGCAAGTGCTGCATTCAGACTGTTGTGTGCCCAAGGCTTACTCTCACACTCACGTCACACATTCTAGCTCTACATGGGAATGGGCAGAGCAGTGTGTTTGTCTACATACACCCCAGGTTTCTGTGAGGGTGTGGGCGCATGTGTGTGTGTGTGTGTACACTTGCTTCCTTTCTCTCTGCTCCTTTCTTTCTTTGTCTCTCATCTTAGCTCTTTCCACTGCCTCACATTCACTCTCTGTATTTTAAAGATACATTTTAGCACCACATCTTAGTTGCTGCATGTCAAATTTGGCTGTCTGAATTTCAGCGGTATAGATTTTTGTAAAGATATGGTAAAACACATTTCTTTGTCTTTTTTTTGGGGGGGGGGTTGTTTTTGTGGTTTTTTTTACCGCTTTTAATCTTCATCAAATGAGATTAGCCCCCAAATACCGGTATTCCTGCCCAAAGTGACTGACAGAGATTTGCACTTTTATCATTAAGTGTGACACTAAGCTGGTCGGAGCTTTGTCTTGAATGGAGGGTCTGACGGAAACGGGGGCTCCTAATCCTTTTATTTGTGTCAGGCCCAGAAAGAGGGAAGAATGGGGCCGGGGTGGGATGGGGCTGCAGAATGCCACGGCCCTTAGTCCCCTCCAGACCCGGCCTCCACAGCCAAGTGAGCATGAGACTCATCTTATGTGGTCTATGCACTCAAGCGGACGCATACACACTCATGCGCACAGGGGCAAACATTTGTGCATCTACAGTATGTTCAAATGTTTGCTCAAGCACATGCATACAATCATAACTACACCGCCTCATGTACAAATGCATATGTTCACCTGCATATATGTACACAGACATGCACAGTCATTTTAGAGCGTGTACCTCCTCACAGCAGAGCATGCGTCTGTCTATGAGTGCATGGATTGCAATAGCAGGAGGTTCAGTCTAGGATGAGATTAATAAAGTTTGCCGGTTCTCTGGTCGAGGTCCAACGCTAGGCTTTTGTCTGCGGCTCACATCGGGTTGTGGGGCTTCAGCTCCTTTTGTGTGTGCACCCTTGTGGTAATCCATCTCCAGCGGGAGTCCCCTGGGGCACTTTATTTACTCATTCAACTGTTTGGAAGTCTGTTAGACTGCAGATCAGATGCAGTGAAACCAATGTGATTACTTTAACCAGCACTTCCAGATTCCTGCCCAGCATCTCCTCTCACCCTGAGCTGGTGTGCTCTGCAGGTGGGAGGGAAGGTCCACACTGACTCATCCCGCTCTGTCTGTCCTGTTTATCAGCCTGGTTTAAGGGCCTGTACAATATTCTCTGTTATCAAAATTCTGCATTAGGCATTGAACCTCCTGTGCCCACACACTGTAGAGCTGACTTGATTCTTTTCTTATCCTTGTGTATTTGTTATTTTCTCCCTAGCATCTCAAAAATACAAGTTCCAAAACTGGTGGCTGACTGAATTCTTGCATTTGTCAGGTCTCTTTCTCAGTAGATCATAATTCAGCACCATAGCAATTGTGGTGTCACAGTGTAAAAACTAACATCTAAGTTTTATTGCAAACAATGAGATGGATTTGGTTATCCATCCATCAACATAAAGCCAGCGCTATGTATTTGGGGCTAACCCCCATGTTAAACCGTTGAAGGCTGTCAGGCTCTTTGAATTTACTCTCCATCTCTTCCCCCTGGTGTGGCTGGGGAATATGGTTGAAATCAGCTGCCAGGACCAGCATCTACAGCGAGAGCTCCCTAAACTTGCTGTTTAGAACCAGCCGCTGATTGGTTATGGCTGTCTTGGCAAGAAAAATAACCCCGTGTGAAAACTGTGCAGATTGGGTTTCTATGCGTCTGACTCACTCCCGTCCTCTCTGACCAGCCCCCCCACGGCAAGCCAGCATGATTTGTGCATGAGGTCCCGTGACCCATGGAAGCTTCAAAAAGCAGCGAGGGGAAATATTTGGATGATCCTGATGGGGGAGTGGAGACATGGGAGGGAGGCAGAGATGATGGGGGCTTGGTAAGAGCAGGGCTAAGTGGTGTAAGGCAAGGCAGATGTGGAGAATCTGCATTGCAGCTGTGATGACAGGGGGAGTGTGTGTGCGCACAGAAGACAACTGTCCATCTTGGATTCTTACCCAGACACCCACCACCACCAGTGTCCCTTAGGACAGCTACAACACAGACGTCATGTTCTGCATAAAAAGGTGGCAAACAGTAGAAGAAACTGTGCACAGGAGGTTGGAAAGAGTTGCAATAGAAGAGGTATTTTATCATCAGGTACCATGCCATGATACTGAACGTCTGTACCTCACCCCCCTGCTGTACACCCCCGATCCCTTCTCCTCTCCCTTTACCTTTCCTCTGCTGGCTGGATATTAATATTTCCCAGAAAGCTGCTACAATACGTCTTCTCGGGAAATTCCACGACTCCTGAATGCTGCAAAATGATCTGGTGTCTATGAAAGGGATGGATAAGGGGATAAAACATGACGTGTTTTTTGTGCATAGTTGATTTCATAGTGCTCTCTGGATGAAGATATCTATTCAGTTGCCTTGATAAGAAAAATGCGTTGCTGCAGGTGAAGACTGAGTCTGCTCTATTCATCAAAATTTTCTCCACTAGCTGATAGTATTGTTTGATTCAACCTCATGTCCTCATAGCACATTGTTTATGCACAGAATCTGCCTCTGGGGCCAGTTCAATGGAAACCCCATTGAACAGAAATAGCTGTAGTAGGCTGAGGCTTGATGCAAACCCAAACTCAGAATTTAAAAATGCAAAGCTGTGGTCTGAGGTAGCCCCAGTCATTCTTTGGCCTCTGTGCTTGTCGCTGCCTCCTCCTGAGAGTGGGTGGGTCGACTGACCCCCAGGGTGTCTGTCTGCCTCAACGTTGGCCCTGCAGGCCCAGCCTCACAGGGGAGCACCAGCCCCAGGCCAGAGTTGTGCTCTGAAACCAGAGCTCCAACGTTGTGTTGTGATCCCAGCTGGAGAGACAGCTCTGGCTCTGAGCGGAGCCCTCTCGCAGCGTGCAGCCGGGGTCACCGGTGGCCTCTCAACCTTCATCACTCCACTGCGCTTCTGCACAGCACCGACTAGGACCGCATTATTTATTGACCCGCAGTCTTCAGTTCTTCTAAGACTCTGTCTCGCAACACATATCAGAGAACTGAAGTTTTGATGAGGTCATGTTATCAATTACATCTGTCTTGGGAGGTTAAACTACACAAAATGTTGGTTCTGCTTGTGTAATTTTGTAGATGAATGTTTCACATGACTTGTACTGTCAGTAATAGCACTCTGGCAGTGAAAATACAATGAGGAGGTCATCTGTTATGTTTGTGTTGGATGGTCTCACTTTTACACTTTAATCTGTAAAGTAACTAGAAAATCTGGTTTTAGGAAAAATGGCACTTTGAGTGTTTGTGGTGTGAATGTGTCTTCATATCTGTGTTTTTGCAGTTTCTCAATACAGCATGTTTACCTCTTGGTATCTTATAGGTTTAAATGCTTTACTCTGCATTTGATCGTGATTATTATGCATTCCTGTGTGAATGTGCTTGCATGTGTGTAGCTATGTGTGTGTGTGTGTAACGTGCCCGCTTGCGAGCGTGTAGTGGGTCTGACACCCGGCCAAACGTTGGACATGCTGTTGGCAGGCGACACAGTCTGTGGATTCTCCTCTTGGTCGTGCTGGAGGCAGAAAGTGGTGCGTGCCACCCAAACCACCAACCCCAAAAAAAAAAAAAAATCAGCAGCAGACTGGCCCTCTCCCTGGTCTCCTTGCTCTCCTTTTCCTGGGCCCCAGAGCCTGGGCTGTGGCCTGTGGATGAGTGCTACATCCTGGCTGTCAGCACAGGGGTTAGCTGGGGATTGGCCTGTGGTGGAAGTGCAGTATCAGGCCCTGTCTGTCAGCTCCTCGTTCCACTTCCTCCCGCCCCTCAGCGCAGGCTGCAGTCAGTGGCACAAACATACGCCTGAGCAGCTCTGGCTTGAAAATGAAAGGATCACCCTCAGAATAGGCATATTCATAGCAATGCCAATGAAAAGGTGCTGTTTAAAACCCTTAAGTGCTTGGGTGTTGTGTTTTTAAACAGACCGCAAAAGCTTTGACAGACAGTTTACTATTTCACGCAGTATTTAATTTCAGGTACTTTTAACTGTCGCTTTCTGACTTCCGAGGAACAGCCACTCACCCACAGCGTGTATTTGCATACAGTTACAGCTCTCTTGCAACCCTCTTTTTCTGGAAAGACTGATAAATGTTTGCAAAATGTCACTCAAGATATTTCATAAATCATATATTTTCTGCCAAGATTCTGATTTTGTGCATACACATGGAGACATGCCTTCACTCCACTGTCTGTGAATCACTTTATCTGATACACACACAGGTACATACATACTTATACACACATGGACACACATCTGTACTGCACATGGTCACAGACAGGCCTACACATGTCGGAGGATTTGCGACTATAATCAGATTAATTGGTCCATTTCTCCTTGGAAACATCACATATACACATGAAGGCCTCTGGTAGCTTTCAGCTGGATGCTGCTTACACTAACCAGAGGCCAGGCAGCAGGCACAAGGTCGGCAGGGTCACAACACGCTCTCTGGCATCAGCATCTCTTTATGGCTTACATGTTAGAAAAATTATTGCAGCACTTACAGCCTCGTTCTGTCTGACAGAGAAGGAATTTCTATCGGTTCCTCCTGAGAGTTCCGGCTTATTTAAGCTGCACTTTCTTTTAGTTAAATTTGACACAGAGAATGTTTTTTCTTTTCTTTTCACAACATAAACATGAAAGTTAGTGTTGCTTGGCAGAAGCCTCGGCCTTTTCAAAGACAGTGGCAAAACGCACTTGGCCTTTGCAACGAATATTATAAGTATTAACCATAATCCTTATTAACATTATCCAAGCTGCATGCAGGTTCAGTGCCTCAGTATGCAGCATATATTTTTCTTATTGCCCACAAGTATGTCTATGTGAGGGACTATCTACACACATGCTGCCATTCATGATTTTATTATAGGTTTTAGCCTCACCACAACTTATACATAGGAATGAGTAATGCTTTTTGTCTTTCTTTCTCCTTCTCAAATTGTGTAATCTCCTATTAACTACATATACTTCTGTTTGCATGTATTTAGTAATAATGTGTTGAGGGCAACTAAAGAGTCATCATTACTGGCAGTTAACAGCAATAAGGGTCATGTCATGGTGCTTTAGATCAGTGATACCCAACCAGGAGGTACTTCGTGGAAAGATTGTGGAGTAGCTCAAGTAATTTGATAAAATAGAAATTACAGTTTGATTAAAAGAATATATCCACATATTGTCAGCTACAACACTTGAACACCACATTTGGATGGAAATTAGTAGCAGAGAAGATAAAACAGTTAGCTAAAAATAATAGATAAACAGATAGCTAAGTAATGGATACATGTCTTAAACTTTTTATGTCAGTTCAGTTTTATTTAAATATCCCAAAACCACAAATCACAAAATTGCCTCAAGGGGCTTGGGTAATGGTTAATGGTTAAAACAGATAGCGTAAAGTAACGGATAAACAGTTGAAATAGCTACCCAAAAATAATGGACAAATGATTGAAATAGTTAGCTAAAAGTAATGGATACGCGGAATTAGGGCTGTGCCATATCATAAAGTAAAAGTAAAGTAAAATTTTGAATATGATAAAAAAAAAATCATATCGTGATAATGGCAACATTTCGACTTGTTGACGTAATGATGTTGAACTGTTACGCACAGCAACAACAAGCATGGCTGAAGGTGAAAGAAAGTTGGTTCCAAAAAGGGGAGCTACTTCAGTAGTGGAAGTGGTTTGGTTACAAAAGATCAAGCAGTGTTTTCCACACATAGACTTTACTTGGTCAGGCCACCCAGGAATATTTACGGCTCTACACCTCCCGTGCAGTCTACTGACAGTCGCACATGCTCTGCAGAGAAACACAGAGAGAGAGAGAGTCTCCAACTTATACCGTTGTTTAATAGAAGATTGTAAGTGCACCTGTTGGTGTCAATGTCATTCAGTACCACATTGGCTTCGATCGTTTTTAATATGTCATTAACAACAAGCCTCCTCCACACGCGGCTCACCAAGCTGTTCACGGGTGAAAAAATCCAAAACACGAGTTGTGTTTTTTGGGCGACTTTATAAAACATACTGCTGACGAAGAAAGTCAACACATACAGGGAGAAAGCGAAACAGAAAGAGACGGAGCGGGGCAAGCCTGTGTGTGCGAATGGGGAAAAGAGAACTGAAGATTAAGCAGATTAAAGTAGTTTGTGAGTAAACACTACAATAAGGTGGAGGATTAAGTAGAAATAGGGTAATGTATTCTTTCAAAAATTTTATATATATATATATATATATATATATATATATATATATCGGGATATTATTTTAGGGCCCACCCGTAGTTGGAATAGCTAAAAGTAATTGATAAGCTGCTCAAATTTCCAGCTTCTGTTACTCCAAGTGGTAGTGTGAATGCAAACCAACCTAAACATTGACAGTTCAATTGTATGGAAAAAATATTGTAATATCCACTTTTGTATCACTAATAGTTGAATACTATTCAGTTTAAAATCAATATCATTCATATGAACACATTTAGAACAATGAAGGGGTACTTCAGTTCATCTGACAGGGCTACGCAAGTGCATCTGACCAAAAAGTTTGGGAACTACAGATTTAGGGGATAGAAATATGATATTTATGCACACAAGCACCAACATCCTCCCAAAAATAATGACAATGGTTGTATGAATTTTGTTTAGCGTCATTTATTTTATCCATCTCCAAATAGCAGTGGGATGTGATTTACCAAATCAGAAAAGTTCAGATATTGTTAGATAAGCTGTCAATCACAAAAATACCAAATTAACCTTCACATACTTCCTTGTAATTGTCCAAATTTTCTGTCCGCCTGCTCTGGCACATGTGGTAAACCCCGAGCTACTGGCACTTAAGACGAGCAAAACAACCCATAAAAACGTATTTTGCAAATACTGTTTCGCCCAGCTCTGGTTCTTTCACACATTCTGGTGCTAATAAGCTCTGACACACCCTAAACAACCACCTTCTCAAAGAGTACATCTAGTGTGGAGCGGCGGTTTGGTGTCCAGGGGAAGCCTGTGGTTCTGGAGCCAGAGAAGGAGTCGTGCCCTGCCGTCCCACAGAGATGACAGGAAGATAAGAAAGAGAGGTGGCCTCTCCGCACAAAAACATCCCACCAGGAACTAACCTAACCTGGGGGGAGAAATGGAGGGCTTGAAGATTCTTGTCAAAATCTATCCTTGCTGAAAGAAAATACACAGAAAAGAACATTGTTTCTGGGAACGTTAGTCATCCAGTAGCCATCAGAATCCACTGTTAGATGTTCTTGTGGTATCACAAATATCCATATCAAGTTTATACTACAACAGCATGCCTCAGTATGTCACAACTTTGGCTTTGTGACATGGCTTCTCCTAACAGCCACAGAAATGGGTTGGGGGGGGGGATAAGTATAAGCGACAGACTCTTGGCAGACACAGCCTCTGAAGTTATAACTTAGAAAACCGCCTATAGTTTGCAATATTTGAGAAGGCGAAGTGAAAAGGTAGCCATTTCTCCTAGACGATGCGTAATGAGGGAACCGTAGGGAAGGAGAAACAGCGAGCGATTTGTGGAAGCGGCACTAACACAGGGATCAGCAGCATTAAAAGAGATTTACACCCCCAGCTCTTAAACAGTTTTCTTTTGCTCAATGGTTCCTCTTTTACAGATATTTCAAGGAAGTAATAAACTGCACTGACAAGCGTTCGAGTGGCTTTGAAACATCCCTCATGGGCAACAGAGCTCCATCACTTCTATCACAGTGCCTTGGCTCTGGATCATTATTTCTGTAGAAGTCAGTCTGTTTCTCTCTGTTAACAGCATTTGGCCTCGCCTGGATATTATGATCAGCTTGTTGTTGTTTATATCAAAGAAATGTTGCGTAACTAACTATAATACTTCAAGCACTATGTTCTCCCCAAGGATAAGTCAGTTCAACATTTATCTCATTGTGAGTGGTGCTTTGCCGTGTGGTTTCGGCCTACAGACTGTTTTTCCTGACGGTTAAGTTCTTTTGAAGCTGTCTGCATGGTCTAGAAAGAGGCCCTGCACAGTGTAAGATGTCATACTCCCACTGTGCTGACCAACATGCTCTGTGGGCCTTGATGTGCCCATAACATTTAATGGTACTTTGGCAAATGCTAATGGAAACTCTTACTTTGCCTAGCAATCACATTTTTATTTACCATAATTATTCATTTGCCTCTTTGATATACTTAAGTATGAACTCATGGCTGAGAGAGAAGAGTGGAAAGAATATGCATTATCTGCTAATTATTAAGATTAAGGGTGGGATAAATAAACCAGAACGAAAGGGAACATTTGTCTTGAGTAAGGCACGGTTCCCCGCATACTGCTACCCCACAGCATGGAGGTTTGTAGTCTCGCTGGGATAGCAGAACATCACAGAGTGTCCCTTTGGATGTGGAGCTGAGACCAGGATTGGCGAGGTACTGAGGAGGAGGAGGAGGAGGAGGAGGAGGAGGAGGAGGAGGAGAGGGGTAGGTCATGCCGTGGCACGTACGTGTCTCAGTGTGTGATGAGGAAACATCTCGACCTCGTACAGGTTCAAGAAGAAACAGCCTGCTTCTGATTAGTCACTCTGATTCCACAGTGATAAACAATTCCTGTGGTCTCCTGCTCACAGAAACATCACTGGCAACGACTGAGTATTCATGGGTGGTTTGTGTGTTTGTATGTATGCTTAGACATGCAGGGTTTGAGTGCGTGCTTTTGCGTGTTTAAAAATATTTCCAAAAATATGATCTAAATAATCAGTATCATACCAAAAATAGCATGAAGTTTGATTTATCTGGTTGGATATGGACATCAGTTATATTTGTACAAGCTTGAAATGGAATAATGTGATGTTTTTATGGTCTAGAATGACATCAGAGTTGTAATTTGCAATCCAAAACATGAGGGTTTGTGGTGATTTTATTAACTACAGTAAGATAGGCACATGTTTAAATAGCAGAATAGATAAAAAGACATGCAAGATATCTCTTCGTGCCAAATCTACAGCCCACAACAGTCCAAAATCATAACCAGAGCGTGATGGAGGAGTTTTAAAACATACCTCAGAGAGTCTGTTGTCCTCTTTGCCCTTGCTGGCAAGTTTATCTGTTGCTGCACTTCCGTGCAGAGGCCTGGCATCGAGCCTTGGGGTGATAAAAACGTCTTCAGAAGGTAAGTGTTTATGGTGAGGATCCATAAGGTTAGCAGGATCAAAGCTCTGTTGAAAGGACATTAAGCAAAGAAACAGAAATAATAAACAAAACAGCCAGTTAGTCATACAATCAGATTTATGACATCTAGAAATCATGTCAGGGAGAGGCAGATTTCTGTCAGGCTGTTCTTTATTGTTGTAAAAAAATAAAAAATAAAAAACAGCCTCCACAGTCCTAAAAAACAGGCCAGTTAAGTAAAAAGAACAAGCGAGGAAGGGAGGGAAGCATTTGAGATTTCACACCACAAATATACAGTGAATCTTTTTTTGGCACTTTATATTGCTCTTGTGTGTTATTTTCTCTTTCTTGTCCAGGATTAAAATAAGACGCTGATTGGATGAAAATTGTGTTTGAATTTTTCATTCTCAGAGAATGTCTGGGTTTGTGGGGGAAATGCTCAGCAGCCCTCTGTCTGTCTTACAAGGAAAAGTATGTTAGCGTCAGACAAGAGCCTTGTGTATGGCTCAGTTTGGGGTTCTCTCTGGTGCTTGTCGAACGGGAATGGCTGATTGAGTTGACTGTTTCGGCTGGGTATGTTCACAAATTCCCCCTGAATCTCACACCCCAACCCACGCTTCAGTGCCAGAATACACTCAGGACAACGATTAAATTTCACTTTTTAGACCTTAGGGAAGTTAAATCATATATTTGTTTTTCTTTTGTTGTCACATTCAAATCAGGTTTTAGGAGTCTGGCCGCTTTATGAGCGCTTGCCACAGTGGTCATACATATTTTTTTCAGTGTAGCCTGTAGGAGTCCTGCAGGAGTGGGAGTGGTGTACCACCCGAGCCTACCATTCCCTTCCTGTCCAGTCATTTGCTTGAGGCTACAGCTTTAAATGGGAATTATTACTTGAAAGATAAGTGTGGAGATAAGCTGGTCCTTGCCTGCATGATGTATGAGGTGTCTGGACATTTCGTGAGGTGCACCTGACCTGGAAATGAATGGTGTGAAGGTACAAGTGCAACGCATGGACCTCCTTTTTCATCCAGCCCCTGTCTTGTAAGCTCATTGCCCCAGATCATGACACAAATATTGAAGGTGATTATAAGATTCTATCTGGTGTTCAGGTTAAAACATCAGTAGTTTCTGTCTTGTAGCACTACAGCTATATGGGGCTGTATGAAAATGATTGGTGTGGGATTGAATCTTATGTTACGCTTTCTCTCTCGTAGGCGTTATTAATATTTTATTTGGACCCTCCCCTTGACTTGCAATACTCTCCCTGTAATATCTCAAAATAATATAACAGTATTGGTACAACTCAATTCGCCATTAATAACTAAAGGATGCAAAGCATATAGAATTTAAGATGGCAAGCCATGACCTTAACATTTAACCCTAATATGTTAATAGAAAATACTTGTCATTATTTTTGTAACCTTTTTTAAAAATAATTAATCTGCAAGGGAATTGAATTATGAACAAATACACAATGAAGAAATTGGATTATTTTTTTTAAATTTCAGAAAAGAAAATTGATTATGTTGCTGCTTCATGTGTGTGGGAGAAACATTCCTCCTGCTTGGTATGTTAATTCACAGCTCCGGGGCCTGTATCAGCCATCATTTTTTGAAGTTGCTCCTTGCGTTGCCGTCTCCCCATCAGATGAACTTGTGGCCTCTTAGCATTTTTTTTATTTATTAGACGATCCCTCACATGTAAAGTATGATAAAGTTGACATTTTACAGGCAGTTGACACTTTTGCTTGTTGAGGAGAGCGCTTTTTTAAACACCCCAACAAATTTGAGCTTTAAATTTGATGACACTTACATGCCAAAGAAGTTTGCTCATTGGACGGCTGCCAAGACACTCAAAAAGAAGCCAGACCAGATCATTATGATCTTACAGTGTCAGTAAAGCAAAGTACTTACAGGATAATTTTGTGTTTACCTATCTCTAACACTTTTTTGATTTATAAATCTCTTCAATCCATTTGATTAATTTTTAAAACTTGTGTTTCAGTGTGTGTAGCACATTTCTGCTGGTTAGCTACCTGGAACATTTCCTCTCATCTGCCAGTATTGCTTTTTTTTTACCCTTCTTCCCTCAAACTCTCTTCTAAGAATCATTGTCAGGCAGCCAGCTAATGTCCAAAAAGTCACCCGCTGTTATGATTGAAGTGAGCACTGGTGGTTTGACCCACCACACAAAGAGTTGTAGGTGGCCGATCAGCTTGTCAGTCAGGTTGGGTGGTTTTTTAATCATTTCATCTTTGCTGGGGGGCTCTCCTGAGACCCCTGCAACGTTTAGCAGTCTGCGGCTCAGGACCCCGGGGCTCGTCTAAGCCCTGCCTGTATCCGTGCTGCCATTATTAGCTCTGCTCTCCAGAGCACGCCGCTCATCTCTCCCCTGAGAGGGTGGCTGAGAAATGAAGCGCGCTGGCTGGGCGCGGCAGCGGAGGGCCAATAGCCCGACATGGAACAGTAATTACTCCATTGATATTCCTCACACAATAACACTGTCATCTCTCATTTGCATAACCTCCCTCGGCTCGCCACAGCAGATGAATGCATATGATCTTGTCAAGGGGCTGCAGGAGTTTAGATGGCATATGATTGGAGGGGTTTTTCACCTCCTTCTAGGTGCCAGTTTTGTTTCAAACACACGGGATAAACAGTTTGATTATGATTAAGTTTGCAGAATGAAAGAGGAAATCACCTTTCAACCGTTCTATATGTACAGAGCTTTCTGGCTTTCTGGCTCTTTGTGGTATTAGAACATAAACAACAAAATGGAGAGAGGAGACTGTGGTGTATCAGTAGGTTTGTAACAGTGTATGTGCGTGCGTGAGTCTGCCTGAGAGAATGAGAGTGTGTTGAGGGGGTGGGGTGTCAGTGGATGTCATAGGGCCCTGTCTCAGTCCTTGGTTAATGGCCATTGGTCATAGGCTGTCTCCCCTTTATTTCTTTTGCTCTCCTGCTCTATCCTTCCAGGTCTCCCACTGGAGCAGCGCCCTCAGGCACCGCATCATTTATTGCTGTCAGGAGTCACAGGGGGGGGGGGCAAGGAGAAAATGTGCTGCAGAGAGAAGCCAATGGAGGCGATGGGGAGAGGCAGGCACGCTAGACTGTCAAATCTCAGCCGTTGAATATTTAATGGAGCCTGGAGTGTTTATTTAGTTAGCCTGTCGATTTTTACCGCTCTGTCAATAGCGGCTCCCGTGTAGCCTGCTGATGATCTTTAGTGTCTCTTCCCCCAGGAGAGGCCAGGCACTAAATGCAATTATGGATTTTCCTGCACCGCAATGTGTTTGATATTTTTACTGATCTAATTTGCAATCTGGTAGTTTATTGTTTGGCATTTTAGTGGCGCTCAAGTGGCGAGGCAAATTTGATTTCCCCTCATAATTCTTTATAACTTCATTAATGCTGTTAGCACATTGGCACAGATCTTAAATAAAGCTAGAGAATCATCGCATGGATGAATGCATTCCTCATTTTATTGTCTCCATGCCCCATTCTTTTTACTGATTCTGGTTCTAATTAAAAATCATCCTAGTGGTGTACTGTCTTTGTGAAATATGAAATCATAATCGGATTTGAATGGCTCCCTTCACAGAGGCATGCGTATTCAACCATACGCCCAGATCTGTTGTGGGCAGAATGAAACAGAATCAAAACAACTTTCTTTCAGTGGCATTCAGCATCTTCAGAGACAAATGAGAGTATTAGCAACAGAGCAACAAAAGTAACAGAGCCAAAATGCGGGTGATTGTCTCAGAGAGAGACAGTGTGGTTCCACGTGTTTCTGTAGAGCCGTAGGATTTCTAGCCCTATGACGGATCTGTTAGTTAGAGGGGCAGCATTAGCTGTAATGCTGTTAGCATGTAGCCGTGTGAGTGATGTGCTAGTTAGATGCCCAGCAGTAGAGGTAATGGTGTTAGCGTGTTGAGCCTTCAGAGGGATGCAATCGGTTAGGCTGTGATGGATGAGTGTCGTGCCGCTGAGGCCTGCAAGCCTCCTCATTCGCCAAGCCGTCAGCTTCTTAAGTGGACGTGCACAATTAGTGCCGAAATCAGAGACTGCTTAATCTGATGGTAAGCTTAACATTCAGTAGGAAAAATGGCTCATCCAGCCGGTGGTGAGTGAATGATGGCCGCTGTAAAAAGAAGAGTCAAAGCAGTGTAAGAGAGAAGGGGCTGATACACATCTTTCTCATTCAGTGTTCCAGCAAATGTACAGTAAGCAGTATGTGATGCTGAAACTTGGTCTTGGTTGAGAAAGCATTGATAGAGGAGAGCTTTATCCTACAGCACTACTTCCTCTCCGTTTCAGATTAAAATAAAATGTACTTAAAAATGTCCTTTAAAAGGATTTGAATGATCTGTCATCACTACAGCTCTTTGCTGCAGAATGACAGACAGACGCTGTCATGTGTCAGAGAAAGCAGAATACACATTCCACTTCAGGGGTAATGAACAGGGCACGTCTCACACTCAAACACAAGAGCATGGGACATATTCACGTCTCGCTGAGTTTCCTAAACAAACAGAGGAAATATCAAAGGCATAGGTACTATATCTCTGCCTCTGTGATCTACTTTAGATCAACAAAACCTGTTCTCTGCTGTGCACAGACACATTGCTGTCATTACTGGCCAGATTATCGGCTAGACTCGGCTGTCTCTGTGATGAGAGCAACCACAAATTACATTATTGTGTGTTTGTAATATCACATTCATTCTGCCTTGATCTAATGGTAAACTGACATCTTAAAAAGAAATGTATTTAGAAATTGTTTTAGATTATTGAATTAGAATACTGTTCTTTTTGGGCTGAGTGCGACTCTTTTTTTCTTGATTACTCTTCAATCGATCAACTTGGTGCTTTTCCAAATGATGTACAAATATGATGATTTATTTGTTGAGGCAGATTTGAATAAGAGGATTAAACTGATATTTGAAAGTTGCAGTGTGGGTTAAGTTTGAGGTTTAGATAACCTCTATAAGATAAAAGAATTTATTTACAGACGGTGTGAAAGTACTTAAAAGCCCTCTGAAGATGCTCCATACACATTAAACTCTATACGCTACGCTATAATTCTGTCTCTATTAGCTATAAATTATGAGAATCTTAATTCAGACTATTGCCATTTCTGATGATTCACTCATAAAACATCTTTATGACACTCTCTGCAGTGTTACCATATGTACTTTACAGGAGAAAACACATTGCTTTTATTTGCACTAATCCCTGCAATTGCTACTGTTAAAGCCCAGTTTGAACACAAACTTTTATTTTGTAAAGATTTTCCTGACAGCAAAGATCCTCTCTCTAATTGAGGACTGTCATCAAATCAGCATCACTTATGGTTTTAGAAGAACACAGGCCCTCTCGGACCAAATCTTAATGATATAAGCAGAGATGAGAGATGTTTGTACTCCAGCTGTGTATAAAATTCATTGTCCTTATCAGCTGAGATGAGAGGGGGAGCGAGGCTGAGGAGGATTTCTCTTGGAGCAGGAAATGTCATTTCTCTGTAATAGTTTATGATTCATCCCTCCACCTTTGACTAAATAATGAGGGATGACAATTAGAGCGGGCCATGGGAGTAGGAATCAAAGGGCTGAGATTCCCCTTGGCAGAATCAGGCCTGTCTGTGCGCCCAGCAAACTGGATCCAGATGTCGGGGTCTGTGCTGCCATAGGCTGCTACTGCCACAGCCACACAACAGGCTCTTTCTGCCAGCCAGCCAGCCAGCCAGCCAGCCAGCCAGCCAGCCAGCCAGCCAGCAGCTAGCCAGCCAATCTCTCAACCTCCATGCTTGCAAACATGACAGGAGACTCTCCCGGTGAGAGCCTGGGACAGAGGCCCCACTCCAAATAAAAGAATTCCAGCTTGCGGCCCTCACAGAGCCAAGGGCTGCAAAGTATCATTTCTTTGCATGCTGTGATTTATCTAACCCTCGGTCTATGTCTCCATCCCCTCTTTGTCTTCCCTCGTCCTTTAGTTTGTGTCTCTCTCTCTCTGCTTACTGTGCATGTGGGCTGGCTGGTGGAGGAAAAAAAATGTAATGGATGTAAATAGGCTTTTTAGCAGGTGTAATATATTTGTAGATTGGCATGAAATCATCACAAGAGTGCCAACATATATTACATTTATTTATTTATTTGCACTTTAATTGTCATCTGACTTTTTTCTTGTACATTTTTTGCAGAGAAAGTACAGCCCCATAGATCTCTAACGATTTGATGTGTCTGTCGGTGCAGAGGATGAGGGGGTTGGGTGTTGTCATTCGCGGTGGATGAATCAATGCACCGGTGTGGCAGAGAAAAGGCCAGCAGAGCGCTATTGATATGTTTAACAAAGTAGCCCTGATGACGGCAGGTGTGATTGTGAGCACGGCTCTGGGGTCAGCTCGTCATATGGTGGCTAACAGACACGATATTGCTGCGTGTCCTGATCTCTCCATTCCCTCACAATGGCATTAGGGGCACCCCAGGGAAATAAAGAGTCCCACTCCCCTATCCCCAGTGCTCTTCAAATTAACTCCCCAGAAGGTTAAGCTCCCTGATTCATAATTATTCAAGCCCTCCACCACCAGCCCTCTCCACATCCACTTCCCAACCCCTCTCTCTCCCTCTCCCTGCCACTTCTCCTGAGTGGCACTTGGCTTTTTGTGGGAAAGCCCAGGAATTAGATTAGCTAAGCCTGACCTGTGAACGTACAGCCAGATGACGGGAGCGGGATTGGACTTGATCTCTGCCTGTCTAGCTGTCTCTCTATTCAATCTAGCTGTCTGTCTCTCATATGGTGTGTTATTGCTTGTGAGCGTCCCTATGGATGAGACTTTTTCAGTCGCAGCTATTCTGCAATTGCATATATAGCTCTCAGAGGAGCGGCCAGTGTCAAGAGTACATCTCACTTGCACGGACATGATTTGAATGATGGGAGGTGCGATTGGCCTTCAGTTCTCCCTTTGTGGGCTTGTGACAGTCTCAGTGCTGGTCTGCTCATTAAATAAGTGCCAACATCAAACAAAACATGGTGACTGTTAAGCAAAGATAGGACAGTCTTTCCACAAACTGTAGATGCAATGGCAGAACAGTCTAATACAGTCACATGATTGCAGTTTGAGGTTCTCTCCTCTTAGAGTATTATTTTTTCTTAATATCTATGATCTTAAGAGGAATGTTGGTGGTCAAAAGCAATGCCTTTAAAAGCAGTTTCATTTGAAATCAAATGCACCAGGATTATCCATGGTTTTTAAGGAATTTGCTTTTTTTCGGAGCTCACTTAGACTCTGGATTTCACTGGAAAACAAAATCTCTGAGTCAAGAAGGAGAATCTTAAATGCTGAGTGGTTATAATGAAGAGAATTTAGGTTACAAGTGTCAATTAAATCCAAAATCCACATAGGAATTTCATCAACTCTCTGAATGAGTTCTTTGCTGGAATGCAGAGTGTGAAGCTGACTCCCAAATCACCACAAAAAGAGGCTTTTAACCTCAGTGGTTTAGATTTTTACACTAGAGTAGCATTACTACTGAGGCCACGCAAAATCAACCATTAATAGTTGTCACACTTCTCAATCAGTGTAGGTCTTCTCTGGAGGAGCCATGTGCCTCTGAAGTCAATTGGGTTCCTCTGGAGGCCGAGGTAATGTAATGAGGGACCACTCTGGCTGAGGGCCGGGCTCCTTTCTCTACAATCACATAATTAATCTCCTGATTCTACCACTCACCATGTCATGACAGATACGTTTGTGTTTGGTGCATAATGGTGAAGTGTTCTGTGCTTCCCGCATGCCTCTGTTTTGGAAAACTGTTATAAAGCCCATTCCTTAACGGCCTACAGAGGGTTACGAACAAAACAACACTCCCTTTGGGCCCTATTAGGAGACAAAGAGAAACACACACACACTTCTCAAGCAGGCCCTAATAATATGTCTGCAATTTAGATAATGACTGGGAGTGAGATAAACTGAAGTGTGTATTACAGGTAATTGGATCTGCAGTGTGTTGGCTACCTAAGCATATATGGGGTTGTGTATTGTGAGCTGGTTCTTCAGCTTACAAGGGGCACTAGGAGATGGACTGTCAATGATAAGTATTGTAAGGCTTTCTAGCATATGCAGTAATAATGGCTGATTTGAGATAATTTATCTGCACACACACCCACAGACATCATCAGAGCCCGAAGCAAATCAGAACTGGCTTCAGATATCTGGCTGTGGACAAGGCAGACTTTACATCATTTCTCCTCAGATCCCCGGCTCTCGCGAGCACGTCCAGTTAGTCGGAGGATGACAAATACAACACCCGGGGCTGTCAGAATGATCAAGTTGAGAGAGTTTTTTTTCCTCCAAGGTGAAGCCTAGAAAAGTTGGAGCCATAATGAGAGTTGTCAGCCTGTGAGGTGAAGCACAGCAATGCAAGAGTGCCTTTGGGGGCCTGGTGGGCTGGATCTCCTTGGCCTTTAAAGAGATTACCTTGGCAGTGTAAGGAGCAGGTCTACCTGGAGGGTTTAGGAGAAGATAGGCCAAGTAGCCCATTACCAATACTGCAGAGGACCCTCACAAGCTTCATTAATAATCTGATGATGAATCACTTTAATTGGACCTTTATAGCTGTTGTCTAATCCCTAGTTCCATCTTTTCAACTCTATTCTTAATGGGCTGGCCGTTTGTTTTTATTTCACACAATAACAATTTTTTTTAATTGATTAAGTTTTTGTTGTTTATTTCATGAAGGATGGGTTCGATAAATAGGAATTGTGGCTAATTTGATGACTCTTTAACAAAGCGTTCTTTTCTTTCAAAATGCTTAATTTGTGGTCTTTGCTGAGATATATGGTTCAAAGTAGTGTCTGTTTTAAGACTACACACAGGGTCAGATTTCTCCCACTCTTAATTAGATGAGGGATGGTCTAATTAAATCAAATTCATTATCCTCAGCTCTAGAAATCAAGAGGCTCTATTGGAAATAAGGTTAGGTTCCCCCTCATCCATCATGCCCTAACTAACCAATTTACAGGCCAGCCTTTTGCATGAGGCATTATTACCTTGTCATAAACACTTACCTTTAAAATCCGCGAATCAAGCCGTGATATGCTAAGCTTTTATCACATTAGTTTGTGCTACTGTGTCAGCCTCTTTCTGCCTAAGATAAAGTAGGCTCCAAATAATTATATTAGCCACATAAGGCGGAGACAGCACAAACGACTTCTATTTAAAGCTGGCTGATAATTCTGTATAATTAAGACATAGTACAGTTCCTCACACAGAAGAGGGATCGAGGGCTTTTCTGTGGTGAAACAATGAAAAACAGAACAAACAGCTCTGTATTCTTGCTTCTTTTTTTAAGCAAAAGAGGTGCTATAGACTGAAAAATTACTCTAACGTCACATTTATCTGTGAAGAATTTCCCTCTCTGCTTTGGCTACATGTAATCTTAATACGGTTAACTATACACTTGGCCACAATGTCTCATTCCTGCAGCTGTGAGTCACAAGTCACTCTGCGTCCATTGTCTAGGAAGCACAAAAAGCTACCATCATGATTATTCTGAGCTCAACTGATCTATCTGAGCAGACGAGCCATTCATCATATGGCTCGTCTTTGATATTGCTGATGCCAAAAATGATTACAATTCTGTATTTTAATAAACTGTCCCTGCTATGTTTGACAGTTTAGATCTTTGCATATTTATGTCTGATTAGCGCAGGTTTAGCATGTGAATAGTCCGGTAAAGATGTGAGAATGCTGTTGCTTAAAATTTATAACAGTCCACCATAGGGCCACAAGCCCTTTAAATGTCGTGCGGTGGTGGAGCCATATTCTGAAACACATGAGGCCTGTCCTCTGATCTGTGTTGGAAAGTGAATTAGTAAGCTCCATTCTAAAGCCAGTGATAGCAATGGGCAGAGAGCAGTGATTTGTTGGCAGTGTATATTACAGCCCACGGTCAGGGAGGCAGGGATCAGAGAAGCGTGTGTGTGTGTGTGTGTGTGTGTGTGTGTGTGTGTGTGTGAGGGATAGGACAGGGGGCCTTATCACTCAGTGTTTACTCACAGTAAATTGAGCTGAAATAATAGTCTTTCTCTGAGGCCAAACAATGGAGCAGGCTGCAGGCCGAGGGCCCAGGCTGGTGCAGAGCTGGCCTGCGCCACTTCAAAATGAAAGGCTGAGCCCGGGGCCATGAGGAGGAGGCACTGTGGGAGTGGGGGCCTTTATGTGGATGGCTACACCAGTCGCGGAGCAGACACCCCTCTGACAGGCACCTGGGTAGGACAACGGGGACAGAGGAGCGTGGAGCAGAGAGGGGGGTGGAGGTTGGTGGGGGTGGAGTGATGAGGCCTCGGGGCTCTGTCATTAGGTTGGTGGTGGAAAGGAAGATGACTGCCCCGAGGACAGAGGAGCGACAGGTCCCGGTGGGACAGCAACCGCAACCTCTCATTCCCCTGGGTCTGCACCGGGACTGGTGGGATATGTCAGTCTGTTAGCCCCTCCTGCTTCAACACGTTCTCATAACCTCTGGCTATGGGTGAGCTCCAGGAGTCTAACCTGCAGAGGGAGAGTGTGTGTGTGTGTGTGTGTGTAAGCAACAGAGAGGCAGAGGCTGAAAGAGAGAGGCGTAGAGAGCATATCCATGTAGTGCACAGACCCTCCTATGCCATTGTTTCTGCGTGTGTGCATTTCAGCTGCACCTCAGCTCTGCCTCTTCCCCTTCATTTATCATTCTGCAACATAAAGTGCTGCCACAGCATTATAGAAACAGCTGCTTTTTTCAGACAGCCACAGAGAATGGGCTGCTCCCCAGCACACAAAGACACTCCTGGACCTAAAGAGAGTGTAAAATTGGTGGGTGAATACAAACCTTTTTCCTTGCTGAGAGGGCTGACCACGGGTGTCACTGCGGCAGGAGACATTGTCATCGCATCTGAAGACAAATAAGCATCCATATCGGCCCAATCATGTGTACAATGAGTGGCAGGGGCACCAGTGAGATTGGCCTTGTTCACAGCCAAATATGCATAACTACAGCTGCTGCTGCATTACACTCTCTTGAGAATTCATATCAGGCCATTTAACCAGGCCTTATATGTATGACTCATCCGAGTCGAGGGAACCTGTATCTCTGTGAGCTTCACCACAATACAATGCCAATTTATTGAATCCTGAGCTAAAGGAAAGGGAAAACAAACCCTGTCAGTGCTCTGTTAGGGGTCATAACGCAGTCACTAAAGGGCTGAGGTGACTCGAGGTAAGTGCCGCAGGGCCATGCAGATACACTGTCAGTTGGGTTTGTGGGGGAGACCAGACGTGCTGTGCCATGCTTCACTCTTCCATTCCGTGCCTTAAAGGCTCCACGTGGAGAAAAGGGAATTTTGTCGAACCTGTTCTCTTCCAGCTGGAGAGATGAGATTTTACACTCTGCCAACCACATGACAGAGAAATGCCTGGTGTGCGAATGTGTGGGTGTGTGGGAAAGACAGAGGAAAGTAGAGAGAAAGAGCAGAAAGGGCATCAGACAACTCCTTTGCCAGACCTCCTGGGGCAAAATGCATGCTTGAATACTTTAAAACATGAACAAAATAGTTTCACAGTAACATTAGCCGCTGCGATGGAGAGAGAATTTCCCTTCCCAAAATTAAACACACAAGCACGCACATACACAATGCAGGTTGCAGCAAGTCCAGACAATTCATTTATTGTTCTTTTAGGGTTATTTGTACCTTGTGTGGAATGTATAACATAGATAACAACGATGAAATTATCAACAGAAATGTTTTGTGCTGCAGGTGTTTTTGTTAGAGCTAATACTAACATTAAAACAACACAATTTTGTTCTACAAATTTCAGATATAACAATGATTTGCAATGAAATCTGTGAGTATGCAATTTTTTTCAAAGCAAGTAGCATCAGAAATATATGTACACCATAGATGATTTTGCAGTAAATGTGTATACTTTTATCAACATGTCTGCCCTGGCATGTGAAGGAATAAGTATTCAGATCCTTTACTTAAATAAAAGTAGCAATACTGCAATGTAAAAATACTAGTATATAGTCCTGCTTTGAAAATGCCACTTGAGTAAAAGTTAAAAAAAAAAGTACAATAAAGTACCCATAATTAAAAAATATGGCCCTTGTGAGTGTTATGTATTAGATTATTGGATTATTAGTAATATTTTACTGTACTTGGTCAAGATGGAGCTAATTTTATGTGCTGTTTTTTATGAGTTTATAAGATCAACATATATTTTGTATTTAAAGTCTTAATCTGTAAAGTAACTACAGCTGTAGTGGAGTAAAAAGTACAATTTCCCCTCTGAATTATAGTGGAGTAGAAGTATAAAGTAGCATTAAACAAAAATAATCAAGTAAATAACAAGTACCTCAAATTTTTACTTAAGTACGGGTGCTTAAATAAATGTATTTAGTTACATTCCACCAATGGTCAATTATAGCTAACACTAAGGGTAATGGGTATTTCAGATATAACTATTATTGTTCTGCACCTATATGCATATGTGAATACACAAATGGTAACCATATTCATGCAAGAATTGAATAACATAAAGTACCAGAAATCAGTGTCTAATTTTAAACAGAAATAAATATGACTGTGTTGCAGATCAACTCTTACTAGCTCCCTTGACAAACCATTCATAAAAGAAAATATCAAGTAAATTGCAGTAAATTTAATTGGATTACTTTTAACAACATGTCTATCGTATGTGCCCTGGCTGATCTGAACGCTGCTTGTTATATTTTAAAACCTCTCTACCTTCATTTTATTGGGTCAGAAGTAACTGGGTGATCCATGGTAGATAAAATGGGGAGCACTTGGCATTTTGTTGAACAGAACGTGATTCTTTATTAGAGCTTTACATCATGTTTTTTATTCTTCTAATATAAATTCCCTTTTATGTTTGACTCCCTTAGCCAGGCACTCTTAAATCAAACCAATAGGGAAAGAATGTTTGGGTTTTTTTTAAAGATAATGATGATGCAAAATGACCTTTCTTTCTTGACCCAAAGATCCCTGGAATTTGTAGGTGGTCTCAGTAATATAGCTGATGGTCTTTAGTGAAACAGCAGGTTTTTGGTTTGCTCTGCGGTGTGTGTGCGCCCCTCTGTCTGTTTGACACATTCCAACACTGCACCCCTCTCCAAGGCTCCTAACTACCAGTCAGTCGCCATGGTTACAGCCATACATCCATGCCAGCCCTTCACACTCAAAGACATATTTGTTTGGCTAGTGTAGCTACGTTCCTGACAAAAAAACACAGCTTTTTAGCATAACACCTGCTAATCTTGGGATTTAGCCCTTTGAAGAGGATTGCTGATCAGAAATTCAAATATATTATTTGAATGCTAATCTGAATGTTAATCCCTGGCCCCCGGGTCTTAAAGCATCCTGTCTTTCAATAACAATGTTTATTTTTCATTTGCTTTCCCTTTTTCATTTTCTCTCACCCCCGCCCTCCCACCCCTTATTTATCTGCGGAGTCCCTTAAGGATATTAAAGGTGGACTCATCTTTTAAAGTATGTGGCAATTTAAAAGCATCAATGATTTGGATGCTCCTATAGACATGGGTTATTATCATTCGTTTTGATGAGAATTTAAATTGAAGGTTGAGGTTGCCTTGGGTGAAATGCATGGTATCGATCCTGCTTAATTGATGTATCCTACCACAGTCTTTCAGACACCGCCATCTTCTGATTTTCACGATCTAATCTCAGCCATGGCTAATTTTAAAACTCAGTTTCACTATCTTCTTTAAAATTCTTAATCTCAGATATATGATGATGAATATTGTGATGTCCATATGTCATGAAAATGGCAATACCATTTATTCTATTTAATTTTTTTCTTTGCACTATTTTCATTATAGTTCTTCTCATGACATAGCATGACTGTGTATCTGTGTGGCTGAATGTTAGCAACTAAAGGAGATGGCTAATCTGGGTGTTCTTTAAATTATGTTTTAGTTCGGATAAATAAATGGCAACAACATAAAGGAGAAAATAATGACAGACGGACCAGACCAAAACATATACATCCTTATAAAAACTACTGCTGCTTATTTACTTATCTGAGTAGTTAAAATGATGCACATTATTATATAATTGCTTACTGTATATCTTTATCCATCCAGCAGACTTTACCATGCTTGGTGTTCTTCTGATATCTGCTTCTGTAGTGCTGACTTTTGTCTTAGTTAAGACACAGAGACAGAGAATGAAGGGCAGCAGGATCACAAACACATGAATCCGGATCTTGTGAACAGCGTCTAATTCCTGGTTGCCTCACATTCTCTCCCCCCAAACTAATTTTGGGCTTAGACTGAATCTCTGTTAAGTAAACAGAGCCCCCTCATACAAGCAGCCTCCATCAGAATGATCTCCAGATCATCTCTGCCCATTAAAACCTGGGCAAACACTTTACTTCACACCAATATACTTAAGATTGGAGGAAGAGAAGAAGGGGAAACACACAAGGGCTTTTTTTCAGTCTTTCCCAGATTGTCCCTCTTTCTCCTTTGCTACCTATTAATCCAGTATCTTTCAGCCCTGGTAAACTCCTCAAGATGGACATTGCTTGGTTTAGGGTGGAAAGGGGTCAAGCTCCACTGGCCTCTGCACAGAGCTGTGGAATTTTTCATTAGTGCACAGCTGGGTCACAAGTGGCTCCAAAGCCGTCTTAATATTGTGTAGGCCCACAGATTAGGAGCGGAGAAAAGAAGCCAAAGCGTGATGCTCTCCACCAGACCCTGTCTTTGCATATTTGCAGACTTGTGCTTTAGAACACCTCATATTACTGTTTGTTTTATTTCTTAGACCCAGAACCTCTGGGTCAATAGTAATTATAAAGCCCTCCAATCCAAATGTTGTTTTTTAACCATTCCAGCGCTGAATATGTAAGATGAGTCCATTTATTTTCTTACAATAAAGAAAGTAAAGTATCTTAGCGTTGGTCGAAGCTTCCCCTACTTTTTCACTGCATTATTTAATCTAGTCTTTGAGAATTTATTGTGATTTGGGCATGAGATCATAATTGTTTTTATTCCTCCAAAACTGATATAAGCATTGTGACTTGCAGTCAACTCCTGAGTCAATCTCTCATTAAAAAAAAAAAAATACAAGTAAAAAAATAAACCTTGTGTATCTGTGGGCAGTTATAGACAGCCATAGCTCTATAACATGTGATAGCCATTACACTTATTGTAGCCATCACTCTCTCCGCTCTCCCAGCTCTTTCAGAAGCTGCAATCACTCGCGGTGGCTTGTCGAGCGGGCCAAGCCCTTAATGGCGGGCTCTGCTCCACCTCACGCAGATTAGCTTGGAAGGGACGGACAAACAGAGACCCTGCAATGGAATTATAAAGAATATATAAAATGGGTGCAGATGATTTTACAGGTGCTTTTAATGGGAGCTGTCCAGGGACTCTCTGTTCGGTTCTTGGCGTCTTGCTTTAAGAGGGACCGCGTTGTAAACATGTCACATCTCCAGCGGTGATAGCCCTTACAAACTGCTTCACTTACTGGAATGACAAAAGGCAGAGCACAGCACTTTATAACAGCCTTGTAATTCACAGTCTTTTCATTTATTTGTTTAAGGATCAACTCTACTTTAAGAACAGGTAAAAAATAAGCAGCAAAAAAAAAAGCCAAAATGCAAAAAACATACATCTTTACAGTCATCATTTCCTCACTGGTGCTGTTGCTCAGAGTATTGTTTGTTAGGAGCTCTAAAAACTGAGCCTAAATGCGATGTTGCACTCATTTTACATACTCAGGAACACCAGCTGTCCAAACAGCATCATGTGTGCCTGCCTGCTTACTCTTGTATTTAGATGTGTACTTAGCCTCCTCTGCTGCCCAATACACTGTCCTTTTCACTCCATGAGCTTTGTTCTACCTGTGTGGCTGGGGAGGATTATTTCCATGCTGTTTTCCTAGTGACTCATTAGCAGATACATGTGAAGGAGAAGCATTGGGTCGCTTGATGCTGCAAGACAATTCTCGGCATACCGCTGTTGCTTTGGAGCTTTGTACGAACACGCAGCAGTGACTGTATGTAGCGTTGTGTGTAGCCTTATTATATATCTCTCATATCTCATATAGTTTGACACCAAGGTAGACTAATTATGAAAGAAACATGCACACTATTTGCATGTTTTTTAGGTTCTTGCAGTTAGAATACACATCCTCTCTAAACTGTATTTCAAGTGTTGAATAATCTGTGAAACACACAGCCCCTGGAATGAGATCATTTGAATAACGACTTAAGGGTTAGGATTTCTTTGTGCAGCTGTGCAGTATAGCGTTATGTACAGATATGCCTGGGATGTCTGTCTGGCCAGGGACTCGTCTGAGGAGCCGCACATTCCAGCACAGAGGAGCTCATGCTGCCATAGAAATAACGTGGCCATATTTATTTTCACAATAGCGGACGTGTGGGATAGATGATCCTGGAAACACTTTGCTCCGGACTAACTGTAACCGGTGTCTTTTTACAGATTCACTATAGTTCTGTTCAGCAGCTATTACTAACTGTGTTCCCTCTGAGATGTAGGGCAGGTGCATATGCATACACTAACACGTCGAACACGTCTCCGCTATTATCTTTGCTATGCCAAGTGCAATCTGCTCATCTCATTCCTCCCCTGTGAGCTTGCAGGCAGCCGGTGCTGCGCTTTAGTGCGAGGAACAAGAAAACCCTGTGGCCAGAGCCGTGTGATGAAGAAGGCACCTTTGGGCCATTAGTGGTGTACACATCTCCCGTTAATGTGTTTTACTTTTACCTGCTGGGAGTTTAATTAAAAAACAAAGAGCCTCAATTTAAAGGCCATTATTATGCTAATGTAGTAAGCACGGGATGGTGATTAAGCAGCTTTTAGAGCTGACTGGAGCTGGCCCTTGGGATCAGAAGGATGGCACTTTTTTATTTGGCTTCATTACTCTCCATGAATCTATGCTCCAAAGAGAAATGCTGATACTATGAAACAAGGTCAGCTACTGAGATCATTAATGGAGAGAGCATATGTCCCACTTTTTTGTACTGTACTACTCATGCAGACTAGAAAGTTTGTGTTAACCTCCTTTTCATAGAGACAGAATGAATCAGGATATGTTTTAGCCTCTTTTGTTTACACGTGCACATCCATTGTCTTAAAGAAAAACTTTCTTTTGGAATCTACTTTTATCATCTGTCCCTCTGCAAGCAATCAAACACTTGCATTAGCTAAATTCAGGTTGCTATTTTTAAACCAGTGCGGTCAACATCTAGTGCCTGCTTCATCTAGAGGACAACAGGACCATACATAACAAAGTAATTTTCATGATGTTGAGTCAAAGTTGAAAAGGTTTGCCTTCAACATCTGGGCATCAAATGTTTTCCTCTGAAGCTCTTGATACTGTTTCTAAGAACCAATTTTCTCATACTATGGCATGTCTCATGAGGAGCTGAGTAGTGGCTGTTCATCAGTTCGGAGACCTCTGTTTGTCTCTTTGAGACAGATATGTTTGTTGTAAACAGAACAAGATACCACCTGAAATCTGGATGAGAAATTAGCTATTTTATTCAATTTGATTGAATTTGGTTAAAATATGTGAAAACTTTAAAGCAATAGTTTTTGACACTTTAAGAAATCTGTTTGCCGTGAGTTAGATGAGAAGATCAATACCACTCTTATATCCGTTCAGTAAATATAAGGCTACATCCAGCAGCCAGTTAGCTTAGCTTAGCATAAAGACTAGGAACGAAGAAACAGCTAGCCTGGATCTGTACAAAGGAATTTAAAAAACGCCTACCAGCACCTCTACAAACATTTAAATGTCAAATGAAAAGTTGCAGTCTTACAAGGGATTATGTGCCATACTATTTCTGGTTATTTAGTTCATTTTAGAGGTGGTGGTAGGCAGGTGGTATTTTGTTGCCTTTGGACAGAGCCAGGCTAGCTGTTTCCATGTTTCAAGTCTTGATACTAAGTTATGCTAACCAACTGCCCTTATATTTGCCCAGACAGATATGAGAGTGGTACTAATCTTCTAATCTAACTCCCAGCAAGAAAGAAAATAAGCATATTTCCGAAAATGTTGAACTTTTACTTACATTTTTTTACATGCCTGTTTCACCCTGTTTTCAATCTTTATGCTAAGGTAAGCTAACTGACTACTGGCCATAGCCATATAATTAGCTGACAGATATGACAGTGGTATCAATCTTATCATATAATTCTTGACAAGAATTTCCCCAATAACTTCAAACTATTCTGTTAAGTCGCAAAGAAGCCTTCAAATATCCTGGTCAGCTATGCTTAGCTGCTGAGAAAAGACTGATTTGAGATGTAGCTTCTAAATCAGGAAATATCAAGCGTGCATGTTTGACCGATTGCTCCACATGCCCTTCGTCCTGCCCGGAGGCCCTTGTGTGACCTGCCTCTCGGGCCTCATCTCTCACCTCAGCAATGATTGGCATGGCCACGGGTTTCCTGCTCAAACACGAGAGCCCATCTTCAAAGTAATAGCTTACAGCTGCTGCCTGGATAATCCTCATCCCCTCTGTCTTTGAAGGGATGCGGTGACATAATAGCCCAGGCTATTCTTCCCTAAATTGTTATGGTGTTTCTCCGAGTGTTGTTCAATAGCAAAAGGAGAGTAGGTGAGACTGTTGCACGTGTTGCTAAATGTAGCATGATTATCAAGCGCCATAAGCAGCTCCAATCTCTCCCCCCTTCCCCTCTTCTCTCTCTTATTCTTCTGGGTTTCTTTTATCCCGCCCAGTCCTCCTGATGCTTATCACTATGGCAGAAGCATTAAATGTAATGTCTGTAGATGGGAAATCATTGGCAACATGTGGTGAGAGCTTAAGATGTTGTCACACTTTAAGTTGCCTATAATCTGTTCAAAGGGAGAGTGCATAGTTCTCCAGAGTGCCTGGAAAAGGGGGGAAGAAGAAGAGCAGCAGAGAGGCCAAAGTCTCTCAGCTGCACTTGGCTCGGCTGAAGTGTTCATCAGACAAAATAACTGTCGATCCCTGTTGGCTTTTGTCTTCTTCATAATGCTCTTTTTTTGTTCTCCTCTGTGTTTTTTTGCTTTTGCTAAAAACACAGCTTGTAGCATTACAAGCCTCAACAGTGTGATAATCGGTCACGGAGAGGAGGAGAAAACCATAGACAACGTAAGAAAGAACAGACAAGGGATTACAGGTATGTGAACACAGGATTAAAAAGAGGGATGTAATGATTCCTCTGGGAGAGAGCTATGTGCTGAGATGGGCTCTTTTTTTTTCATTTTTCATTCAGCCCAGTTCTGGGGAGGACTGGGTAAATATTGACAGTTCTCTCTGCTTGAGATGCGGCCATTGATCCACACAAGAGGGTCTCATCGCTTGATCTGTGCGCTCAGGTGTGGGAGGAGGAAAAGCGAGAGCTGGGACGTGGGTTGTCATGCTGGTGGTCTTCTTTGTGGTGTCTTTTAAGACAGACTAGCTTAAGGGTGCCTCTGCAACACCGGGAGTCATGTTACCCAAGCAGCTGAATGTCCAGAAAGTGGATTTTAGGTGAATACAAGTCTTAGTGGGATGGGTCACTGGGATCAAGTAGAGGCAGAACGTGGTAAATGATCACCTAAATCACTCTAAGTCTGATTCCAGTCACACCTACAGCATTTTGATATCTTTAATATCCCAGTAGAGCTTTACAGAGAGCTGTGAAGCTGTGTCCTTTTCCACTAACGTTATCAACAGTCCCTGTTGATATGTTTTTCTATATATAAAATCAGCATTTACATCTTCTCCTCTGTCTCCTGTTGGCATGCTGGCCCACTAGCCTGGTCCTCAAACCACTAATCAGGTAATGTTGGAGAGGTTGAATGGCGTGCCTCCCCCTGGTCAACCTTCACTGCTCACACAGTGGTGTTGTTTTAAAGAGCATTCTTTAGCAGCTGAACTTGGAAAGGTATTAAAGTGGGATTAGGCTCCTCCACAATCCACTGCTTGTGTCATTCAGGGAGTTTGTGTTCTCCTCTCCCCACTGCCACCTCCCCACTCCTCCTCTGTTTGATTGTGGCTAGCCGCAGGAGTGGGACAGACTGTGCCTTTCAAAGGAGAGGGGTAGGGTTAAATCCCTAGTCCACTGCTCCCTGCTAATTCTCCTTGTTCCTTAGAGAAGGATTTACTTCTGCTGCCAGCTTCTCAAAGGCCTTCTCTGCCCATCCGAAAAGTCGCCGTTGCCTTCCTGTGGAGGTGTGGTTGCCATAGAAGGGGCGTCATGCATGGCTATTCCATCTGAACCCCGCTGAGAATGGGGACCAGGGACTGAAAACAGGCAAAAAGTCCGGATTAGACCCGAGGATAAAGCAGGACAGGAAGATTCCAGAAGGGACGAATAGGAATTACAGCAGCAAAAATAATGCAAAGTGACAGGGAGGGGAAATAGAAAAATAATGGCTTACAAGATTAGACTCGGCGAGGAGAAAGAAGAAAGAAAAGAGGTCTGAATGAGAATGTTTTCATCTAGATGAGAAGATTTGAGAGAGCGGTCGTAGGTGAATGCGGAGTCCTGGACGTTTCAAAACCGTGCTAACAAGTCATTTCCTCAACTTTTTGCTCTCTTTCTTAGCCTAAGCCGGCAATCATTAGCTAAACATTAGAGTTAGAGCTGGGAACTTGTCTTGACAGATTCATCACCTCTTTTCCCCTGATCCCAGCATGTAACACACTAATCCTTCTAAAAACTAGAAACAAGGCCCTGAATATTCAATTTATCTTTACAGGAGTGTGTCGATGTAAGTTTTCCTTTCTTACATTTTTTTTTTTTTTCAGATTTTTTTTTTTTATTAGTAGAGTTGTTCTTGCCTTTCGTTTTTTTTTTTTTTTTTTTGGGGTAAGTGTCCAAACTTGGAGGTTTGTTTAGAAGATAGATCCAGGTTGGCAGGTCACTTAAACTAGAACCCTGCTTGTTTGAGAAACATGCCAACATTTCTTTTTCAAGGGATTATCCTTGAGGTTTTTCCATAGTTGAATAATAATCTTCTTAACTTATTGTAATAAATGAAAGATTAAAGGATTTCATGAACTCAGTGAGTGCCAGTTTTTGATATCTGTTGTTTTGCTGCTGCATGATAGTTAAAAAGAAAATAAGACGCTATAACTGCCATTTTCTGTGCCAGATACAGGTGGTGATTTTGATCATAATGGATGAAACCAGTACAATAACCTGTCAGTTGATGTGATGTAATTAAGATAACATAAAATTTAGCTCTCCTGATGCTGATCGGATGAGCAGAAGTGAAGCAATTATTTTACAAAGATGCATAGACAATAACAAAAAACACACTATCTTGTTTCCAGCGTGCATACAGCTGCTCATACACATGCACTTACACGTGTGAACACACGCGCGCGCACACACACCATATCAGAACTCAATCAGCACCTATAACAACATTACCATAACAAAACCATCCTTTGGTTTCCCTCCGCTCATATTTACACATTATATTCATCACTATCGCTCATCCCTGTCCTGAACCAGCAGATGATGTCAATTGCTCCTCATGCTGCCTCCCTGCCCTGCACAATGAAATAGATGTTCACCACAAATAGATAGGCGGTTGCCAGCTGTCTTCCAGACCAGGGCAAACAAAGAGGCCACTAATAAATCCAGCTTTACGGCTGGACAAGATCAACCACACTCCCGGCCTTCTTGTTCCATTTAATGTGGCTTCTTCTGAACAACAGAGAACGAATTAAATGCCTCTCAGTCACCAATAAAACAATGCAAACATCTTCCTGAAAGGATATAAAAGAAGATGGAGGTGTTGTCTAGGAAATGGTGATAGAGGCAGTGTTGCACCATAGAGGCATTATATTAGACAGTAAGATGAAATATGAACAGACTAGAGGACAGCCCAGTAGTCAGCAATGAATCATGGTCTCTGATATGGTATCTGATGTGGATATGAAAGAACTGTAAATTGTCAGCAGAGGCTTGATTGGGATCATCAGGATTCTGTGATCAGTGCACTAGAACATGATCCAGCCTCTTTTTTAGATTTGTGAGGCGGTTTGGGTGCCCATGACTGAGCTCACTTGGAATGATGCGGGGCTGGGCCCACCCCAGAAATTTTAACAGATGAGCTGCTGCCAAAGGAGTCACCTCCTTGGCTGCCCACAGGATCAGCAAGCCAACTTGACTCTTAATCAAAAACCCTTGATGGGCAACTCAAGAAAAGGCTATGGGACAAAATAAAGCCACACGCCTCGACAAAGAAAAGCACTTAAAGTGAGACTATGTAACTTTTGCCGAACAGCAGCCACTGTGGCCACGAGTAGCAAATGTAGGGTAATGAAAAATGCTCAAACATAGTGTAATAGTAGCACAAGTAGAGAAGAAGTCTGTGAACCACCCCAATAATGTCACAGTAGCTGCACAGCATTATCTATCTAAAGTATGCTAACATTAGCCACCATAATCTACTGGTCATACCAGATCAAGGAAGGCTGTAGCAGCGAAACCCCTGAGTGTATTGAGCTGAGCAAGGGTGCATTTTGTTTCTTATGAATTTAACTTTTCATATTTAAAATAATGAATGCCCCATTTCTTCTCTCAGAAGTTAAATAATGTTGCTTTAAACAACACAATTTTCTCATCGTGTCATCAGCACACCTGCAATCATCTTTTTTTCTTGTTCTATAGGTTGTTTGCGACCAAGTGCAGCGGCTGCATGGAGAAAATTGCCCCCACAGAGTTTGTGATGCGCGCTCTGGAGTGTGTCTACCACCTGAACTGCTTCTGCTGCTGCGTGTGTGACCGGCAGCTGAGGAAGGGCGACGAGTTTGTCCTGAAGGAGGGTCAGCTGCTGTGCAAGATCGACTATGAGAGGGAGAAGGACTTACTCAGCTCGGTTAGCCCGGATGACTCAGACTCAGGT
The DNA here is from genome assembly GCF_020085105.1 of Siniperca chuatsi. Lineage (NCBI taxonomy): Eukaryota > Metazoa > Chordata > Actinopteri > Centrarchiformes > Sinipercidae > Siniperca > Siniperca chuatsi. The sequence continues at coordinate 12,343,377 of NC_058046.1, read as the reverse complement.
GAGCTCTCTGCACCCTCTCGCACAAGAGCGAGAACAACACGGACGTGCTATCACCATATGGCACCAGGGTGTTGTATTCTGTGTGCTCTGTTCCATCACATTGGTAGCCAACATAGACATCCACCATAACAGATCTAAACTGAATCTAACTGGTTTTAGTACTATGTTAGTAATATTAAAAGAAAAAAAAACAATATTTATTTGTCCTTGAACTAGTCTGCTAGGACATCTGCGATTTTTTAAAGATCTTGCATGCAGCCCAGGCAGTAAAAACTTCTAACATGGCTCCATCTGCAGCTTTTCAATAGCTGATTTTGTAGCATTCTCATTCAAGCAGGGAGCGTAGGTTTATGATACAGTAGGAAGTGGAAACAGGACGAAGCCAAGCCACCCTGAATTAATGGCTCTCCATGCGTGGGCAGGATCTGGTGCTGGAAAGAATTAAATCACTGTATCATGGTGAGTGACAGAGGGATTTGGGGCCTTTCTGCAGAAAGCCTGCTCCTCTGCTCTTATCAGCTCCTCGCCTATAGCCTCCACACACAATGAGGCATCTCGCCAAGCCTCACTGTTCACTACCATCTGGCTCACATTTAGACATGCACAAAAGCGGGGAATTTGTCAAATACATCTGTGCCTGTGTCAACTTTTGTCAACTTGTGGGAATATTTGCTCTGCGTCTTCCTCGTTTGGTTGTGTCCCAGCGTATCAGACAGGCATGTCTTTTGTGCAAGTCTCCTGATTTCAACATGGAGAAAATGTTGACATGAACAGCGGTTAACCTCGGCATGTGGCAGATGAAATGTAGGTTTTCAGCAGAGAAATGTAGATACGTATCGGATAACAGGAGACACAGAGACATCATATGTGACTCCCCTTACAACCACTAGGCCCCAAAATCATTAGGATTCATTAACAACACTGCTACTTTTGATTTGGAAACACTTGTTTTCAGCCCCACATAGAAGGATAATCAATGTTTTGTTTTTACTCATTAATTTTTCATGTTGTGTTTACATAGCATTGTGACTTTTGTGGCAGGTGAACCTGAAATGCATGGGTCACTACAGAATTTCTCCACTTCTAACATTGAATTTAGTGACATAGTTCATAAATTAATTTATTTACCCCTAATAGTGGATAAACTTTGACAATACAGTGTATGTAACAAGTTTGCAAGTTTCATATTGTTTCATGTTCAGTGTATTACATTTTACAAGTACTCTTTAAGTAATGAATTGTTCTGGGAGAGTATTGAGTATGTAGTTGTTGTTTGTAGTAGCTGCAAACAGCAAGCTGACTTTAATGTAAAAATTTTTAATAACAGAAATCTAATAAAACCAAGTTATTATTTCGTTTTAATGGTACGTTGTAGGATAGAAGCATAAAAATTACACAGATTTCACTACCCAAAACTGTAATATCCTGCTGCTGACAGTAAAAATCTAGCAATCCATATGAAAGTTGTCATTATTTGAAGGTCTGAAATAAAAAACTTTCTAGCTGTGTCATGGGAGATGCATTTGCCATATGTTGCCTTTTTTATTTTTGCACTTGATGTAGTATTCTTATCAGAGATTGATTTAGTGTAAATTGGAGTGCAATAAATTACATGTGACACAGTGTCCAGTTCAATGACAGATGTGCATATTTCACTGTGCTCTCCAAGAGCAATAGCCATAGACTTCTGTAAGTCTAATCATACATGTGGCCTTTTCCTTTTGTAATAAATTGATAACAAAGTATCAAAAACACATGTGTCTCCTTTGATTATGCACTTGTGGTGTGTGAATCTCCTAGAACAGGGAAGAACAAAAATATATTTATCAGCAGACTGTCACTGACTAAAAGGGTGTAGTCAGTTCAAGCTTGTGCTGACGATGACTCTTTCTGCAGAGAAAAGTGACGATGAGGAGTTGGACATCAAGCCAGAGAAAGGCATAGGAGGCCAGGGGAAGGGGGATGATGCGAAGGATCCCAGGAGGCCCAAAAGACCTCGAACTATTCTGACCACTCAACAGAGACGGGCCTTCAAGGCCTCCTTTGAGGTGTCCTCAAAACCCTGCAGAAAGGTAAGACAAAGCTTAAATAATCTGCTACAACAAAGTGAGGAAAATGTAACCCTTTTTTTGATATTCCCTGGTCTGCATTTGGAGTAAAGGATATTTAGATGCCGACCACAAGCCCTACAGTAGTTTCACAAATAAAATTCTCAAATTAAAAAAAACCTCCCCCACCTCAGAGCTGAGCTTTGAAGTGGCAAACAGCATTCTGTTCTGTGTTAACTGAGGCAGGCTGGTGTAACGCAGTCCGCCTGCACCAAATGTCATACTGAGATAGGAGAACTGCCTCCATGGCCCGGGCCCTAAAACAGGCGTTGCACCCGGGCCAAGGCTTTGAAGAGGCAATAACCAAGCAGTCCAAAAAGACCACTGCATTCATTCAACATTCACTGAAATCAAAGCGAATCAAAGAGGCAATGTGCCTTTTGGGAAACATGGAAGATATGTTAAGGAGGCAAAGTATTTCAGTGTGCTGTGAAGTGTGTGTTGTTTTCTTGTGTGATGCTGGAAATCTTTTGTCTCGATGGTTTCAGGTGAGGGAGACGCTGGCTGCAGAGACAGGACTCAGTGTTCGGGTGGTGCAGGTGTGGTTTCAGAACCAGAGAGCTAAGGTGAGAGCAGCTAACACAGGAGAAATTAGATTTCGTGTCTGCATATAACAGCCTTGTTCCATCTTAGAGTCCAGCTAATAAATCACCACAACTATGTGTGTTAAACTTATCACTGCATTCCTTTTACAAATGTAAAAAAAAAAAACCCAAGGAGTTGCAAATCTCGCTCACTCTTGCATTAAATGTCTACACCCTCCTCTTTTCTGATTATTATCTTGTGAAAACCTTTGATACTTGACAATGAAGTGCACTCAGATACAGATTTTGTGCAGTTCATTCGAGGGTGAACAGCGAGGAGCATCCTTTTTAAATTAAAGAGCGCCTGTTAGTTTTGGGGGTTCATCACAACTTTGACTCCTTCGTTTCAGATGAAGAAGTTGGCAAGAAGACAGCAGCAACAACAAGAACAACAGAATTCTCAGAGACTTGGCCAAGGTATGATACTGCACATACCCTGCACACACAAAGGAGACTCATTGTCTCAAAGCTTTCTCTGGAAAATTGTTTAGTAGCTCTATATTCACAATTTTCTTTCACATTTTCAGAATTGTAAAAGCCCCCTTTCACTCAAAAATGTGTTTTGCTAATTGCTACTTCGCTTGGTTGTATGAGCTTCACTGTGCAGAGTGATGTATGTGCACAGTTTGACACTAGAAGGCTGTTTTCACATTTGTCTGCTGAAGGGGGAAAGTTTCTCTGTGCTTACCTTAAATCTGAGTTTAACACGTGTACATGTTTTGTTTTGTTTTTTAGACATGACAACTAGAAGCCAATCATGGTCCAGTATGAAACTTACACAAGTGTTATGTGGAAACATACGATATTCATAGATTCTGGATGAGGGAGAAGGAGTAGATATGAATTTTTACCCAATTGAACCTTTTTTGTGGATAAAAACATATTAGACACAAATTATTATTTAAAGCAGATAATTTTTATATGTCATATAACATGTCTGGAGGGGGTCTTTAAGTTTTTCGTATCATGGTAATATATTGTTTTAAATGTTGACATCAAGCTAGTTAGAAGCCGTACATGAGTACTTATTTTTGGTGACTGCTAAACAGCAATATCATGAAAACCACTGAATCAGAAAATATGACCTTCTTCTCTTCTGTATGTTGAGTTGCAGTATAGTCAAATGTGTTGTGAGAAAAGAGCTTGTCTGAGAAAAGAGTTTACAAATTCAATAATTACACTGAATAACAGATTCAAATTCTGTCTGGAAGCCAAACAAAATGAACGGCAGACGTCATTTTGCAAAGCCACTGCAAAGCAAAGTGCAGGGGGGATGGGCCCCAGTCATGTAGCCACAAGAGTTTTGTGTCCCTCTCACAAGACAGTTAGCCCAGAGCAGTGTTTGTGAAGGGAATTATGGGAGAAGCCACAGGAAGGACTTCTGTAGGTTTCCATGGAAATACTAACAGACACAGGCAAGCAATCCAGGTATTTGGAGGTTATTACAGCTATCTCACAAGCACCAGACTCTTAGAACTTTTTTTTTTTACATAGTATTTATATCTACATAGTATTTTCTGTAATGGTTTTCCCTATTTTCTCTCATTTCCTTGCAGAGGTAATGTCCAATCGGATGGAGGGGATGATGAACTCCTTCACACCGCTGGCTCCGCCGCAGCAGCAGCTGGTCGCCATGGATCAGAACGGTTACAGCACAGACCCGTTCCAACAGGGGCTCACCCCCCCACAGATGCCCGGGGACCACATGAACCCATATGGTGAGCATCTACCAACTCCCACCTCCCCAACCCTTTACCAAAAAAAACACACACACACCCACTCCTGCTCTAAAACACACACACATGCCTGTCCCTTAATTAACCTCATAGCTCCCCAATGTGGGACATGTGTTCAGGCCACAGCTCCCCTGATTTAAGCCGCTCACAGAGACGTACGATCAGCTTCTCCTCCCACATGAGATAACACAAGCACACTCATAAGCTATTGGGTTTTGAAGTTCATTTTCAAATCTGTTTAATATGGTTTTAACTCTCCGCCTCCAGTTCTGAGACATGCCCTGTTACTGATGATGTTTTCCAATGGTGGTAAAAACATGTGGTCAGTGTGGACAGTTTGAGATAAAGTGCAATCCAAACAATGATTGAGGGTTGTGTGAGCTAATGAATCAGAATGGGAAAACAACAAGTCTCTGATTTCAGTGTGATACAGGAAAGAATTAAAAGGCAAACAATGAGGGGGGGGATCAGTCAATCAAGTGTTAGTCCACAGGATGTAACTGGAATAACACATTTCTAAGTGATGTCCTCAACAAGCCCCAGAGGGACCATTTCCTGAAGTTCATAACTTCCTTATAATTTGCCTCCATTTAGTTCTTCTCGGTAGTAAGAACCCAAATCCCCAGTCTCATCACTCTCCTTTGGTTTGGGGAAAAGAACAATATTGGCAAGGCATTAAAAGATGTGTCTCAAATCACTGTCCCCGTTTTGTGCAACACTATCATTAAGATCCAGAGTGTAATAAAGTTAACTATTCCCTCCAGAGAAATAACATGTTGAGGTTTTATGAAAGGCGGAACCAGTTGCTATTAACCAGATCTTATAGGAGGATGCCCCTTGTTTACATGCTCCCTCATAGACCAGAATTGTCCCAGCGAGGGCAGCAAAAAGTGAGCTTTGATGATAACTAACAAAACACTTCTCCCAATTGTGATGACACACAACAGCAATTTCTCAAAGCGACTATTAGTAATTATAATTTCCCAACGCTGCTATAAATCTCAAATACAAGATTGTATTGATTTCATAGTCAGAGTGGGTTTTTGAATGACGCCTCTGCCACTGAATCCTGACGTCTATCTTCGTATTGTCTCTCTCCGCAGGTAATGATTCTGCATTCCATGACATAGACAGTGACACGTCTTTAACCAGCCTCAGTGACTGCTTCATGGCATCATCGGAAGTCAACTCCATGCAGGCCCGCGTGGGGAACCCCATCGACCGCCTCTACTCCATGCAGAACTCTTATTTTGCATCATGAAAGAGAGGCGAGCAAAAAACATCAGCACAGAATAAACTGCCCGTCTCAACCTAAAGCGCGACGGCCAGGAGTTTCTACACTAACACGGACACGACAGAAGAAACTCCTCCTTGCAGTAGCTCCTGGTTATGTGCTGAAGCTTACTCAAAGATAGTAAAACCACTTGTTGTAGGACAGTGAAGATTCCTGGGGAAAAAGACTTAAATATGTTAGAGATTATTCGGTAGGATTGCTTATCTGTCACAGGAGATATTACTCTTTTCTTTGTTCACTTAAAGAAAACAAGTAGATATTGAAGCCACTGATTACACTCTCTCAAACCAAATAAACACAGTGAATTTATACAGTGCATGATCAATTGTAAACTAAAACTTTTTGTAAGCCCCCCCTGGTGAAGATGTGGTGTTTGGACTGTTTCTTCTTTACACTACATGGATTTCCATGTTCACCGTTAGCATTTTGATCACTTTCAATAGGTTTAGATATTGTGTTAATAGTAAATAGGTGCAGCATGTCTGCAAGAGTGACTGTACATTTGTGTATGTATGAGAGTTTGTGGTAAGAAAGAATTGTTTAGAGGAGAAAAAAAGTGGAGAATTTGGTGGACAAGTAGGATCAGTGAAGTGTAAATACTCTCCCCAGGCAAATTGGATGTGCATGTTAAAAATGGAAAGCATTCTATTTATTTAACTATAACAGGCTCTTGAAGGTGCATATTAAAACTGAAAAGCTTTATTTAAAAAGGAGAGCATTTTTTTGTTGAGCAATTAGTGAGTTCATGAGTATCACAACTCATCTGTATGCCTTTTTAATATGAAGATTAACCCTTTTGTTTTGTTTTTTCTTCAGCCAAGCTGTAAATGAGCAATGTTGCTATTTATTTCGTACAGACCATAAACCTTTTGTTGTCATTGTCATATGTGCATTCTCAAAATGTTAAAGTTGCTAACTGACCAAAGTTGACTGGTTTGATGAATAAACAATATCTTTCTCCTGATAACATTAAATAAATGCCATTCAGTGATCATTCACATGGTAACATTCACCTGCTTCAGTGAACGGCCTTTTACAAGTATTCTCAACTAGTTACATCAGGAATTTTTTAACCATGCTAGCCATCAGCTGTACTTTGTGTTTAGTGCTACAATAATTAGCAAATGCTAACATGCTAAACTTAGATGCTGAACATGGTAAACATACCTGTCAAACAGCCTCACAGAGATGTTAGTGTGGCTGTAGACAGTCCTATAAATTTACATATAAACTCTGAGCACATTCTGTTTACGAGGACGCTAAGGCAGAAACCTGTACATGTAGTGAGGGTGAGGTCGGAGAAAAGTTCAGATGACATACCAATACAGCTGCACGACTAGAGTGCAAACCCCACCTATAACCTCAGGGCTTGTCGGGAGGCTGCTTGGAAGTTCCATCTGGGTGCTCCTTCATCTCTCTGACAGCTCCTCAATGTGGCCAGGCAAGCTTCCACCCACTGTCTGTGTAGTCATGTGACCACGCCAACAAACAGCACATTTATGATGGTCTATGTTACTGTGACTCAGTATATTCTTAATGTCATACTCATGACAGGGTTTAATAATCTTGGCTGCTGTTCCTGAGCAGAAGCAGCATACAAAATTGTCAAATCTGTGAGGATTTAGAGCATGAGCGCAGTGTGGTACATATATATCTCTGCTATCGAGTCTTCAATCTGACAGCCAGGTGTTGGACTTGTTGACAAGGTTACACTGCCATTTATCTTCACTTGTCACACCAGTAAGCGAGTATCCCCAGAAGTACTACGCAGTGACATCTTCTTAGTATGGAACCTGATTGGATGAGATTTGTTTGAGTATGCAAATGATTGAAAAATGGATCAAACCCAACTGACATGAAAAGGAATTTGTGACTTTTTGTTTCTTTTCCTCATCGTTGCTTTGTGTGAGGTGTAAGAAAACTATGTCAATTCGAACAGGAAACACTTTCTGTCTGGGTGTGTGTGTGTAACTATAAGCAAGACTTATGAGGACAATGAACAGGTTTGCGCCAGGTTTCTAGTATATATGTGGATTAAAGTGTGAAAGACATGAAAGGCTGAGTAAACAGACGTGACAAAGGCTCCCATTTACAGTAAACATGGATGGGGCTGCTATGCACACATTGTGTTTGCACGGGATAGACAGTACAATTAGTTTGGACCTCTCCCTTTTCAGGGCAGGCCAGGTGAGCTTACAGAGAGATATCTAGGTGTAGAGGATGACAGAAGGCCCTGCCGCTGACATTGTAGTGGAAATGTGAGAGTAAACCCTCAAAAACCATAAATTCTCCTACATGATATTTTTGCTGTAATATCTTCGGATTTATTTCTGTTCCAAACTATACAATCCTGTAATTGTTAGAGTTATAGAAAGACAAATTAATCTCACAATAATATGTAAATACAAGACTACAGTCACGCAATCCTGATGTACAATGAAATTGTAGAGGGTAAAAACACAATGAAGCTTAAAGTTTATTTCTACTGTGGCCCTCATAAGAGAGGGGGAAAGGATCAGATGGTTGGTTAAAGCACATGCAAAAACAAAACAAACAGACAAAACTAATTTTTTACTATTTATTAACCATTTCTTTACCAAAAGTTTAAACCCCCCAGTGACTGCTGTTCCTTCAAGGATCTGCAGTAGTGTATAATAATGTATTTTCACCCATGGAACTCCTGAATCTAAAAGGAATAACATTAGTTGAACTAATTAGTTGCATGATTATGAAAATCTCTGATAAGACTAAAATGCTTAGTTAAGTAACCATACTGGTCTGCTTTCATCACATATAATCATCAATGACTCATGGACATTTTGGGACACACGCTTATTCCCTTATTCTGCCTACCAGAGGTGTTGGTAGGCAGAGCCAGGCTAGCTGTTTCCACCTGTTTCCAGTCTTTATGCTAAGCTAAGCTAACCGGCTGATGGCTGTAGCTTCCTATTTACCGCACAGGCATGAGAGTGGTATCGAACTTCTCATCTAATTCTCGGCAAGAAAGCAGAAAAGCATATTTTCCAAAATTTTAATTTCATAATTCAGAGTGTTTCTCCATTTTCCCAAAATATCCAGGCTTCTACTCTGCTCCACCCAGGCTCTGGGTACACAGTATTAGTGGGAGTAGACAGGGTAAAAACAAAAATAAAATTTTCCCAGGATGCATTTTATTGACCATTTACATCTCCACACTCTACGTCCCTGTGCCCTTCCTGCTTTTATCTTACCTCCTCTCCCCACTTTCTTCAGTTCAAGCCTCCAATTTGCCAAACAGTAAAAGGCAATGAGTGAATACAACCTATGTCATTGCTTGTTCTCTGGCACTTGGAACGTGAATCAGCCAAAGACGACACTTAGAGGTTGAAGTTAAGTGTGGTCTCGATATGAAAACAGTTGTGCTGAAACCTGAGCTGAAGACACACACACACACACACACACACATACACACGGAAAGTTAAGAATCGGCCTTCAGTAAAGTGTTCACACATTTACTCTTCTGCCTTTCTGGCACCACATAGGAAATTAGTCTAGTGACAATATTTTCATTAGATAACCAAAATCCTGAAATTTTCTACCTAAGACACAATTGGAGGTTTGTGATTCATTTTCTCTCTTAACTGTTAGCTTCTCTCACCCAGCCCATGAAAAACATACGGAGCTTGGTTTGTTATTCAGGGTAATTTAAAGCAAGATTCTCACCAGCTGCCCCATAAAATCACAGCATGACCAAAGACAGTAGCTGAAGAGTAAGCAACAAGGCTGCATATCCCACCATCACTTCATCACACCAAATCAGTCAGGGAGTGACTCATTCAAACCATGCAACATTTTTATTTTGAAATGCCCACTGTTTTGAATTTACTGTACTTGTAATTGCCATTCCCAATTGTCATTTCTCAACATCACATTTACAACAGACCAATATTACATTTTTTTTAACAAACCAAGCCCAATTAATTGTTGCTTCGCAGGGCCAAAGACACTCAGACGTTTGTGGGTTCAGTACAGTCTAGATTTCTTCTCATGATTTCATAGAGTTCACAGGAGTTCACAACGAGTGCCCAGTGGGAGCAGGGGGGGAGCTTTTGGGTGTTTTCGTTGGGCATTTTCTATGGCGTGTGGTTAATTGTTAAGGGAGACTTTTAACCAGCGTCTGACACATATTCTTTGAGCCTTGAGGGCTTGTGCATAATCAAATGACAGACTATGCTGCGGTTTTCACCATAGAGAGGGGTCACAGCCAAACATCCAAACATGTCCTCGCAGCAGAGCGTTACTTTATTGTGTCAGTCAGCAGCACAAAACACACTGCTGCCACAGTATGAGGCATTGTTTGCATGCTACAGGTCTGACATAGATCTGTCATAGACAGTGCTTTACTGTAACTTTATTGATCCAACAGTAGGAAACTCTTTCACTGAAATACCACAAAGCCACAAGTGATGCAATACAGACATTTGGACACTGCTCATAAAGGTGAGTGCATTGGCAATATACAAAATCTTGTGATAAATAGAAATACACGACAGACACAATTCAAAGGAAGGTTCAGGTGCAATCCATTACATTCATTCCTCATGTCTAAGAAAGACATGACCATTTGAACCATAGACAGGGACATGTAAACATACTGCTGCAACCGTTTTTTCACCTCCTACCTCTGTTCCTGTGCTGAGAAAAAGATGGTGTAGGATTCATCTCTCAGTGCCCAGGGGTGCAGATAGAGCCCTGGATAGGGCTCAGTAATCCCCACCACTATTGGAGCCCATCTGTTTTGGTTTTCATTTTTCTGCATTATTAGTGCTTATTGGTACATGGTCTAGGAATGTAGCCAGGGTGTTTGAAGTCAAGGAGGAGGTGATGCCAGGGGCATTAGTTGAAGGAATGATGACCTTAAGGTCTAACACAAGCCAGCACTCCTAACCTTCAGGAACCTCTCCCTTGATGTTGGAATCCAAGTCCTGCACTCACTTCTACCTCAGACACCCTGGACTTTATATACAGTTTTCCATTTCATCTGTCAATTGAGAAAATTCATAGTCATGAGATTTGCTGGTATGATGATGTACTAAAAAACTAAATATTTATTATAAATATAATCTAAATATTTCTATTCTCATAATCAATCAATCAATTTTTTTGTTATTTGTGGTCTTTCAATATCTTTACAGGAAAAATTGAAAAAAAAAACCCGTTATTTTTCTGCTTTAAACTATGGCTTAACTATTTTTATGTTAGGTCATTTTGATAAGTTTTATCAAACATTATTTGCTGCCTCCCATTGTCACTAATATGTGACATTGTACAATTTTATAGCATCAGAGCAATAAAATAAATAAGACTCTACAGCCAGGCTAGCGTCTCTGTGAGGCTGTATTTAGCCGCAACGGTGCTTTGAGTTAAATGCTAATGTCAGCATGCTAACATGTTAACACGCTGATGTTTAGCTGGTATAATGTTTACCATGTTAACCATCTTAGCTAAGCTTGTTAGCATACTAACATTTGCTAATTAGCACTAAACAGAAAGTACAGCTGAGGCTGATGGGAATGTCATTAGTTTTGCAGGGATTTGGTCATAAACCAAATGGAAATTTTGACCTGAGGATTGCGCTACATTTACTGAAGGGATCACCAAAGTGGATTCATCCTGAGGGGGGCAAGAATGTCTGCGGCTAATTTTATGACAATCTATCCAATAGTTGTCAAGACATTACACTCAAAACCACAAATGTCAACCTCATAGTGGTGCTGGAGGAAAAGTCAGGGGATCACAAAAGTCTTTAGGGTACATCCTCCCTCTGGGAACCATGAATGTGCCAATTCCTCAAGTAGATGTTGAGATATTTCACAGGATAAGTAAAAACAGGAAAAGTCATTAGGATTCATCCTCTGAGGACCATGAATGTCTGTACAAAATATCATGGAAATCTGTCCAATAATCTCGATACATTTCAGTCTGGACCTGAGTGGTTGACCGACAGACAAATATTGTGTCCCTGAGAAAAGCAACAAGGAAAACAAAGAAGTAGTCAGGGTGATGTTTATGGATCAGTCATTGGTTCAGAAGTTTTTGAAGCAGAGTAATATGAAGCCCTCAAAGAAATTAAAGTTCAAGCAAACATTCTAATTGTCCACAAAGTGAATTTTGCTTTTGTAATCAGTGTATCAGCTCCAGGCTGTGCATTGGTGTAATACTGCAGATTAGAATAATCATTCTGGCCTTTAGCCCTAGCAGAGGATAGTTTATGCTGCCATTCACCATGTAATTTTAGCATTCTCCTTTAATAAGGACTCAATGATAACATAGATCAATCAAATTTTACTCATATGAAGAGCTTTTGGTAATTAGTACCGATATGTTTTCCACTTCATGACATGCACAGCTAACTGATACCTGCTTGTTTATAATTATTCTTTGACTTAAGTTACCTTCTGGCAAATAGACAACACCAGCATTGACTAAGCAAACCTTTGTTCGTCAATGTGCTTCGTGGATTTGTCAAACTGGAGCGGATAATTAAATCTGTCACTGAGGCAGATAAAGGCAGCAATCATATTAACCACAAGAGTTAGAAGAGAGTGTGCAATGCAGTTCAGGTTACTCAGCAATTTAATCATGTCAATAAAGATCCCCTTTTACGTGTGTTACTCCTCTTCCCCAAAACATGTTTGCATATAAAAGAGAAATTTTATCAGTGTAATCTGAAAGCCTGTAAAAGTTTGAATTCACAGTAACTCCTTTTTTTTCTGTCTGGATGAACTTAAAGAGGAGAGGAGGCAGTCTCTTCTGGCTCACACATGACTTTGGGCAGAGTTGCTGTTCACAGCAGCTCTTACAAACATTGGCTGTGGATGTGGGATACGGTGCAGGACAAGGTGAGCCCTGAGCCGTATATTTAAGCCCTGGATGTTTCGACAGAACTCACCTGTGAGGCTGATAAATCACTCGCAGTGTACACTCAAGAGTTGAGCGTGGACAGTAAATCTGAATGTCAACAGCCAGTGAGGGCTTAACCAAACTGTTAGGAATTCTGTATTTGGCACATTTCCTGTCATGTATACCCTATTTATTATATACCCTAATGACTCCTTTCTGGAGACCATCAATGACTTATGTTTGCTCTGAAAATAAACCTTGACCTCTGTCCTTCAGGTAGCAAGTTATAAAAGAAGTCTGTTATGTACTTTTTGTTTGTTTATATAAATTAGGTCCAATTTAGTGATTCCCAAAGATCTTTATAACATTGTAAATCAGTATCTAGTGAGTACTACACAGGCTATTGCAGATCAGGTAATGACCACTGGGCCACATGTGACCTCCTGCATGACCCGCTCTAACTTGATAATCAGTATTTTCAGAAGACAGAGGTGGGTGCTACTGTGCCCTGATGTGACCTTTTTCATTATAGCAAGAACCAACATGATTACCAGTTCATCATGACAATTATAATCCATAATGTTACATATGAATATCATTTGTCACTCGTGTCTTTCTGTCTGATCCCCCAACAGATACGGTGCTCTTCTAATAGAGCTTTGATCTGGAGAGCATTGATTAGCCTCATGCTCTCCTCCAGTTAACAGCGGACAATCATCCTTTGTGCGCTGCCCGGCCTTTTGGTGTGTTTTTGACAGTTTTATTATAGGGACTAAAATGGCCCAAATAAACCACAGAACAGCCTCCTCTCGCTAGCTTTTCAAAAGGTTAGTAAATTTCACCATATGGATTTTTTGGTGTTTCTCCCAAATGTCATGGCTTAATTATTAACTGTGGGGCCATTTTGGAGAGAGATTTGCACTTTTACAATATTGTTGTGCCTGGTGAGGTTAAGTGTTGAAAGTGCAAGGAAGGCCATTGTCCTTTCTCTGTGTTTAATGAAGATGGATTTAGAGATGAAATGTTGGGTGTAATAAAGACAGCGTGACCTTTAAGTCCTTGCCACAAGTGGAAAAACACGCTGATGGTTTGAACAGACATATAATGTGCTTGAAGATTAAAAAAATTCAAACAGGTTTTCACTGTTTGTGAATTTAATTGAGTGAAACTACAACATATTTTATCAGCAATAGATATTTGTTATATATTTGCTGTCCTGTGGCATCATCATTGAACACTTTGCTGTAGCTGTTCAGTGAGAGTAATTTTTTTTTCCTCTTCAATAGATCAAGATTAAGAGCTTTAACTCAAGATTATAACCAGTCACGAACACCAAAGGTCGTGACCTCCCAGCGTGGCCTTTATGAGTAAATATTGATTACACTACAGTCAGTCAGCTAAGTGGAGTCGGCAGAGCAGAACACAGCCATGTACTGTGGTGTTTTTTGAAAGAAGTAATATCTGGCCTAATCCCAGCCTCAGCCCTGCCCTCGCCCCAGCCGGTGCACTTCTCTCTGCTGTGCATATCAGCATGTGCGGCTCTGCACTTGGCTCAGGTTTCTCAGAGCTCCTGCTTGGTGCAGTCAGACCTTTGCAGCGGTGCGTCTGAATAGGCTCCTGAAACTTAAAGTCCTCATGCTCGGGCTTCCTCAGGGCACTGACTGGCTGACTCCCAAGATGGTATGGCAGTATCTCAGTTCACATGTTACCTTCATACATGTCATCAGACTCGCTGTGCCCGCCTCAGTGAAAGCTCTCTGTTGACTTCCTCTGCTGACAAGCGAGACGTGACCAGCTCCATGGCGTTGAGCGCTAACCACTGAGCAGAGCCTTGTAATAGAATAAGTAAAACTCTGTTATGAAATATATTACGTTGCCAAATTCATGATATAGCCTATACTGTGGCTTTCTGCATTAAATAGGCTCTTTTTGAGAGCAGGCAGTGATGTTTGATTCATATGCGACAGAGATCCCTGTATGAGTTAATGAGTGTGTTTTAAAGGAATAGTTCGACATTTTAGGAAATACGCTTGTTTGCTTTCTTGCCGAGAGTTAAATGAGAAGATTGTTGCTGCTCTTGTGTCTGTATGGTAAATAAAACCTAGCTGGCTACCACCAGCAGCCAGTTAGGTTAGCTTAGCATAAAGACTGGTAACAGGGAAAAACAGCTAGCCTGAGTCTGTCTGAAGGCAACAAAAAACTCTTCCCAGTGCCTATAAAGCTGTCAGAGCATAAAAATGACAAGTTGTAATAAGTTTTATGGAGGGGGATGTTCCCAGTCTTTATGCTATGCTAAGCTAACCAGCTACTGTCAGTGGCACTATATTTAACAGACAGATTTGATAGTGGTATCAATCTTCTCATCTAACTCTCGGCAAGAAAGAGAAGATGCATATTCCCCAAAAATGTCAAACTACTTGATCTGAGTGTCCTAGCAAACATGATAATGAATTGGTTTCATTATTTATATCAATTCCAACACAAAGAGAGGATTTCGAGCCATGCAGCAGTGGTGTCAACTGTCAGATTGACAGAATGGCCTGATTTTCTTCTTCTGGTGTTTTGGAACTGGAGGCTCAGGAGGAGGCAGCAAGCCCCGACAGAGAGCTGCCATTGCACACAGCAGAGACCTACCCACAAACCCTTGCCTGTGGCTTGCCCTTTGAAGGTGCATGTCTCTTCTTGACATTTCTTGTCAACTTGCCTTGGGAACATTGGATTCCATCCACTTGGTCCACAGTTTGTGTTCAAACTGTCTGGGATGATGCAGGAGATATAAACCACTTCAATGTCATTCAAGGGAGGTACACAGTCATTAATCCTCAAAGTCAATATTAACCATTCCAAAAAATGTATCAGCTAGGTTCCTGGTCTGAAAACTTGAGGTGAGGTTCAAAGTGCTATGAGTCAAAGTCTTTACAATCCATACTGGAAACTATAGATGATGCAATGCAAAACGCTGGTAAGTTTTTATTTATTCCTGCCTTTTGCAAAACAGCACACCATCCTTCTACATTCTCTCTTGTATGCTGCATGCCTGAGCAAACAGATACACACAAGAGCTGACGGGGAACATGGCATATTTGTGTCACTCCAGCAATTGGAACAGAACAACATTAATAGACCATGCAGGTTGTAATACAATTAAAATATAAATATGCAAAGTACACAGGGGTGCCGCTGCTGTGCTGTATCTGCAGAGACAGGTGCCAGCCATCTTTAGTGTTTACGACAAAGATCCTCCAGCAAATGGCATCACGGCGATCACACTGGATTAATTTGTGATGTCTGGGAGCTTGAATTTCAGCACGACTTCAGCCGAAAACAATCTAAAACAGTAAATGACCTCAGCAGGAGGAGCCCTGGTCTAAAAAGAATAAAGTAACCTGAGGCAGACATGTAGAAGAACTTACATGTCTAGATAAGTAAGTATGTTGTAAACTGTCAGCACTGAGCAACGTTGTCATGAGAAGAGAGTTCCTATTTTTTATACTGGATGGCAAAAAACACATCCAAGACATCTTCCTTCTCTGTCTTCTCACAAATCAAATTAGTTAATGATCATTTTCTGTCCCCTGTCATATTTCTTTGATATGAAAGGAGGTGCGAAAAACATTTTGCATGTCTGAACAGAAAGCTTTGTTTGCTCCGAGGCAACTGCAACAGAAAGCTGGCATGTTCCAGATAGTGAAAGCTGACAGAGTCCTGTCTGTTGAACTGATTCTGGCCTTCTGACATGTCCTGTCTTCTTGCAAGGCATTTACTTCCTCTTTCATCAGGTTCATTCTTGGCTGTCTTGTGTTCAGTTTGGCTGATTGAGCGGACGGTTCCAGTCGCCGCCTGGCAATTTCTACAGATGTACACAAATTGTCAGTCAAGAAGTGACTGTTCAATAATATAGCCTTTACAGCCTATGCCCAAGGACCTGTAGGCCATTACAGGGCCATTACTAGTGAAATCCGTGTCTGGACAAGTGGAGGGAAACTAATGTGTTACTGTGACGAAAGGTTCTCATTGTGAGGGTTGCAGCAAGAGCCTAACAGGGGAGATAAGATCAATTGCAAATTAAGCTAGTGGCTGTGAAAGTAGGGAGTGTGTTGCTACAGCATAATACTGTAGTGCTCATCATTAAAAAATGGAAAGTTGTTTTTAAGGTGTGTACCAATTGGTTCACTAATTCTAATTCTAATGCAGCAATAGTTTCCCCATATTGTGTTGACAGCTGTATTTGTTCACATTTGCTACAAATATCATAATCTGAAAAAACATTTACAATGCTAATGAACATGTCATGACTTGTAGATTTGTTTTACATGCTTCAGATTTTAGTATCCATGATGAATGTGTTTGAGAGTAAAGATTTGCACAGTAGCTCACACACATTTAAGTTTGGTGAAGAAACATTCAGCCAGTTGCTGACAGCTAGAACTAGAGCAGTAGTTATGAATCAGATCATTATAATTGATTTTTTTTTAATGAAAATGACAACAAATCTTACTATACTGTTTAATTCTTGCAGTAAAGATTTCACAAATTGGGGTAAACTTGGTTTTAATCACTGTGTTGCATTAATGTACAGTAGACAGTTTTTCATCATAAAAATGAGTCGTCTAGACAACCTCATTGCTGCCACAGTTTCTGACAAGCTTAATTCTACACTTCCACATCTGTCTTTATTTTCCTATGGGTTTGAACTGTCTATCACAATGTGGTTTCCAAAATGTGCTGGGTGTTTCTCAATGTACCCACACAAATCTTTCCAACTCCAATGATACATTTACTTTCATATTTTTTCTGTGGTTAACCATATATACTTTAGCCTTATTTTTTTAGTAAATATCTAAATAACCAAATATGCGTCAGTTCTTTTTGTGCTTTGTTTTGATAGAAACCATAAATTACACTGACAAGAAAACAGTGATGAGCTTATGATCAACTAATAATGGAATTACTTTAAAGCTTTAAAACACAGCCTGTTTCCAATCTGGCACAATCAAAGTTGATAAAAATGAACAGCATTGCCTAAAAAATGTCTACAAGCTAAATGAACATGACATTAAAATATTAGCATTCACTCCTCTGTGGAGTGAAGCAAAAATGTTCGTTCGGGGGGGGGGGTGTCTTGGATTAATTAAGCTGAGGAACTCCCAGTCTGGGGAGTTTAGCATGTGCAGGGTGATGTTTTCTTCAGAGTCTTTTCCACAGGGATAGGTTTGCACTCATCTTTGATAGTTAACCTCACGTGACCCTTCCCTAGAGCCAGTCCCACTCCCACCTCACTGCTCCTGCTTCTCATTAGAGCCTGTCCACTAGTCTGACTGGGTCTAAGTAGGCCGCCACCCAAGCCACTGACGCACTGGTTCCTCCAAAAAACAGAAAATTCTGTGTGTGTGCTGACTCACTGTATGACTGTGTGAGTTTCCAAGTAAGTTTATCAGTGATTAAGACATCAGTGTTTAATTCAGATATGGAAGAAATCTCAATTTACTGTCAGACTGATATGCATGCATATTTGACTAAAATCACAATTCCACTGACTGAACAGTTTACTTTGGCATGTGGAAGCATTAAAGTGCTGAGTTAATATTTTACTGCTTTCATATAAAAATATCCATTTGTCAATTCAATGGCCCAAGCAGAGCTGCATTGAACTGATTCAAATGGCTCAAATTTCCTACATTACATTAAATATCACATGTACACGTAAATATGCATTGTCTTTGTAATATATCTGTTACTTATAATTCAAGAGATCAAAAAATGTTTTTTTTTAAAGCACAATATATATATTAAAAACATGCAAATAAATTAATCTAAAATGTCTTCCACCAAAAATCTGTATTAGCTGATCGCGCCACATGAGATAAGCTGTTTTGATGAACATTTTTTACAGCAGAGGCGACAGGGTTGAAATTGCAGCTGAGTCATTACCCTGTATCATTGCTATCTCAGTGTATGATGAGACGTGAATTTGTCTGACTTCCCCGGGGCAGCACAAAGGGCTGAATTCAAAGCGGGGTACCCAGGGGCCAAGCTGGCGGCAGGCCCAGCTGAGGAGCACCAGCCAGCCACCACCTGCATACTGCTGCTCGCCCAGTCTCCCTGGATATCAACCCCCACCCTCCCTCCCCTACTTCAACTACCACCCCCTCTCACCCCGTCAACCCCCTGCTCTGACAAGCCTCATCTACATCCCAGTCATATCCTACTCCCACACCTAATATCTGCCCAGTCCATCTGATCTGTCCATCACGCAGCCTAAATTCTATGTGACGGCAACACTATGGCCTCAGCTGTGAACACTCCTTTCATTCTGTCACCGAGCTGTTGCTGAGCTGATTTTCAGATCCTGCAGTGACAATGACTTGTGCAATCTTTTATCTCCCCTCTGATTGTGATTTAAACATTTGGGGGTTTTTTCCACATCAGATTTTAATGTCCCCTCGATAAAAAATTTAATTTGGTACTGGTGGCTAATTTTGCAATTTTTTTAAATTTCTGTTCAATTAATATATGAAAGTTTCTGTTTGTGTATAAATGCTCCTAACACCACCCCTGTCCTTTTCTTTTACCGCGATAAAACTTCAAAGAGTAGAAATGTCAAAGTGCTTATAACTGTTCCAAGAATTCATTTTAGATATTTTGTCAAAACAGCAATTATCTTATTAAGCTTGAAAGTACAGTTTTGTGTCACTTAATTGTGTAATGAATGTGGTTTATCTGATCAGTCTTCCCAAGAATATACAATCTCACCCAAGCATATTACTTAACAAACTTAAGGTGCGGTATGAAAGAAAGCCAGGTTTCTAGTGTTGTTTCAGTCAAATGATGGCAGCCATCTTGTGACAACTTATTTGACACTTATTTCAGCTGCTGAATCAGTATAAATGTTTAAAAAATATCCAAGCTGAGAATTTGAGTTATCAATAAGGTTTGATTATTTGCCTCTAACCTTCCATGAGTTCAGCCTCCACGCAGCTGAAGTGTTTCTCTCTGGCTCAACAGTCTCAAGTGCGTTTCTCTCTTAGTTCAATACTGCCCCCTGGAAAATAAATTGTGTACTGCAGTCAACAAAGCTGGATCAGGGTGTAAAAAGATGGCAGCCCCCTGGACCGATCATTTAGTCCTCCCATCTGCCTCCAGTGCAGCTCTGGACAGGCAATTTTGACACTTTAATTTTGGATATTTTGACAATGATGTCAAGACGGCTGTTAGACCACACACATAAAGCCAGAAAAACTAACCATGTATTCATTGTAAGGATTATTTTTAATAACTGTGAGGATGATATCATTATGATTAGCATTCTTGTTAATAACAAAGGCTCTCTTCATCCACTCTGTTTTTCTGTTAGAGTCAACTGCAGTTGAAATTTTCACCTTCATTATGGTCACTGTTTGCAATTCATTTCCCGTCAAACTCAGATGTCACAACCCACATGACCCTTGCCCTTGAGCAAAAACAATATCAAAACACTGAGCTGGGAGGACAACGGAGCCAGACAGGGAACACTGGGATGCCAGTGCCAGACAATAAGAGGGCAAAAACGGAGGATGGTAGAAATTCTCCTCCCAGCTGTAGACCTTGTCAGATCCCTATCCTGAATTCCTGAGCTGTCCGGAGGAGCCCTTGGGGCTGGCAGAATGGCAGGGTGCGTTGTGGGAGTCTGTCCAGTTTCTGTAAGCCTAGGCAGGGGGTCGGGGGGCAGGGGGTGATAACGTTGCATTTTTGACCCCCTCACGCTCCTGCTGTCTCTGCCGCAGCGTCTGATTCACGTGGAGGCATCGGCAGCCCTTTAGACCTGTCTCTTAGACTCATGCAAAGACTAATTCACAGGCTTGTTGTGGGCGACAGTGTTTGACACCGTGCTTCAGCTTCCAAGGTGGACTAATGGGAGAGTTCACGGAAGGTTAAAGGGTTAGTGTGCTTTACTACTGCTCTAACCTTGATCACCAAAGTAATTATGAGGTGAGGGAGGGGCTGAGAACATGCCTGAGGCTATGGATATGGCAGAGCAGAAGAGCTCAGTGAATGTGTGTGTGTGTGTGTGTGTGTGTGTGTGTGTGTGTGTGTGTGTGTGTGTGTGTGTGTGTGTGTGTGTGTGTGTAAATGTTTATATGTGTGGATGGCGTGGCGTGGGTGTGTGCACATATTTGCAGTCAGAACACAAGCACCCGACTACATCGCTTTAATATTTCACACATTAACCCAGATAGTACTGAGGACAAAGTAATGTAAGGTTATGTAATTACATGACTTATACAAACAAACAACATAATGATATACAGTGACACCACAATTGGCTCTGGAATAATCCGTGGCTCTGCTGTGTCACCAAATGAAATAAAGCAGAATTTAAAGCACTGAGCGGTCACAGATGTGTGGAGTTTTTCTTGCAAGTGAAAGGAATAGCTCAGATGGAAACCAAATCCTGTGCATCGCTGCTTCAGCAGAAATATCAAACAACTGGAAGGAACTCGCCATAACTCTTTGTCTTTGAAGTTCTACATGCTCCTGTATTATAATAAATACATAGTTGCAGCAAAAGAGTGATTGGAATGAATCGTGAAGGTATAATACATCGTAACTCGCACACATGGAGACCTAACAGTCACATTCTTGAAGGGAGACACTGAAGAGAAAGAAAAAAAAAACATTCACATTGCTCTCAATCTGATTGAGGCTGTCACACTGCATGAAAGTTGACATGTCATATCATGTGTGTTCATCAACATGCCGCAGCTCTCCGCGGAGCGCAGACCGCAGCTCTGTGTGCAGGACCAGTTCGGCCTCCGAGGGGGCGGTTCTGGAGGCGATCCATTATCAGTAATGGGTCGGGGTCACACAATGGGGGCACTTTGTCAGATCTGCTGGGGATGCACTGCGGTAGGCAAAGGGGTCGCTTTGATCTCTGTGCGCATGTTCACCGGAGTGTGCCATGTCTGAAAACTGATCCACTCTCTGACATTTCCCTCCCATAACCATCTCAGGATCTATATCTCCTCTCTGAAAAAATAAATCACTTAGATAGAAAAGATGAATACTGCCCAGAATTGACTATGACTCAGGGGCGAAATTACAAACCTGTGCTACTAACAGCCGATGCAGATAATATCTTTGTCTTTGCTATTGTCTCTCCATTGTATCAAAGATAAATGGGCTGTTAACAGTTGGTGTGTGTGTGCATGTGTGCATGCAAGTGTGCATCTGTGTGTCTCAGATAGGAGCCTGGACAGCCCAGTGTTTGTAGTTTTTGTAGTCCTGAGGGCCCCTGGTGGGTGTGCTGACTTTAAAGGGCCCAGTGAACTGTGAGGACTTGAGACATGAGACTGTGCCGCCCAACTGGCCCCAGGACACGGGTTCACCCAGAGAATGTGAGCTGAGCAGGGGAACTGGGCCGAGACGGGCTCCCACAAACCTCCACTCCATTCCTCAAGGCAGCTATCCCATCTGAAAGACTCATCTCTCGCTTGTCAGAGGGAAACTCTGCCTTGCTGTGGTTACTTGTTGGGATCTGATTTTGATTTAAATCCACCATCTTTGTCACAATTGCTATGTTTTAAGCTGGTTTCTTCACATTTTAGCCCATTTAAAATCAGCTGAATCTGTCATGACTCTGTAGCTGCTGTATATTTGATCCAACTGTAGAGCATATTCAGTCAAAACATTCATGTCAGCTTGTATGTCGGTGAAGATTCGCAGTCAACCAATTCATTGAATATATAGAGTCAAAACCAGCCCGACTTGCTGTTTGGTATTTGAAGTGTGGCGACATTCTATATTTTTCTTATTGTCAAGAAAATCTCATGAAATGACCAAAACCAACAATAAACTGATCCTAGTAACAAGTATTTTGCATATAGTCAAAGCCTGATATAGCTTATTCCTTTTGTGCCATAGACCTCCATTGTTGTCCAAAAACTATTATAAACATATCAATCAGCCACACTGTTGCACTGGGTGACATGTTCCTTCATTAAATGGACATAACTACTATAGTTTATTTTGGGCCAATTCCATGTATATCATCCTGCTGCCATACAGTAAATGTGTATCAATCCGCAGCTGAAAATAGTTCCCAACAAAAAATGTACCATTTACTCCTGGTAGAGTTCCAGTTGCTAAAACCTACAGTGCCCAGCTGTTTTAGGAAATCAGTTAGCATTTTGTAAAATTTAAACAACATATTTGTGACCTGTTTTTTCCAATGGACATGGAGCTCAGGGCTACAGAGAGGGTAGGGAATTCAGAAAGTAATGAGAGACAGAGGAATGCATTGTTGGATCAAAGACCAAATCTTTCAATGGGATTTGTTGACGATAACAAAAATATAGAATATCGCCAGACTTAACCTTTAAGACTGATGAAGACTCTGAAATTAGTGGCACACCTAAAGGCCAAACAGAAATTCTAATTGAAATTGATTAATTCTAGTTACATAAGCTGGATGAAATAAAATAAATAGTTTCTATTGTTATTTAGTAGTAACATATTATTTCATTTGAAGACTGAATGAAGGAATTGTCTTCATTTTTCTATTCCACTGTACCATCTAATGGCTATAAAACATGTTGCAATAGGTGTCACAGGTATGGTATTGTGAAATGTTTATTTTACAGGCAACATTTCAATTGAAATGGTTACACCCACATCTGTATTTATTCAATGAGTGCGTTCCAATCACAATTTTAAACATTTTTAATGTTAAATATTCCCCTTCACAGTACACATCACCACATAGCTATTCATGTTTTGTATTATACCGTACATACTTATCAACCTCTAAATCCACTTTGGTACTTACACTTATTTTCGCTTTTATACTTTATATCCACTTTGTACTTAATTTATCTTTCCTGTATTATAGCGTATTATATTTTGATTTGCTTAGTACTTCTATTCCTTCTATTCCTGTGTGCATTGACGTGATAGTGAGCAGCTGTTACGAAAGAGTTTCCCCTGGGGGATCAATAAAGTATTTCTGATTCTGATTCTGATATTGCAAAAAAATACCTTGGATTGAAAGCCAGCTAATCATCTGTCTTACTGATACCAGAATAATGTCTATATTTTCCCCTGATCACTTTTAAACTTCTGTCACCAGCTGTACTGTATGTCTGATTTATTTTTAGCCATGGAGATAGTTTGAGGAAGCCCTTATAGATTGCACCCTCCCAGGAGAGAAAAACAGAGACTGCAGAAGTAAAGCGAACCCCAGCTGAGTGTCGATATCAGGTTATGATGTTTGCTGTTTTAACATGAGCCTCTTTTCTCTTTTCTCCTGTTGTTTCTTCTCCGCTTCAAGGGTAGACAGGCAGACAGAGCCTGGGGGCTGTATCTCCCCAGCTGGGATCTTAGGTTAAGCTCCAAAGAGAAAAATACCACCGTTGTTGACTTTTTTGGTGCAATTCCTTCATTACAACTCTATTTTACATTATCCACTGGACAATTCCCATCACATGGTTTTGTTGTTGTAATTTGGAGTGAGGTTCCATTAATTTGAGCAATTGTTTTGACGCCAGTTCATTCTAAGGTCAGAGGTTGTAAAAACAGTCAATGCAAGCTGCTGAGCTGTGCCCAGTTAGTGAAGGTATAAATCTACCCGTTTCAGTGAAAAGAAGCAAACATTTTTTCTGTTGCATGCTACCATTTAAAAACGATTGCCTTAAAAAAGAAAGAAGCACCGCAACAAAGCAGACACCGATCAATTTGCAGTGATGAATTGTGGCTTTGGATATTCGATCTATGATCTTGGGAAAAAAATTGAGTAATCTATAATCTAATCTTACAGCACTAGGAGAAAATGACTGAAAAAAAAACAGCACCAGCATTTTCTTTTATGTTCACAGAGCAGCATTCTCTGGGTGAAGTCTGATGGATGTCAATTAAAGGGCTATTTAAATATTTAAGCAACAAAGTTTGCAAGTTGTCCCTTGGGTGCAGTTATTGGGGAGGGCGGTAATGCAGCCTCAGCTCTCCAAGGAGCAGCTGAATGCCAGGAAGGCAGCGTGGATAGTTGGGAGGCATCACGGCTAGGGTTACAGTGTGAATTAAAGCTGACACTAAGAAGCGCTCCTTACAATGACCTGCAGAAAACAGCAGACAAAAGAGCCTATTTTAAAGCAGGACAAAGGGGAGGTTAGTGGAGATACCTGAGCCCGGGCTGGCCTAGTCAGCGTGTCTGTGGAAGGACGAATGGCTGGTGCCGCAGGACCACCGCAGCTAGACCCGGCAGGAGAAGAAACACACTGGAAAGCACATTCCTGCACAGCCATAACACCAGAAAAGACATATGACACACACAAATACACACACACACACATACACACAAGAATATCCCGAGCACAAGCTGTAATTTGTAAGACATCACTTTTGGTATTAATATCAGTGTTGTCAGTGGTGTGACTGGTCCTGTTCTGGGTTTGTGGTCACACTCACACACACAAACACTAACACACAGTACATGATTTCATAACAGTTCAAAACAGAGAGAGATTGTCAGTAATCTGTTATGCTCCCTGGAGGACTTTGTCATCTGAAAAGCATATTTAACCTTTCAGATCTTTTCAGAAATGTAATTTTCCCTGCAGCAAAACTTACTCAATCATTGCTATTGACATTTTGTGATGAAATTTACATTACCAAAAATATTTCTGAGAGCGCTCCAGTTCTCTCGTGGCAACAACCCCCAAACTCTGCCTATGAATGCTTGTGAATTCCACAAGAGTTTGCGCTATCTCCCTTCATCTGCTGTCACCATGGTCCTCAGCATGCTTTCACCTCCATCCTAATCCCCCACTTCATCTGAAAGTCAGGATGACAGCTCTGGCTCATGTCCTCTCTCTGTGTGTTTATGTTCGCTCCTTCGATTTTCAACAGCATCCACCTGTTCTTGGAGTGGGGAGGCCGCAGGTCGATGGGTAGAACTAATTGTTGGAATAACTGGGACCATCACGCTCAGTTACTCCAATCAATTGTTTTTTTCATACACATATCAAACTACTAGAATCCCCCCACCCCCCTAGTTCCACACTGAGTTGTCTTAATAATTTATATACTAGTTCCATTTTTTTTTCAGACAATAGATAATTTGCTTCTAGCCAAACTGACAGCGTCCTAGTTGAAGTAATTACTTTCTGCAGACATCTCCCAGGGTGCAAAGTGTCCAGACGACAGCCGCATTCTTAAGCTGCCACTCTGAGGGTCACAGCTCACTCTGGTACCAAACTGGACTGTTCAGAATACCATATGAAATATTATCTTTGTATTCACTGTGTCACTTTCTCTCTTGAAGTATTCAGATAATACTCTTGGCACTTTCTGAAACACTGAGGAGGAGCTGCAGATTGTTTACAATGAATGCCAAATGCTATCAAGCTAACCACTTAGGGCTTGGTAGGAAAGTTTTCTTTCACACTGTGAAAATAACAAGACCGTGACACAACTTGCCACAACCTAGACGGTTAATTAGAGGAAATGTGCCACCAAGCCAATGGAAACTAAAGGAGCCTCCTCATTTAAATCTGGCATTAAATTGGATATAAAATAACAACGCAAACAACAATTTTAGGTGTAAATGAGACATAAGGAAGTGATTAACAGTATGGACTGAGTGATGATAGATGATAGATGTCAAAACTTGTGAATGTTGTTCACTGGCACCAGCTTTTATCAGAGAAATGCTGAAATTAAAAGCTGAGATTGTCACTGTAGTAACAAAGGATAAATACATTACACAATTTATATAGGTCTGCATAAATATAATATGTATGTTATATAAAAGCAGTCAAGTTTACTTAAAGGGTATGTTTACATTTTTTCATGTCTGTCTTAAAACTGCTGTAAAAAAAAAAATCGCTGTAATTGTTCCTACTTTTCATACTGGCTGTGAAAAGATCTCTTCCTAATGTGATTCCAATGTAAGTGATGGGGGACAAAATCCACTGTTTCAGTGTACATAGGGGCATGTGAATATTGTTTTAAGACAGACTTGAACAATTGTGAACCTATCCTTTAATCATTGCAAATTTTGTTCAGTAATTTGCACCTCAGATTATTGATTTTTATTGATTATCCACAAATATATAATTCAAAGTTAACTCAATAACAAGAGAACATCTATGTAAATAACTTCCACTTTCCACTTTGTATATTCACAGTGTGTTATCTTCCATCTAATCCATATTTTCTATGTTTGACAATAATCAAATAAAATTGGGAAAAATGTCAATATATTAAACCTGCATTTAAGCATCACAGCAGACATTTTGACTTGTCATAGCAGGAAAAACACAGGTGTTACTACTAACATTAACAATGGCTCTGTTCAATTCACTTGTCCCAGTAAGCCATGACAGTGAGCCAGTATGCACAATACCAGGACCCTCATTCATTTTACAATTTACACCTGTGCTTTTCCTACTATGACATGTCAAAAATGTTTTGTTTATGATTCAACATTCACTCATTTACTTGTTCAATATTATTTGATAGGTTACTGGTTTATCTAATCATTTCTTAATGACATGCATTTTTAATGTTGAGTTTGTATTGACACAAGTTTTAATATTGAATGCAAAGCCTGGTAACAGTGCAGAGTCAGACAGAGTAGCCCCAGCAGGAAACCAGCAGCTTATATGTCTCCGGTCTCGACTGATTAACATGGATAACTCTGACCCACAGAACGGGTGAGGATTCCTGTCTAATTGAATTACTGTCAGTCTTCTAGCCTCCAAATATTGTCTTGAACTTATACCCCTCTCTGTTGCCAGAAACTATTTACTTTATATATGTTGGAGAGTTTTTTTTTTCCTTTCGACTTAACTGCAATTTAGTTTTAGGCTTTGGTACAGAGTATGGCAAGGCATATATACAGATATATATGTTCTTGCACCATACATCTCAACCATAAAAGATGTCATGAAATAAAGCCTATGTGACAGAGTCCTTCATATGTTGCATACAATAAAAGCACATTCAGGTTTTTGGAAAGAAAATCAAAACAGTCAGTAGGCTTTTTACTTGATTATACGGAACTGAACACCTGCTGTGTTTATATATTCCACTTAAAATTACTTTTCTATGTATTCAGTAAAGCTTAACTCGTGAACTTAAATCTAGAGAGAGGACAGAGGTTGAAGGAAAGCTCGTCTTTGAGTGTGAATCGCATTCTTATGTTAAGGCCAAAGTTATGTCACTTATTGCATTGCTCTGGAATGAGGTGCAAAAACATGGCTGCCAGCTCACTTCCCCCTCAGGCCCTTCAAAACCCAAAGGCAGGACTTATGTGCCGTTTCATGCATGTTATCCATTTTGCATCAGAAAACACAAGATAAAGAACCCTCAGTAACATGGGTCCCCAGCGGATAAACAGCTTTGTTCTCACTTGTTAGTATGTAGCAACAGTTCTGTTATATAAAATGCATTTAACTTGGACATTCAAGTCACATCGACATGAACATTCTATTAAATATGCATATCTCAAGTGTCCATGTCTGATTCCAAAGTGGACAGTCTAAGATTTATGGCACCATTGACCCTCATTGCTCTGCTGCTTCCTCAAGAGAACCTGCCACAGGCTGCGTGCCAAATGCTTTAAAATTTAAAGAGGTGATGAAGAAACTATCCAGAGGAGACAAAAACACATCAGTTCTGCCACAATGAGACTTTTCTCTTCCTTCCTTCCAGCCTCTTCTTTCCAGTTGATCTGTTTTACCCTGAACACTCAATGCCAGCAATGGCAATGAGTTGACAACTGGCCATTCAAACTTGTGGTTGTGGTTACGTATATGGAAAGCCTGGGAAAATCAGATAAAGCTTTCTCTGTAAAATCCCTATAGGACCTCCAGTTTGGATGAAACGAAGAAATCCTTGGCTTAGCTTTCAATAAATAGTTCTTTGATACAATGATGTGTAAATGACCAATACATGCCAAGATTGCAAACCAGAGATACTGGAAACTTTATCATTACGATTGCCATGTGAACAGCTTTGCCTGTGCCTTTTCACAGACTGCAGGATGAAGGAGGCTCAGGGATGGTGAAGAGAGATTTTTTTCCCCCCTTCAGGCTGTTTGCTGCAAGCTGAACACCTGCATTCATTCCAGGCTCTTTGGAGAACTCTGAATTTGACCTGAGTGTACAAGTAAAAGGTTATCCAACTTCTTCAAAATGTCAGAATGCCACATAAATCTATTGTTCCTGACGTGTTCTCTCCACAGAGGCTCAGATAAAGAAACACCTTTCTAAAAGTGGCAAGGCTGACATACGTTTCTAAGAGCAATGGAGGAAACAAGAACTCCCACATTCTCAGAGCAGCTCTCTGATTTGTCCACACTTACTGGTAAACTGATAAAGTACTGTGACAATACCTCTGGAGTGTCTCATAAATGCTTTGTATTGACCTTAAAGCATTTTCTGACCACAAACAGAACTACGAACAGGGGGGCATTTCTCCTGTGGGTAGGAGATGATTTTCTCCGGCAGGCACACAGGATCACTGTCTTGGTACTTTAAGCTGACCTTCCACAGACAGCAGCACCTTCCATTGCTCCAGGCCTTCAGCCTGAAAATCTCTCCTCTGCAGGATGGATTGGGTTCCAGGACCCTCTCCTCTCCTGGGACTGACCCAACCCGGGGAACAGGGGGCTTTCATGGGAGATCACAGGTGCTTATATACAAAATGGCAATTTTCTTCTTCCATAATTCCATGTTACTGCATTACAAGATCTTATCGTGAGGCCAGTATCTCATTCCTAAGGGTTTTAGACATTAATGAAAGATGCTTTGCCTCTGGCCACTGGGGGCTAAATCAACAAGCCTAGGATTCCTGTTGGCCTTTGTAGGGGAATACCAAAGGCAGAGAATGGACTGAGCTGGGGTCAGAGACAAAGCATGGAGCTGAAGATGGAAATGCTGTGCTCAAAACAAGCTTGTATGCAATCTAGTGCATTGGTTCCCAACCTTTTATGTCAGACATAATCCCACAGCCCTGTCAGATGTACTCAAGCACCCCTTAAGTGGCACCACCTGTCATGTCTCAAACGTGTTCATATGAATTGGTTTTAAACAGGATTGTTAATCATTTTAATTATATTAAAGAGGTTATTGTTACAGTGATGTTTTCATACAATTGAACTGCATTTGTGCTGCTACCACTTCGTTGCAGAAGCTGGATGTGTCATTTATCTGTTACTTTTAGCTAACCATTAATTTGTTAATTTTAGCTAACAATTTCAACTATTTACCCATTATTTTTAGCTATCTATCCTTTAGCTAACTACTTCAACTGCTGTGCTTAGCTATTTCACCATTTATCCATTTGCAATCTATTTTAACCATCCAATAGGCTTCTTTTAGCTAACTGTTTCAGCCTACTTTAGGCTAATGGATCTATTATCTATCTATTACTATCTATTTCAACTATTTATCCATTAATTATTTGAACTGTTTATTCATCACATTTGGCCCTTTATTTCATCTATCATTTTTATTTGACCAGTTTATTCATTACTTATACCTATCTATTTAACCTTTTATCCATTACTTCAGCTAACTGTTTAGGCCTCTCTGCTCACTTAATTGCAATAGTTTTCACGCAATCTCAATCGCACACATAGTGAACAAGTGTTACAGACAACTATGGATATCTTTTGTAATGAAATAGTAATCAGTTTTTTGTTTGTTTGTTTGTTTTAAATTAGTTGGGCTTCTCCACAATCTTTCCATGTATTCCCTTACACCTGCAGAAGTATGCCTGGTTGGGAATCACTGATCTAGCAAAAACACTAGCAAGCCAAATTAAATATATTACCCTTCTTATCTTTCCCAGGTCAAACATGGTAATCGTTGCTGTCATACTGTACATTTATATATAGCAAAATAACAGCAAAATATTAAAATGAATGTACTGGATGTATGTACACTATGGTATAGTAATAATACAAAAATGATTGCCATATTATTCTTTTCATTAGAGAATTGAAACATTGTGATGATTACTTTTTATGTCCTTTATGTGCCCTGGAATCAGACTAAAACAACCTCAACAATATGTGATGAGGATATGTAATTTCAGCCACTTAGGATCATTAAAAGGAGATCATATTGAATATCACTTCTAGAGAGGGAAAGAGAAAGCGAGAAAGAAATAAAGAAGAGATTTGTTTGTCAGTCAATTCCGACTAACTCAATCTCCTTAGCCTAGTGAAAGAGGGGGAGAGAAAGGGTCGGGGTCAGCTTTCTGTAAATCTTCTGATGAAATGTTGACAAAACAGCCAATTTTCTGTAATTTTGTTGCAGCCGTCTTTCAGCAGCTTACTCACTCAGAACCCCTTCATTTCAAACAGCAGCACACTGCGACCTCTGACATGTATCTCGTCCCTGACTTCTTTGGCCTGGCAGAAAGACAGTAACAGTTGTGCCTTTTAGGTCAGGTGGATGCCGTTTAAGAAGCCAGCCTCATAAAGGACTCCTTTGTCTCTCAAACAGGCTCTCTTGGGCCCCAGTAAAAGGATAAGAAATGTAGTTAATAGCTCAGGAGTGGCCTAATCATCAGCTGCCATTACTGCTCCAATATCAGCAGAGATGACAGACTTATCAATAACAAAGGCCCAGCTGAAGCCTCCACCGCTCTGTCATTTTGATCTTTGCTCCACTAATCAGAGCTTTCATTTGAGCTAAGCACCAGGCAGCACACCTCTCATTCTCTTCATGCTGTGCCAGATATCACTCATCTTTACAAGCCACTCTGTATTCCCTCAACCCCAGGCCACCATTTCCACAAATTGGCTTAATTTCTCAGGCAAATATATGACACATCTGAGAGCTCATTATCCTTGCAATGCAAGTGATTATTGTACTTACTGCTAAAACTCTCTTAGCTTTTGAGGTTTTGTCTTGAAGGGCTTCAATTGGAGTCCAGCTGATTTTTAAAATGAAGATATGTCAAACTGCCTATCATTGTGGTTTATAAATATTTCACAAGCTTATGCTGTATTTGCTTTAATAGTGCACTTCCAAAAACACAAAAGGATTTTGAGGCATATTGTTTCTACTGTTTGTCCAATACAAAGCATGGACTGAAGAGTAAAACTTCCATATACCTTATGTGTTGTAAACAACAAGAACACTTATATTAATAAAAGGCTGTCCATCTACACAGATTAGATAACTGTCTCTGTCATTAGAGAGCAAATTGCCCTTATTTGGAATATTACATATCCTAAAGGGGATGATATGTATGCTTTTTAATAGTAATATACATAGTTTAATGCCAATATTTCTCTTGTTCATTCTTCCACAAAAAGCTCGTCCATCAAGGAGAAACCTGAGAGGGTCAAAGAGGTGCTCCCGCACCTGGACGAGCTGGCCCTTTCATTTACAGTCATGGTGAGGATCAGGCACTGACTGACTCAGACACCTGCTATTGGGAAATATGTTCTCCATCAGTGAGCTATAGACTATTTCTGGACAGGAGCACTGGGAGACCATTGTTCTCCCCAGCACTGACAGCCAAGGTATTCTGGGACTCTTGGCACACATAGAAAACAATGTGTTATTCATGTTAAGCTTAAAAATTGGGCTACTTATTCAACATTACCAAACAAACTGTGGTTAGAGTGGTATTTGTTGACTGCGGCAGAATTATTTGATAGCTTTTAATATCACAATAAAACTGCAAACATTCCATATTCCAGAGAAGAAGCTCATGTATGATGGGATTCTTTTTTGAATAATTGCAATTGATTTTGAACAAAATCAGAGAAAGTGATAGATCAGAATTATTAAAAAAACTAATTAGTTTCGTTAGACTTACTAGTATATTACCAGAATCACACACATTTCCTTTTCAGACAAAGAATAAATACATATCTTAAACACATATCTAAGAATAACCTATGGTCTCAGGCTTAACATAAAACAGTGGAGTTCCTTATTCCCTCAGTTTGATACATGATATGTGCTCTTTAAACAAATCATCTGGTCTCTGCTCCTATACAGTCTTATACAGGGGCAGGGGGTTTGGGGATTTTGCAATGTCATCTGGGATTAAAAAGGAGCAGCACATCAGAGCCCCAGGCCACACCACCTGGAGCCCCTATACGATCCCTGGCGCTGCACCACTCAAAACCAGCCCCATTAGCTTAAAACCAAATAATTCCTGGTCAACCAAATGACACAGAGCTAACAAAGCTCCATTTCAGAAAAGATTACAACTTCAACAGGAAACCCTTTGATTATGAGTTTGTTTGAAATGTTATCAATACCATGATCATTCCTGCGGATCAACAAAACCATCTCTAATCACCATACCTTGGCTGCACCTTCAGTTGTGCATCAATCTCCTAGAGAGAAAAAAAGAGCAAATCACGGTCGAGAATAGAGGAATGACTTGTTTAACAAGAAGCACGTGCAATGACAAAGCGATTCCTTTCTCTACGTTGATCACCCACCTGCACACAGATTAGGTCAGATATTCACCTGAACTGCCAACCTGTCACTCACACTCAATAAAAAAAAACCCCACACACACACAGCACACATTCATTTCATGTTAGTGCTCCTAACAGTAGACAGCAGACAAGAGTTTACCTGTCCCTTTTACCAACAGCAAAGCAGATGCCCTAAAAATTATCAGTCAAATAAAACACAGCATATTCAGTGTTTGCAAGCAGCTATTAGAGTGAAAATAAAATTCAGTGAAATATGGCCATGAACGTTAACCTCTGGCCAGGGTCACAATACACACAATTCAATACAATCTGCCATTTACAGACATAAATGTTGATAAACAAAAGATTAAAAGATCATGAAATATACAATATTGTAAGTACAGCTTTTGTGTAAGTACAAAGTGCTTAGAAATGATTATACTTGCAGTGCTCAGTTATTATATTCAAAGCTCTACAGTATACATAAAAGAGATTACTACAGCAAACAAATATCTTTGTCTACTTTGGGTGATGGCCAAACATAAAGCTAAATTTAAGTTGTTTTCTTAAGATCCTGCATGAAGGTTAAACTTACACTATTTTCCATTGTGTTATTTTTGTAGATTTATTGTATTAACAGAAAAATTATGCAGATGATCAGAAATATTTTTTCCACTGTCTTGAGAAAATACTTTGATCTTTATCATAAAGTTCCTCATTAATTTATTTCAGTGTTTCCAACATTAGCCAATCCTCAATCAGTCATGATGCACAAAGTTAATATGCATAGTTAATATACCTAATTGAGACCAGACAACCAAAACCCACACAAGCAGGTATTCATTGTGGTAAAAAAACAACAACAACAATAATTTAAAAAATAAACATAAACAAGTTAATATTTTTATTCACCACTTTAGTTTTTGTAATTGAATTTATTGTATAACGCCATCTGACTGGTTGAATAACATATTTCCTTATAATGCTGATCCACCTCAACCGTTTGAGTTTGTATTATAATGACAGGGAGGGATGCACAATTCAGTCTCTGGCGCCCCTTTGTGGTATCTATGCAGAACTGAATGAATTAATTTTGAGTTTATAAAAACTGATAATGCAACTCATTCCAAAAAAACTTTTATTAAACACAGCAAATGACTGAAAAACTAAACTAAAATGTGACCACCAAAGATTCTAATGAGTTCAGAGTTGACCAATGCCTCTGAAGTCGTCATAGTGACACAGCTAAGCTAAACTCAAATGTATTTTGTCAAGGGGTGCAATACCACAATTCTGGTGGTCTCTGCAGTTAGGCTAAATAGGCTAAATAAAACACGAAAGATGTTTCTATCATTAAGACCATGTACATGATGACAATGTTTTAACTTTTTCTAACTAAAAAAAGAATAAAGCTTTTTAAACTATTTAAATGAAGAAACTATAGTGTTACAATAAGTACAACGTTTACAAAACAGCACAAAGACACCTAGATTTAGTGTTCCCTCCCACTGTTAGTGTTTTAAAGTGGAAGCAGATGAAACTGACCTATTTATGCTACCATGACATGGGTGTAGTCAGTAGATAAGAGTATGAATATAGCCACGTTATCTGTTGAAAACAATTTGTCAACCGAATGTAGGCTACTTTACATTTTTGCGCGTGTATATGTCCACCATCACGTTATATTAAGAACATTGTGTATGAGTGCATAACACTGACATAAGCAAGGGAGAGGGAGGGGCTGCTGCAAAACACACTGATAGAATGAATGCAAAGAGCCAAAAAAACACTTCCTGTTGATGCAAAAATTGCAGCAGCAACTGTGTGACACATCTGGACTGGAGAGGGGGGGAGGCCTGGCGGTAGTGTTAGCGAACTACTGAGGGGAATGGACAACGTTTAATGCTAATCTGCAAGACGGTGAGTTGAGTGGACTTCAACTTTGCCTTGGACTGGTGACCATAATGCGTTTGTAATGTCGGCACGTCTTTGCTCTTACAGTGTAAGTAATGGTGAAATATTTGCCTGTGACCGTACGCTAGCAACTAAATGCTAGCTAGCTAGCTTTAGCCGCTACTTAGCACTGGTCGCTACTACATGCCCTGGCTGACATGGAATGGTTGCTACCTAAGCTAGCGCTAACAGGTAGCATAAGCTAGCTAGCATAGTAGCTATTTCAAATGACAGCCGACATAGTTTGTATCCGCGTTCGACGTTGTAACCTAGCTAATAAACCATACAATGTTGCCAAGCTTTTGTATAGTCAGGGAAAGTGTGACCAAACCGTAAAATAATCCACCATGCGTGAAAGAGTGAAGTCTGTGTGAAAGTTACTCAATTTTTCTGAAATAATTGCTCGATGCTAGGCTAGCTAATATAGCTATTTAGCCAGTGCGTGTGTGCTGTTTGATAGTTGGGTGGTTCGGCCCTGTGAGCCGATGCATTTTTTTTAAACTAACGTTAACGTTAATCTAACTACAAGTTACCGTAGAAATGAGAAATGGTGGAGACAACAAACAAAAAGCAGGTGGATGTGACGCTAACGTTAGCTGCTCCGCTATGTAGATCCCCCATCAGTAGCTAACTAACTACTAACAGAATGGTTTGGAATAAAGTTTGAGACACCGCACATTTGCTCCCTAAGGTATCGGCATTGTATGAATATACGATCGGATCAATAGTAACTTACATGCTAATGTCCCCCATTGTCCATTCACGATGACGCTAACACAGGTAAACGCGATTCTTAATGAATAAGTTAACGCACTAAATGTTTAGCGAAGACTTGCAATAATAAGCCTTATTTTAATCTCCCTGTTCGTGTAGGGGGTGGCATCAGGCCTGTATGTAGTCCATGTCAATGGTTTTCGCAGGACATCTGTTAAGATGAAAGACTAAAGATACTAGTATTAGCAATGCTCTTGGTAACAATTAATGTATGTACCTGTAAACTAACTAACGTGATGTTATGGCAGGAAAGGACAAAGTGCAGGGGCATGGCAAGTTATTCTGTACACCTGGGTTCACCTAGTTCACCAAGGACTGTGTTTGCTACTATTTCTCTGACATCCATTTGCTCTGAAATTTCCCAATCTGCTGCGTTAAAAGCCTGGTTTGAAACCAACAGCATGCGTTATTTCTAGACAATTGCATCTGAAACTAGCCTAAATATTTTAACTGTAAGACATGTCAGAACAGAGTGGAGCCAAACCAATTACGACTTTTGCATGAGCAGGCGTAATGGCTTTGCACCCATTCAACCCTATTTCTTATAGTCCTGTTTCTGTTTGGGATAAGCAGTAAAACTATTGGTTTCTACCGCCAGCTGACATTAGTGATTGTACAATACAAGGTATATACAGATGCTAGTTACATAAGGAAATGTGAAAGCAGGTTTTGTGTCTATCCTGGTAATATGTAAATTCAGAAATTGCGGGGCAGTGTCAGATGTTATTGGGTGTAGCAATTTTCTCAGAAGCAGTTACAAGGCCATACTCTTACTCTGTAAATGTGCAAAGAGCATAATTTTCCCTGATATTTTTGATTTGATAAAATTTGTTTTGTGCTCATCATACTGTCATGTTTATCACTAAATTATTGATATAAATGTCACTATATTTACTGTTTTCTGAATCACAAGTTAAACGTTAAATGTCATGTTGTGAGTCAAAATGTTCTCGAGTATTAACTTTAGTAAAACCTGACCATTTGGCAGTACTAAAAACTGTTTTAAGGGCATTGCGTCAAATGTATCACAGCAGGATGATGTCATAGCTAATTAGTGCAGGTCATTAAAAGCACTGTTCATGCTGCAAACAAGATGTGGTAAATTTGTCATGGTTGACAGTAGACAAAATGCAAGATAACTGCAGCAGAAGGGAAAGGACCAATTACTGTATGGAGGGCAGAGTAAGCGTACTGTCGTGGATCAACTAGGTTCCCTTTCAACTAGTTACTCTCATCTGAATGCATCAGTTGTTGCTAAGTAGTGAATGCAGATATTGGAAATGGGAAGAACATGTTTGGCTGTCCTTATGGATGCCTAATTGTAATCGTTTTTTCTTAATTAAAATTCCAAAACATAACCACACAATTCCTTTTGGAGTCTCTTAGCCTTGAGCGAACTTGATTGTGTGATTGTGGCAAACTTACTTCACTGCACTGTACAGTCCCTTTATAATTCTCTTGGTCAGTTATCATTTCTGTTCAGTGTTTTTATATGTTCACTCGTGTTCATATGATAAACATTGTGAGTAGGCAGAAATGAAAGATGAGCATTTTCTTGTTTTCCAGTTATTTACTCCAAACAAATCAAATAAGAGAACACAGCCGAAGGCTAAGCATACAATATTTAGCCTTGCTTATTGAGCTCCCACCAAGCCTTAACATTGCATGTTATTCTCACACTAGCAAATTTCCTCACATCATACCTTCCCTTTAATGTATCAAAATCTAGTCTATTTTTATCTTGTTTTTTTTACTTACTCTGTTTTAAATTGCTCTCCCAACCTTTGCTTGTTAAGCAATTCTGTTCTAGGTCTGGTCTGCCCCACAAGCTGTTTTTCAAAGTAGGTGAAATGCTGCTGATGTTGAAGAAAGCATACAATGCTTGCTTGCTGACTTATAATTTTCTTTTAATGTTTTTTTTCCTTCTTTTTTTGAGTGATAGACTTGGAAGCTTTAGGTGATGTCTTACCACCAGAGTTATGCTGACATTATGGTCAGCCAAACTGTCACAATTTACTCAGCATCCTTTATATCTACCTACATGAAGCAGCTGTGTCAAAAAGGTTTACTACCAGGCAGGGAACTTGAGCCGCAGATGGAATTTTTGAGCTGAGTTTAAACATTTTCGTTTTGTCCCACGTGAGCCAAGCATGTGACCCTCACCCAGCATGTGCATCTCAACTACTGAGCATGCATTTGTTGGCTTCTCTTCAACTTGGCTCCATTCAGTATACATGCTGTTGGCAGCCATCACTGATACGTTTTAATGTATGAACATGTTGTATTTGAAGGCTGGTAATGGACAAGTGAAAATAATGTACCTTCTTAGGATTCTCTCTGTTTTGCTACATCTTTCCCTCTTATGTGCCAGGATGAGAGCATATGGTTAGTTGGACAGATGTCTTGGCAAGCTTTGGCAACTAGAGAAAGTGTTTACATTCCCAAAGTGCTGACAGGGACTCAATCCGCAAAAGATCATGCTGAATTGCTAGCAAGGGGAACGGAGGGAGGGAGGAGGTGCATTGGGAGAGATGGGAGAAGGGCAGATGGAGCGGGGGGAGAGGAGGGTTAAGCTGGAGAACTGACACATACTAAGGTTTTGCAACATGGAAGTATTGGCTTTTACAAACACAGAATTACACAGTGGGTACAGTAGAGTTCAATTTCACAGTTGCAGCTTTCCAAAGTGTGATTTAACTAGTTTTGCTGAGAAGACAGGGTCTGTCTATGTCTGTTAATATTTTATCAACCAGCTCAAGTCAAAGTATATTATTATGTATATTATTGTGTTAGGGTAGTATGCCACTATTTGTGCCTTTCATGGGGGGGATCTGATCTACCATTTTGCCAAAATCTTTTTCAGTCAAAGCTGAAAATGCTCAATCAACAAGCGTTATCCACTATAAAGTGGTATAAAGCAGTTACAATGGCACTGAAGCGGTTGCTTCAGTTACTGACACTCATGTATTCAAATATATCAAAGATACCTTGAAGAAAGGCTTTGTGAGAGACTTTTCAACTAAACTTGGTGCATGCTCACCTTACAAGCAGAACCGGATTTTCTTCTTTCTCTGCCAAATGCGGCATATACACCTATATGGCTTTCCTCATGACGGTTATACATCACCACAGTTAGTGTATGTACGCCTAGTCGCAATCAGTCTACTTTCCTCTCAGTTCCCTGTTTAGCAATAATGTCTATGGATGAATAATCAATAAAAAATATGCAATAAATAAAGGACGAAGGAAGGATGAAACGTGTTGAATGGAATTTTCAAATTATGAGTTTTATCTTTGGATTATCTTCTTTGTTCTCGCACTCCCTCTAATATTTTCACTTGATTCTGTTAATGTGGTGCCACTACAAGAAAACAATCAATATTTTCAGCTCTCCTGTTGCACTTTCTATATGTTGCTCTGAAATAAAAATTGCCTGCCAAATGTTTAAAATGTGTATTGGAGCCTGTGAGGGCTGGCCGAGTAGCCAGGCATGTGAAAGATGGGTTGCAGGCAAAGTTCAGCAATCCAAGTTCATTTTATTTTATGGCAGTGGAGTCGTGCAGATATTTACAGTGAATAAAAGAAATGGTTGGCCAAAATGAAGAGAAAACAAACTAACAAAACAAAAATAAACAATTTTCCCCCAAAATAGGAAAATACAAACAAATAGAGAAATATTTCAAGAGAAAAATAACTCTCTAAACTGCACTTTGGGCTGTGGCACTAAAAATGGGCCCCAGCCAGGAGCTTTGTAGCTTTGTGTGTGTGTCTCGTTCTCTCTTGGTTGCTCCAGAACTATTTTCCAGAAGCACCAAGCCATCTGAAGTGCTCCAGCCTTCTCCCTTTTCTACAGGTGGACTCCACCTACTCAAGAGATCATTATCAATTATCTCATACAAACCATTCACAAGGACAGCAATATTCAAATACAACATGTTATCTAGTTGTCAACCGATATGGGTTCAATGGCCAATGCCGATATATAGAGAGCAAATATCGGCTGATATATAATGCTGATGTAATTATTGAAATAGAAAAAATACAAACTCAATATTTGGGTTTTAAAAAACAAAACAAAAAACAAAGACAAGTCATGTATAATTCCATGCATATCACAATCTAATATGGTTATTAGTACCCACCTTCCCAAAACTATCACGACTATGTTTGTTCATGTTTGTTGACAGACTTGGTTACAAGCCTTCCTATCAAATAAAGGCAAAAAAGCCCCGAAAATAATTTACAAACAAAAAAAAAACATCACATGGGCGCCCTGATAGCTCACCTGGTAGTGCGCTTACCACATATTAAGGCTGAGTACTCACCACAGGGCCCTTTGCTGCATGCCATCCCCTCTCTCTCTCCCCTGCCTTTCCTGTCTCTCTCTACTATGACTGTCAAATAAAGCAGAAAAGCAGAAACAAATCAACTTTTTTTAAAAATTAAAATAAAAAATAAAAAGGATCCCTCATATTTGGTTATTAAAGATTTGTTAAAGACATACATCCTGTGATTATGTACATACAAGATTTTTTTTACTGCTGAACAATACACTATTATCATAGACAAAGATGACAGTTTCAGTGAATATAAGAAATATATATTGGACTGTAAACGCCACTGGAAAGTTCATTAGTATAAATGACTAAACAGGAGTAGGTGATATGGATAAAAAGAGAGAGTGAAGGGATAGCCACCATGATCTCAGAAGGTTGACAAATGTATATTGTCTCAGCATATAGCATCATAAACATCAAAAACAAATAGGGCTGCTGCAAGTAGTCAACATAATCAATGACGTCAACTCTTAAAATGCGTCGACGTCAATATTAGTAGGTTTTTCTTTGTTTTTCTTCAATATCACTAAGTAATTGCTGCGTCATGACGACAGCGTTGCAGACATGTTTATTTGTGCTTTAGAACATAACAGCTGTGAAACAATCAGAAAATAACGTTTTATTTCTCTGATTCACTGGCTTTCTCCTACTGCCGCTCCCTCACCTTATTCGCTCTCTATGTCGCTCGACCACAACTGTCTCTTTGTCTCTTTCTCTCTCAAACAATTAACACAAACCAAAGGAAGCTTCTTGGTATTGCTATTTTTCAGCATAGACTGCAAGCCAGACACACAGGTCGAAGCTGGGTACATGAAATAAACCAAGCAAGGACACAACTGGGAGAGTGTCATAGTTTGGTCCATGAACTAGTTTCATTGATATTTCAGGCTGACTGTGGAGCCGTTTAACCGGTCTGATCGCCGGATTGGCCACCGCAGTGGAGTTGCCACTTTTGTTGTTTAAACATGACAGCTCCCCAAAAGTGAAGCCAAAACATATTGATTGCCCCCTGGCGGCTGGCTGCAGTATAGGTCATAAACCCCACCCCCTCCATGTTAGCGTATGGGACATGAGACAAACATCTGAAGAAAAAAAAAATCAAGGTACATGTCAAAACCATTTTTCTCAAAGATGGTTTCTGTCATTTTAGATAGTTCTTATCACGCAGATGTATGTTCAAGTGGTAATTTTTCTGATAAGTTTGGTTCTAATTAGTTATTTGATGCTATAAAAAAGGGGGTTTCACGTCATGATTGACAGCTGAGGCCGGCTCGCGATTGAGTCGGCCGGGTGTTTGGGCAGGTGTATGACCATGATACCACGGCTCCAACCACGATCACTACAGCGCAGACTCTGGCTCCAAATGACGTCACCAGCGCAAGAGGGCAGCTCCCGTATCTGGGATATTTTGGCTTCATTTTTGTACAATGGGAGGAAGTGGAGATGCGTCATCCATCTTTATATACAGTTTATGGTTTAAAGCTACAGTTTACCACTTTAATATGTAAACCTTTGTTTACATTTTGTTTTGTGCTGCATTATACAATGACATACAGAATTTTTTATTTTTTTTTTGAGGAAAATTAATCGTTTAGATTAAAATAGTCGATAGATTAATCGATAGAAAAATAGGCGTTAGTGGCAGCCCTATAAATGCAACTAAATATATTAAACTTGAGTTAAGAAAAATGCAGTTCATAGTCTACTCAAATGTAGCCTATAAAGTGTTTGCTGCAATGCATTCAATGTTGTTTGTTTGTTGTTTGTTATCAAATGCTCATCTTAAACAGCATCCTGTCTCATTTGTCCTACATGTATAGTACAATAGTTTTTTTGTTAACTGTGAAATTATAAAAATGCTGAAATGCATTGTGAATGCAGTGTTTCAAAACCTAATGTTTTCTTCTTATCTCTATTTTCTTTTCCCATCAGGCTGTCGACAAACTGGAGAAACATATCCAAGAAATGGACGACGGCAGCTACATCGAGTTTGATGTGCCGGAGTTCAGTAACACTGTTCTTACCCAGCTCAATGAGCTGCGGCTGCAAGGGAAGTTGTGTGACATCATTGTTCACATTCAGGGCCAGCCATTTCGAGCCCACAAGGCTGTGCTGGCAGCTAGCTCACCCTACTTTCGTGACCACTCAGCTCTCAGCACCATGAGTGGCCTTTCCATCTCAGTCATCAAAAGCCCTGAGGTGTTTGAGCAGCTTCTTGCATTCTGCTACACAGGCCACATGTCCCTGCAGCTC
Organism: Siniperca chuatsi; assembly: GCF_020085105.1. NCBI lineage: Eukaryota > Metazoa > Chordata > Actinopteri > Centrarchiformes > Sinipercidae > Siniperca > Siniperca chuatsi. The sequence goes on along the minus strand of NC_058046.1, from coordinate 12,301,025 downwards.
AAGGATATAATCAGTTTCCTCACTGCTGCCAGCTTTCTGCAGATGCAGGCCATCATTGACAAGTGTACCCAAATCCTGGAGAGCATCCACTCCAAGATCAGCCTCCCAGTTAATGTCTGCAGCCCAGAGAAGGATGACTCACAGACCAGCCGCAATGGGGTCAATGACAGCAACCTCTTTGTAAACCCTACCCAGATCTCCCCCCCTTACTACTCCCGGCAGAGTCAGGCAGGACACGAAGCGCGCTTTGAGCTGGCAGGAAAAGGCCTGGGCCGGGGGCGACAGCAGCAAGAGGAAGGCCAGTCGGACCGAGGCAGTAGTGATAGTGTGTCAGAGCATGATGCTCCCATGGAGGGAGAAATGGAGCAAGTGGAACTGATTGGCAAAGATGGGCAAGTAACAGATGTGCATGTGAAGGTAGAGAAGACCGAGAGGCCCACTTATTCAGATAGTTCGTCAGCCGGTGATGATGGCTACCACACAGAGTTGGTAGATGGAGAACAGGTTTTGGCTGTTAGTGTGGGTTCTTATGGTCCTGTCATCCAGTCTGCTACCTATTCTTACTCAGGGCTGTCCTCTCCGTGCTTTGTCAACCTTAGCAGCTCCAGTCCTTCCCGCTCCATACTCAGTGGCTTCAGAGGTGGGCGAGCCAGGGCAAAGCGCCCCCTAGTCATCCCAGCAGGAGTGCTGAGTCATATCAAACCAGGCTCAGATGACGGTGAATCGGCTATGGGACCCACAGGGTTGGAGAATGATGTGCGAGAGCGTAGCCTGCGGAGCCAGTGGTACCCCTACAATGAGAGACTCATTTGCATCTACTGTGGAAAGACCTTCAATCAGAAAGGGAGCCTGGATCGCCACATGCGCCTGCACATGGGAATCACCCCATTTGTTTGTAAATTCTGTGGCAAGAAGTACACAAGGAAAGACCAGCTGGAGTACCACATCCGTGGCCACACGGACAACAAGCCCTTCCACTGTCAGATCTGTGGCAAATGCTTCCCATTTCAGGGCACCCTTAACCAGCACCTGAGGAAGAAGCACATGGGAGCGTCAGAGGGCAGTAATCATATGGACTCTCCAGAGAGGACGGAGGGAAGCTCAGGTCAGAAAGACCAAGAGGATACGTCTGAGGGGATGGCCTTTGAGGCACAATATGCAGAAGAGGCACCAGCCAATGATATGGAAGAGAGTTCAAAATGCAGTCCGGAGGAGGCTCAAGCATCAAGATGTGATTTTTAGGTCCTGCTTCAGGTTAAGGAAGCTTTAAGAAATGTTTATTTTAACTCAACTTAAAGGACTTTAATTTCTTTTTGAATCAGCTCCCTCTACTATGTACATTTGTTGCATTAAGAGTTTCTGTCAATTTTGTGAAAGTTAGATGTTGAATGCAGAGAGCAAATGGGTGCTTTATAAAAATTTGATTCTTTCAAGCAAAGGGAGTAACAACTTACTATTTTTGAGGAGGTCCTAATAATCAAGACCCCCTAATTGATTTCTCTTTTTATCTTTCCATGTTTTTTAAACATATTTACAGAGTTATATAGGCATGTTGCAATAATTGATAATGTGAAAGCTCTGGTAAGATGCTAGTCATATCACCTTTTTACCTGACCTGTTTTTGCACATGTGGCCACAGGAGGTCACTTACTCACAAGGAATGATTTTTCTGCCAGTGCAAAGCTTCGTGTGACATATCTGTTCAATACCTCATGATGCAACTACATACTCATAACAGACAGTATTTTAACTTAAATGAAACTCACCAGGTTCTACCTCATAGCCAAGAACCTACCAGGCACAGACGTGTTCACCGTTTGAAATCCATTTTAGGTTGTATGTACAGTATCTTATTGCCAAACCCTGTAAAGAATATTCTCTCAACACAAAGCCTTGATACTTAGGTGAAATATTCCTTGCTGATTGTATCGATTAGGGACAAAGTCCTTGTCAAATGTTTCATGGTCAGCCAGGTTAAAATGATGATTAAGAAGGTGCTATGTTAAGAGTGCATTACATTTGCTAGCTTTCATGTGTGTTTGTTTTTGGCAAATGCAGAGAATAGACTAAGAAACTTTCAAGATATGATTTTGTTGTCTTATAACTAATAATTTGTTCTACAAAACACTTAAGGATTTTATCTCTCATCACTACTGGAGATCTCAGTCTGTTGGCCAAGGCGTGGTTTTAGATGCTGTCATCCATTTAATGGGTGAATTACGTCCATACAGTGAAGTCATTTGTATTCCTCTATACTCTGATTGCAGACTTATACTGAATTATTGTATGTGTAAATTGTTTTGTCCTGAGGTAGGCTTCTAGGTTAATACTCAGTGTCTAACAGAGACAGGAGTACTCATTGTCAACTCAGCACAGTAGGAACAGCTCTAGATCTGTTCACATGTTCACATAAATCTATATAGTATACTAGCCTGAATAATATGCAAACAGAAAGAACAAAGGAATTTCAGCCATTTTGACATGATTTTTCTTCCATTCTTTGAAAGAGCTATTAGTTTGTTTCCTTTTTTTCATTCTGTCCTTCCTTTTATGATGGGACGATTGATCTGTGATCTTTGTTCTCTGCATTGGTTGGGGTCAAATGCAGACTTGGAACATGTTTTCCATTGTCAATCCTACTTTATGGTGTTGACATAGATGTGGCATAACTAGATTAAGGCTAAGGGGTATATGTTTTTCGAGGTAGCTGATGATCCAAAGTATTGATGCACTTTGCAGAGTTAGTGGGTGGGATGGGTGCCATCCCATTGATAAAATGTGCTAATTTCTGTCTTAATTCTGGTGCAGCAACTGCATTGTCAGTTGTGCTTGCTTCACAGCAGTGATTTTTCAGTGAGTAAAAATGTTGTGAACCTCGATGAGACTCTGCAGTCACATGAATACTATTGGCTACATGTCATGCATATGGCAACATTGTATTTTAGCTATACTGTTTGAACTATAGACTGTATATAAAGATGGACGACGCGTTTCCGCTTCCTCCCACTGTACAAAAGTGAAGCCAAAATCTCCCGGATACGGGAGCTGCCCTCTTACGCTAGTGACGTCATTTCAAGCCAGAGCCTGCACTGTAGTGATCGAGGTTGGAGCCACGATATCATGGCCCCGCCCATCGCAAGCCTGCCTCAGCTGTCAATTATTACGTGAAACCCCCTTTTTATAGCATCAAATAACTAATTTAACCAAACTTATCAGAAAAATGAACACCTGAGCATAAATCAGTGTGATAAGAACTACCTAAAATGACAGAAACTATCTTTGGGAAAAATGTATTTGACGTGTACTTAGATTTTTTTAGTTTGGCCCGTGTCCGTGGAGTTTATGACCTATACTGCAGCCAGCCACCAGGGGGCGATCGAGATGTTTTGGCTTCACTTTTGGGGAGCTGTCATGTCGTCCATCTTTATATACAGTCAGTGGTTTGAACCATGTGGAACCAGGATGGGGGTGTTGTTAATATATAGAGACATTGTGATTTAAAAAGATCTGCATTCACAGTAAATACATAAAAGGCACTTAGAAGGCCTGATTAATTATCCTGTCATATTTTGCAAATTTAAGATCAGCTGGGTGGTCCCTTTCGTGTTATCCTGCTTTATTTGCCATCCAGCTGTTTAATGCCTTTTTTTCATACAATTTTCTACTTTGTGTGCGTTTGGTGGGAAAATATTGCGTTTTGTTGCTTATGTCTAATGTTAAGTCAAGAACGCAGTCCTTTTTATTCCACTGAATGTGTGGTCATCGTCATCACTCATTGACAGTTAAGAAAGCAAACCAAAACGTAGGGAATTTAGCAAAAATCGGTATAGCTAGCTTTTCATTATTTTTTTGTGTAAGGATTCATCACAAACACTTTTTTGGTCATCATCACCCACAGTCTGTCAACCTGTACAATACTTTTTAGATGAATGTTTACTCAAGTTTATTTCTGTCAGCCGCTGATGTGATGTGCAGGCTTGACAGCTGATCTGACTTCACCAAAGTCAGTAGCTGACTAATTTGAATCTGCCTGATGATTCTTGCCCTTCACCTCGAGAAAAACAAGCAGGAAATGCGTACCTGCATTATTGTCAGTAAGGTTTTGTGAGTAATGAGTACAAACTGCTAAAACAATTTTGTGCCAAGAGTTCACACCAAAGACTAATAGGTGATTTTAAACAGTAAATTTTGACTGTATTGCATAATTGAATGCTCATTAAGAAGAATATGTTCTTTATTTAATGTAGGACTAAATCATTGCTATTTGCAAGGAATGTATGTTTCCCAGCTTCTAACAATCACTTGTGTAAAATTTGAACAATTTGCTAAGAAGACGTTAAGTAGAAGAAATCATAAATAACATCATATATTAAGCCATACAAAAGCTGACAAAATAAAAGTTGTGCAATAGGTATTGTAAATGTTTAAAGCAAATGTAAACAAAAGAGAGAATACTTCACAAAAAGTGGCATCTTAAACTTAGTGCCTTGCCACAAGCTTTACATTTTAGATTCTGGCACTTAGATTCCTGTGCCTCTTTTGTTTTTTAATGGATAATAGACAGATTATAATAAGATATGGCCACATAATTTATTGTAAAATGGTGCCAAGAATGAATAGAAATTAAGTCATGTCATTCTTGGCCATTTTGTAGTTTTTTCAGCTCAAGTCCTGCCCCCAGTTTTCGCTTTTTATCATTTGATTTGTTAGTTTTTTGTCATTGGATGGACAAGTGATTTTAAGGTTTAACTGATTTTGTAGCAATTGATTACAATCAAATGAGGCAGACCTGTTCCCTGCAAGCCATTGCCCCATGTTCAGAGACTAGACTGTATCCCTCCTCTCTAACAACTGAGGACAATCTTAGTGATGTACTGTAGTTTTAGGCATTTCAGTGAAGGAAGGAGATGCATGAGAAACACAAATCTACTTCCTCTCTTCTCTTGGAGCATCTGGCAAGGGAACAGCTGATTGGGTATTTAGCAGATAATAAACTGAATATTTGTGGATGATAAAAAGGTTACCCTCATATACTGTAGCTTAATTGCACGTTGCTCAACCACAAAATAGTATAAAATTGCCAATGGATAATTTTTTAACTCAAGTTTTCTTGTGTCTGTGTCATCGATTGTGCACTTACAGTTTTTTGTTGGTAGTAAATACCAATTCCATCTGGGAAATCTAGTTTATCTCTGTAGTTACTCTTAAGGGACTCCGCTATAATGGCCTCAATAACTTTGGTAGGGACCTTTTTCCCCTTAAATGGTGCTTTTAGATAAGTCAGATTTTTTTTTTTTTATCAGATGAGTAAACAAGTCCATGTAATCATCATAGGTGAATGCAGGAGAAATTGTTTAAATGCTTTTCATGAACTTAGTTACTTATGTGATAGTACACACCTACAGAACCAACTGAACTTGACACACACTCGAATCGACTCTTTGTCAACTCTTAGTTCCACACTTCTGAGAGGAACAGGAGATGCATCATGGGCCACAAGTAATCAAAAGGAAGTGTTTACAGGGAAGGCTGTCAGACTACTTTTTGAAATTGCAGCTCGTCCTATTCTTTTTATAATAAACTCACTTCAGGTAGTTTACAAACACTGATACAGGCTTAGAAAAATCTTAAGTCTTCCATAGCTTTTCTGTCAGTTTCTGTCCACTGTGTATTGTTAAAAAAAAGAAAAGAAAGCAATAACCTTTTTAAAAGTGGTGTATTGGGATCATCAAGCCTGTTGAAATATTGGCCTGTCATATATCAAACAAATGGAATGTCAGGGAGCTGTTGAATTGAAGTAGGACCAGTACAATTTGATATTGATTTATTTTTTATATATTTTCTGAAACTTTGGACAGGTTGACTTCCTCTTCAGAAAAAATATATATAAATAAAAAAGTGGTGTTGCTTGCTGGTGTTCTAAATGCTCATCAAAATCCAGTGGTAGTCAGTAAACTGCAACACAAGAGCTGAGCTTGTGGCTCAGTCATCAAGCTCAGTGGCACTGTTCAGAGTTGCACCTCCAGCTGTGTCAAATAATGAAAGGGATTTTGGGCTGTATAGCCACTGTTTGGGAGTGGGCTAACTGTTGTCATGTTGAGGTTCAGTGGTCTCCTTTGGCTCCTCAGGCACTGAGACTGTAGTTGTAGTTGTTCAGGATCAGAGGGGAAGTTTTCAGTCTAGCTATTGTTCCTTTTCCTTTTACAACTCCCTAAACTGCACTATAATGTCTCTGGCTCGTATGTATTTGGTGACAAGGCAAAAAAAAAAACTTAGAACTCAGGGTATATAGTGTTAAAAGTGGTCTCATTGGACATACATCTTATGTCCATAGTATAATTGTGCACTTCTCTTCAGGTGGGGAAAAGAGTCCTCAGTCAGTGGTTCCCAAACATTCTGCCTCAAGGTCTCAATGAGCCCATATTTTCCACAGAGCTGAAGCTTTAGGAGCGCTGGATACCATGAACTGAACCATGATAGCAGAAATGCCGAAACTCCTGTTTTGTCCACTCTACACACAACCTCACAACCCAACTGTGAACCTCAGAACTCTACTGTTTTGTACAACTATGAAGTAAATGAAGCTAGCTAGAGCTGATGTTGTATCTATTGCCATTTATGAATTTATTTTATAGCATGAAATAAAATATATTTATTCAAATTATATATTTTACTCATAATCATTATGTGCTGCTTCATTTTGGTTCTTAAGCTTGTAAATTGCTTTTTTATTATATAAAAAATGTCAATAGAATAATGCGTTTGTAAAATAAAGACGCTGATTTGGCTCTGATTTGTCTTTTGTGTCTCAAAAATGTATTTATTTACTTTTACTACATATTTACATGTGCATGAAAACTCAAATCACCAAGATCAAAGCATTTGGTGTAAAGGGGAAGAGAAAAACATACTGGAATATTCAGCCATCCTTTAGTTATGTTGTTTACAATGTGTTGCTGGCATGCATGGAATTCACTTGATAAGGCAGTAATGTTGTATATGAATGAAATCTGGAGGAATAACTGATATATGTGCAACTTTGTCCCTCCAGAGGGAGCTAGAGAATAACAAATACACCTTAAAAAGTCACTCATCTTCAGTGCCAGAAATTCTGCAATTTAATCTAAACAAGAATATATCTCAGAATGAATAGGCCATTGTAACTTAAAACACAAGGCTGTTTAACTAAAAAAAATAGGCCATTCACAAAAGTCACAGAGACCAAGTAGTAGAACATAAAACAAATTGCTTTAGTCTCAGATGGGAGGTAATAAAATTAATTTATCACCAAACAGGCTCCTTTTCCTGCTGGATCTCCAGTTAAATGATCTGCCTAATCTTCGACAGTGTTATTGCTCCTGTCACTACTGTGTTAAAAAATGCATCCAAAGGGAGAAATATATTCATGAAGTGGCACAGCTGTGCAACAGCCTCCCATAGTGTTACCGCTGTATGTGGGTTTTACAAAAAGTAAGACCATAAGGCAGCCAAATGACTAATAAACCACCAAACTGGCCAGCTATGTGCTTCATTGACATTTTCTTGAAATAGTTTATCACTGTAGTGCACTCTGTGTTGCAGTTTGTCACCGACTTCACTGAAAAAATATTTTGTCAAATATACTGTCAGTTACTGATAATGTCAGTAAATAACATAATACTTGGCAACATGTGATGTCATATAAGCATCGCTCATTGGAGAAAATTCTAATAAATGGGATGAATTGTTTAAATGACAGCATTATAGGGCTGCACAGACATTTGATCCTAAAAATAATCAGCTAAATTGCTCTGTTCAGTGGAATATGAGAATAAAAAGAACCACAAAATACAAGGCCAGGAAAGCCGAGGTAGTCGTATTTCCACAAGGAGTCTTTAACTGCATTCTATGGGTATGATGTATTGTGGCTCTCTGTAACACAAACTCTACCAGTTGGACTGGAGTGATTAACTGATAGGTATAGCTGTTTCACACATTTGTTAATATGTACTTAAAGGAAGATCATTAGTTTTCTTATGGCAGTTTTGCAACTATAACATGACCGGTAGATCTTACGTTCCCTACACACTTTTGATGCACTTTGGCTCAGCCTGTCTCATGCAGCACAACACCCATATAGTCCTGAAACTGAAAACCCTCTTACCATCTCACAGTTCAGAAAGGGTCATTTATGCCCTACTGCAGGCAGGTACTCTTGCCTTACTTGAGTGCTGCTGGAGCAGAAATGTTGCTGTGCCTTGTAGTTTGATAATGCGACCCATTAATTAATAAAATCCAAAAAGGTAGCTTGATGTTTAAACCTAATTTCTGCCCCTGTGGAGTCATTTTGAGTGGCTCTTGTGAGATAAATGGAGCTTTCAAAAATGTTTCTATACCACACTATGTTATTTGGCATTATTGTAACAGGGAAGTAGAAGTGACTCAAGTGACCATTCCTTTATCAAATTGTGTCTGACTGAGAATTAAGGATAGTCACAATTGACCCCATTGATTTGACAATGGAGCATGAACAACATAATGCTGCTACAAAGGATTTTGGAGGAAAGAGTGGAGCTAGTGGGAAACAGGTGAGAGCCTACTCAAGATCCTGTGGTTACCAGGTATGTTTATTCCTGAAGGAATTCCTTCTCTGAGTAAGAAGCCACTGGAAACTGTAGCTCTACCTCAACCATAAGAGTGTTAAATCACTCTACAGGAAATATCTAAAGACAATTTAAGAAAGTTAACATATGACCTGTTGGCCTGACTCAGCACCACAGTCCCCCCGCGTGCGTGAGATGGCTGCAGGGCAGTGTGGTAATGAAAATGAAGCCAACAAGCACAACAGCTAGCAGGTAAGGTAGCATTTATCTCTTAGTAGCAGCTGAATGTTGGCCATACTTTGTTCGTTTTAAACAACTAAACGGGAAAATGAATAACGTTAAGTATCTGCGCATTTAGCTGCTTGTTAACTAACGTGGTTGTTAACTAAGCTGGTGTGGCTTGACAAAATTGGTTTGTTTGGTTTAAAGTGACGCTGCTGATAGGATACCAAGCACATGTAACGCAAGGTAAGTAAGTTACTGTATAGTTCGCTAACGGCTGAACTTAACTTATGTTAATGTTGAAATAGTTGCTCAGGTCCACATTATTAACTGTCATTGTGTGTTGTACCACTTTGCGACAAAAGTGGTACAACCTTAACTGTTCAAAGATAGGCCTATCTAATATTTGCTAACTTCGCTACAGTTTAAATAGTTTAACACTTCTTGGTAGCTGTATGTAATAGGCTATGTGAATAAAAATACCAGGCTTTTACTGTATTGCTCAGGTATTTGTAATAGTGTCTAGTGACAAATACAGGGGTATTTGTCCTAAAAATGCCAGGCTCTGCTTGCTTCCAGTAGGCCTTTGGCATTTTGACGTGTAACGGGTGTAAATTATAAAATGAATGATTTGGCTGCTTCATTATCAAGGTCCTGGTATTGTGCATGCTGACTCAATGTCATGGTTTACTGAGACACTTAAATACAACGGAAACATTGTTAATGTTATTAGTAACACATGTGCTTTTCCTGCCATGACAAGTCAAAATGACTGCTGTTAAACTAAAGATAGCAGGAAGACCCATGAGGAAGACTGCACGTTTGCCTGATAGCAATTGTTACACCAGCTGTGACGAAAAACTAGGTTTTCAGCTTACAAAATGAATGATTTACCTGTATGAATGTTTTTATAACAGTGTTTTGGGGCTTGAGTAGAGAGGGGCTGAAAAGATTACAGAGCACTAAGCTTGAATACCATAGGTTCTTAATTAAAAAACAAATGTGGCATAAATTAATGTTTTGGCACAGTATTTTTTCACCTTTTTACTATGTCTGTACCTACAAATTAACTAAAAAGTAACCAGAACACATACAGAATACATCTGTTGACCATGGAATAATTTGTTTTTATATTCCAACTAAAGTAATACAGCAAATGAATGCACTTAGCTGAAATGAGTTTTAATGTGTAGCCACTCTAAAGCTAAATCTTAAATGAGTAACATTTGTTGTTTGTTTGTACAATTCATTCAGAAAAACACAAGTAGGCCTATGTAAGTTACCGGGATCTCCTCAAGAAGAAAAACACTGTGCAGTAATGAATGAATATGCGGAGGCTCACCTGAAATGGTTTCCAAAAGCAAACCTTTCCGCATCAGTTTAGTGAGTTTATAATGTTTTATTTAAAAAAGCTAACATTTAAAACAAGTCATTGCTAATATATAGAGGACCAAAAGTATCACGGAAATAGTAAAAAGGATTTCATTAATTAATAACTAATTGTACAGTAAAAATAGGCATTAATGCATTTGATTACAAAGTAATTAATTATTTGATATTTTAATGGGCAATAAAAAGAGGAATTATAAAATGAATTTACAAATTAAAATTTGATGAATCAATCAAAGGCCTAGTTCACATTTAAAAAGGGATTTACAAAAACTACATAAAAGAGTGAATGAGTACATAATTTAAAAATACATTAATACATTCATAAATACATAATGGAATTTAAAAATCTATTTGAAAATGTAGTTTAAAAAAATAAATATATAGGCCTAACTGGATTCACAAATTGAATTAGAAATGCAGATTTTAATCAGGCATTTAATAGTGTCATTTGCATTTCCATTTCCCCGCTGCTTTTCCTATTAGCTATTTGATTTGCTTAATCATTTAACTTCTCCTTTTAGCCTCTCCATTTAGCCTTTCCGTGATACTTTGGGCCTTGCGCTGGTAAAATGAGGTAAAACAATACAATTTAGCCATGGGATGTAACAAGCTCTCTGATTGGTTAGAGATCTATGGAAGCATATAAGTTCTCATTAATATTTTGAGCTTGTGAAATGATGTTCACACCCTGCCAGTGTATCACCAGTGGACAACGTGCTGCATTGTCCACTGGTGATATACAACTGGAAGCAAGTTAATGTGCAACACTGATATATCAAGAATTTTAAGGGACATTGCCAGTGAAATGGAGCGTCGATCCTCAAGAGAGTGTTGCACCAGTGGAGACACCCTCAACTCTCAAACACTCACCCTGGCACGACACCCTATTGACGGTAATATGCACAGCTAACATTATCATCACACGATGTAGCCATGCTCATTTAGGAGCAACATACAATGCTTAGATGTGTTTGGCTAGAGTTTTTAGTTATGGCGGTATGTTAGCTTGTGAAAATATTTCTTTAAATCCTTTTTACTATTTCCGTGACACTTGTGGTCCTCCATGCCAAGATGCCACCATTCTTTCTAATGCTGGTATTTTAGTTATCTACTAGCAACTATTAGCATAGAGTATGGTAATAAATTAAGTCCGTATTTCCATAAGTGAATTATATATCACCCCACAGTGTAACACCTACAATTAAGTGAACTTACCTGGATGAGGAAAAAGCATAGTAGAGTTGCTGAGTTGGCATGACATATTAACCAAAACCCTGAAAAAGAGGAACATCTGTCAGATTCTGAGAAACCACTCCTTTTCCCAATATAAGCCTTTTCATGTTGTTCATATTTTCCTTCATTAAAACTGAGTCAGTCTGTTGTACTGCAGTTGATCCGTGCCCCAGTCATTTTGCCTAACAATCGAGTAATAGTTTAGAGGCTCATGGTGTACTGCTGTTTCTTTTGTTAGACCACAGCTTGATTACAGTATAGATCATGCATTAACAGTAAGTAGTAACAATTCATTAGCAGCAAGAAGTAATCATGTTCATTTTTTTGTTGTGTTTTTGAGAATTTTATAGATTTGACAAGAATATTATCTTATTATTTATTACAGTTGTCACCTTTCAACTTATAGTAAATGTCATTTTAGTCTTTTAAGACAGACATGCATTGGTGAATGTTTTAAGTGCTGATCCTAGCCTTTCCATGTTTTCTAGGAGATGGTCTCTGGTCTGCTCTTACATAGATACATACTGATAATACTTACCTGCAGCATGATTCAAATATCAGTTTTGTGTAGTATTTGAAGATTTTGGCACACTTGTATGATCATTTTTGGTTGCAGCCAAAAATTGATTTCCCTTAACTGCCTGAAATTGTTTTTCTAATGGATTTATCAAACTAATGCCAGATAACAATGAAGTTTGTATGTGTGCCTTTGTGTCCTGCGTCTGTGTGCAATTATTGATAAAAAAAGAGCTGTGGGCTGAAAATGCAGAGCGAACAGAGTTTGGCTCTTAAAGGTCACAGGCTGCACATGGAAAAACATGTCACATGTACCAAATTGAACTATTGCTGTCCAGTTCACAAGGATAATGTATTACATATACTGTGAGAGATTTTTGTCTTTTGTCTAACAGTGAAGATACCTCGCTAATAAAGTGTTTTTGAAGCAGTGAAATACTGCAACACTGGAATAACCACAGTAATACCTTACAAAATAAAATTTCCATTGTGCTAAGGAAAATTCCTCTTGTCGATCCCTAAGAGATTTCCTGTAAGTTCCCTGCAGAGAACTCACAGATGTTTTGGAACAACATGAAACAGTGGTCATGGCATGTGGCTGTAAAGCTATAAGCAAATCTGCACATCTCCACAGTTGGAAATCAGTTCAAATGCTGAGCTCTTGGAAAAACAGAATTCAATAGTTCCACTATGTAAGTAATAAACAATGAAGTGACTATTCTCCCAAAGAGAAGCTTTACCACATTATTATGTGTTTCTATTTTTAAGCATCTCTTAATAACTCCCATATGCATCACAATAACTTTACAGCAGCAATGGGGAGTCGTTTGAATAAATGACTTGGAAAAAGATGTTGGTTACCTTTTTATTGCGCAGCATTTTATCTCACTTCCATTGTGTTAAGAGTTGTGTTTTTGCTGACTTGCAGTGTGACAATGACAATAATAGGTTGTGCTCAAGTCAGAGTTGTGTCACCTCAGTGGAATGCTCCATTACTTAGATGTGACAGAGACAGAGAAGTGATCCAGACACTGAACCGATAGCATAGTTGTGGTACCTCAGTATGTCTTTAGTCTGTGGTAAGTTACGACAGAAAGATGGATGTGGATACACTTTGCAGAGACTTCATGGTTGCTGTTGGCATAAAATGTGTTTTGATGAGGAGGATTCTGTTTAAATGCATGTGTAAAAGTTAGTGCTAGTGTATTATGATTAACCCACTTTATTGATAATTATCATTTAATTTTATTTGACAGTTGTATTGGCTACTTGCATGAAAAGATCTTAGCATGACCCTGGTTCACAACCACTGGAAAATGGGAGAAGGATACAGTGAAAAAGTCACCTCCCCTATGCAGTCCTTTCATACTGCTAGATATCAAAGCATTAACATATCCTGAACACAAGTGCTGAAATCTTTAATTCAAGGAAGTTATCAGCTCTGAATGATTTTCAATTTCAAAGTCATAGCCATTATCCAAGGGTCACATATTGTTCTTAAATGTGACTAAATTGTTTTCAAGTCTATGTCTACTCCAATTTATCATATTTGGTATAGCTTTTAATAATTAACAATGAATTATAAGTTATGTGGCATGTCTCTTGGGGATGCCTACATCTTGCAGTGAAAGCATGAAATGTGGTGTTAAAGTACCCAATGAATTATTTGTGCAGTAAAGTGAAAATGGTTCTATTAAAAGTACAAGGACATGGACTTTTACAGATGTGAAACAACAATACAGGCCAGTTTGAAGGTTCAGGTTTGAAGGCTCAGGAAATGCGGTTCTCTTTGTGCTGAGTGAGCACTGTGTCAGCTCGTGGTTTTCCATGTTGGTTGAGGAGTGGGGGCTGCACAGGCCACCCTTACTGAAGGTTTTCCATCGTGGTGAGTCCTCAGACATACACGGCATCCAAAGAGTCTGTCATCTCTGTTTATGGAGACGATGAAACATCGTCCTGTGTTTTACCACGATTAGGTTAATTGACAAAGCAGACTTAAACTTTTTTAAAGATGTAATTGCTATTAAAAAGTGTTGACCTATCTGGGAAGACAGAAAGAATTGGTACAAAGCGCATTTTACTGTCCCATCCATCTTTAATAGAAACACAGCTGACGAGAGTGACATTCACAGTGATGAATGTCTTCCTTTGTCCAATCCAAAGCCTCTTTGTCATGGGGAAGAAAGCTTTTTAGCGTTTGACTTATGAGCCAGTTTTAGGAGCCAGTGTTTGTCGGTTCAGTGTAGGACAAGTGTTTTGGCTACTGTCACATAAGCATCCATCTTTACTTTGGCAGCACAAAACGCTAACATGGTAAGTTAGGTTTTATTCGGAGCGAGGGAATTTAAATACACACGTCACGTCTTGCTCTGTTGATAATTAGTCTCTTTAGACAATCTCAGATTGTCCTTAAAGTTGTCAGTCACATGAATTCATACTAAATTGAATTCAAATGCTCTCTAAACTGTCTAAACCTTCTTCAACTCAAATCTGGTCACAAAATATGACATTAATGGAGCTTGGTTCATTGCAATGTAAAGTCATTTTTGCTTCATTTTCCAGCTGTCTTTGGAAATCTCATCGACACATAGTAAAGTAAAGGTGGTTTCTGCTGTCAGTGGAGGGGACTGCTGGATGCATTAGTTTTACAAGCCTGTCACATTTCATTTGTCATTCCCTGGTGTGCTGACTCTATATGCAAACACTGTGCTTGATTGTGAGACAGCACGTTTTTATGCAACCAGTTCTCATAACCTAGTCTGTGTGATAAGAAAAACACTTAATGTAGTTTTTCATAATGGCATTTTATTTCTTTTTATGTTACTGTACTTTAAAAATATCACTGTTTACTTTTGTTTTCCATACAAATTGTTACATTTTAGTGCAAATTAAAGCAAAAAAAAAATCATTAGGACATCATTAAAAGCCCATTTGCAAAAAACTGTGGTTGCTGCGTGGTGGCGCCACGTACTGTAAGCTATGATTAGCTTTGAACAAAGCAGTAATCTTTTGAACTAATGTTCACATTGCAAACTTTTTGGTCAGAAAACAGGGTTGGAAATTAGTACCCGCCAAATGCGGGTGAATTTGCTCAACCTACCAGCCAAGGTGGTGTGTAAATAAAGTAGCATAACAGAGCGATTTGTGACATTTCAGTCAGTAGTGTTTCTCCTGCTGGTCCTGCCCGCAAGTTCCCGTTCAGCCCGTAGACTTTACATTGTAACGTTTTACACGTTTTACAAATATAAAACCTCCATGGATCAAAAATTCATAATAGAAAGAGTCATACTTGACCTTTTTTGCAATTTGAGGTGTCCTGTCAACAGTTTTACAGACATTTTATTTATAATTGTGGCCTATGGGGAAAATGCTTTTTGGGCTGCAGGAGAATTTTTCGTTGCAATACCGTGAGTGGCCACTGGAAAGAATTGGATGCAAGGCTGAGTGGCGGTGCTGTATCTAGTTCTTATTATACTTCCATGGTTCACATTTAAGGTGTGTTGATTGATTCACGACGTCAACTCAAAGTAACATGCAAGAAAACATTCCACCTTAAAAGTTGCCGGTAGCTGCTGGTAGCCTTTGAAAAGTGATCTGTAGTTAGCAAATGTTAACTAGTAAAGATGAAAAGGCAGCAAAACATCCTTTCATTTATCATTCACTCCTCTGACAGTTTCTTTATTTGTGACACATTTGCAAAGAAACATTACAAAGCCAGCCTGTCAGTATTTTCCTTAAGAGTTAAAGTTTTTACCTTTATGAAATAAAATAGCCTATTGCTTGAATATTGTAGAGATGTTTTATTTTTTTCACATGCAGTTACACACTGCCGGTTAAAACAAGAAAGTGGCTGGTAAAAAAAAAAATGTGGCTGGTAGATTTTGAAATCCACCAGCCACAGTGGCAGGTGGACAAAAAAGTAACAATTCAAACAGTTCATATATACGATTCATTTTGAGTTTTACTTAGATTCCTGTTTTAGTCACAGTACAAACCCTGTATAGTTTCCAGTAAAATTGAAAATATATCCTAATTTTACTCAATTAAGATTTTAATGATTAATATCCAAAATTGCATATATGATATTGTCCCCATTATTATTATCATGAGGCTTATATCCTATAAGCTTTGTTTTTACATGCTTCAATATATTGAGGCACATGTAGTATTGATTAAATGAGCGATGAGTAGGCTTTCAGGGGGATTGACCACAAGAAGTTGAGCATTAAAAATTATGCAATGGGCAAATGACCTTTGTGTTTATTAGACTATCGAATAAATGAAAGAAAGCAAGTGGCTAGCCCACTAAGTACTAATATTGGCAGCTAATAAAGCAAGGACAGTTTCCCCAGGGGGCTAATTAAGTGCATAAGAATCACAATAATTGTGGTTTATAGTAGGGATGCACCAACTGTGAAATTCTGGGCCAACACCGATGTTAAAAATAACAATTTGGCTGATAGCCAATACCGATGTTTCTTTGTTGTTGCCAGGGAAACAAAGATATCTTCATTATAAAAAAATAACTGAACTGTTTTAAAGTCATTCAGCCCTTTATTAGACGATCTTTGAATGAAATTCAATCATGCAAATTTATGAAACAATAATATAATATATAATAATGATTTAATATAACCTTCTTTCACATGAAATAGAATCTTTTTTTGAAAAATAACTGCTTCAAAAGCCTTAGCCTGCTATACAACAAATACAAGTAACACATAATTTAGCAGGCGCAAAATTGATGCGACACAACAGATAAAAATCGGCTACTGCCATCAGCAAATGTCATCCTATTTGCCGATAGGCCAGTAGCAGTCAACAAGGCTGATACCGATGTTTGGCCGATATATCGGTGCATCTCTAGTTTATAGTTTTTTGTTCTCATGAGAGAGATAGTAGGTGTGTGATCTGTATTACAAAAGAAATGTTAACACAGGGTGCTAATTCCACCAAAATAGTAATCTAAAGGATTAACATTCAGAATCATAGTGTCCAACTTTCCTGTTTAGAGGAAAGCATAATGCTGGCATAGCACTGTCATAAATAATGAAAATTGAACATATGAACATGAATTAAATTTTATGAATGTTTATGACTGTTGTCATTAAATGTCATTGGATAAACAATGTCACTTAAGTTAAATGGTAGAGTTGAGAAGCTTCTTAAAGAGTAACTAAATCACCAAACCAGCTGAATCAGCTGAAAAACAATGTATATGGGTATTTAATAGTGTTGTTGATGGGTTCAGGTCCAAATCTTGACATTTTAGTGCAAAGTATTTGAATTCTACATATTGTGTTATAAATTTGCATAGCTACTGCCCTCTACAGGTTGAAACCCAGCTCTTTCAATTGAATCTTGCTATTGGCTGATCTGGACGTAGGTGTACATGGTTGCAGCTTTCGTCACCTACCAACCCCCCGCCCCGCCCCCTCCTATTTCAAAAGTCACATGTCACTCGTTTCGCTGCTCTGTTGTAGGTCTGGGCCTGCCTCCAGTCTGTAGGTCTGTCCAGTGCAAGGCACCGGGCTCACGAAACTCAGATCAAACTGTCAAACTAGGCAATGCTGATCAAATATGAGGATCCAGATTCTGTTACTGCATTGCCTATTTCCCGCCTTATATGTTATCAGAAACACATTTTAGTGTACTGTTTAGTTGTAATTTGAAAAAGTTTGTGACCAGGCCGCCATTTTTTCCTCCTTAAAAACAGACCAAGCACCGCGCCGTTGCTCAGCGCTACATAACGTCACACGTTTCCTTGCTCTGGTTGATTGTAGGTTTATCAAATTGTGCCCCCTCCCAGCGCTACCTTTGTTGATAGTTTTTAGTTCTAGAGGCATTTTTTGAATTTCCAGGTTATAGGCACTTCAGCCAAATTTCTGGGGTTTTGGGGTTGCTCTTTAAGGATATAATTAATACAGTGTCTTATGTAATAAACTGTTATAACACCAATAGCACTGTCATGACAGATCTGTGTCAACCTTTTAGTGAAATTGACATTATTAGCCAAATTACACTTAATGACTACAACACATTCAAGTTTAATTCATGTTCATTACAGTTCATAACAGTGTTATGCCAGACCCTTTCAAATATGTGCTCTTACTTTCACTTTTGGAAAATGGATAAATGCTACTAAACTAAGTATGCTTTATACCAAGCAACACAAAAAAGATAAACACACAAGCTGTACATATTTTATTGCAACTTAATAGTGACATAACATGTTTTAATACATTATATTACAAATGTCTTTTATGTACAAACGCAATATGTTGGATCTATTGACATCAACAAACCATTCAATTTATACAGTAAATACAGTGCTTGATTCATACAAGCAAATTGGTGGATGCCTGTTCAAGCAATTCAAGATTTCAAAACAAGTATTTTTAAGGAAAAAAGCAGGACTTTGAAGAGAGTGTACCTCCTCAAATTTTGGTGGTGAGTTGATTTTTGTTCTTATCTATTAAATGTTGCATAAACAGACCATTAATAATGTGAGGTATTGGTATTAAAAGTTTTGGTTTTATGTTAGAACAGAAAATGGCACCATTTTTATAGCATATTTTATTGTAATTGACAAAACTGGCCAGAATATCAACCCTGTATTACAAGTCAATAAATGTTACCATTCATATAAATTACACATTTTAAAAATGTATTTAGAATGAAATTAAAAGTCACTGGATACGTTTCCTGTGTCAACCTCATTTGCTTGTTACTGCAAAAAAAAAAACTTTACATACATACTAAATATATATTGTTGGGTTTGTATCTCAAAGCTACTTAACTGAATTATTGTGATCTGTTCTTTTCATGTCAAATTAGGTTCATATTGTCTTTCTCATTCAGATCAAATGAGATTACTGATAACTAAGCAGGGTTTTTGTTTTTATCAAAGACAGTGTATTTAAAAGAACTCCTGAGCAATTAACACATCTTTACTTCATATGTAAAAGGTAAAAGGTACAGACAATTGAATATATTCTTTGAATTGTCAGGAGGTACCAGTATATTGGTCTAATGTTTTGATATTGCACTTTCAACATCATCTGTCTTGGTCTGGTGCCACTCCATTAAACAAAAAAGATAAAGTTTGCATGGATTTTAGGAGCTGTAAAGGTTTTTGTTTAATGAGAGATACAGTACGGAATGTGTTCCTTGAATGCTTAGTGGAAGGTGTTTGGGTTTGGACGGATCATCATGACCACTTTCTTTAATGAATAGGCTCCTCCTCTGAACTCAGCCCAGTAGACTCCATCTTGGTAACGGCTGCGGTAGTGTCCTCCTCTGTACCAAACTCCATTCAAATTTGAATGGGCACAAGAGTTGTACCACCAGCCTCCCTTCTGGTAATGGGCACAATTGCCTAGAAACATCGAAAAAATAAATAAAACTGTAAGGCTGCGTGCATAGACATACATTTTGCATTGAACACATATTTTCCATTATTGGTTTTAAGCTGCCAAACTTTGTCCAGTTTAATACTTTTCTAACATAAGTTTTTACCTGTATATGCATCATGGTCTCTGTCCAGTGTTGTGAACTGTTTGCCGTTATGCCAGGTGAGGGAGTCTCCAGCGTTG
This sequence comes from Siniperca chuatsi, assembly GCF_020085105.1. Taxonomy (NCBI): domain Eukaryota; kingdom Metazoa; phylum Chordata; class Actinopteri; order Centrarchiformes; family Sinipercidae; genus Siniperca; species Siniperca chuatsi. Next base: position 12,281,485 of record NC_058046.1, on the reverse strand, counting down.
CCATGGTAACGTCCCACCCTTAGTTTGTAGAAGTCAGCCTCAGGCTCCACTCTGAAGCTGGCATACTCTGCAAACACCTTCCTGCCAGACCAGTCCTCCAGCGTGACCAGTAGTTTGTAGTTTCCCTGGTTAGTCAGCCAGTAGATGTTCTCCAGACCAAGCCAGTACTCGCCATCAATATTGCCAAAACCTTGCTGTGAAGTGCAGTGAAAAACGCTATCAGTAAGATTATGAAATCCTTTCTGAATGATCTTTGAAAAGCTTTGAACAGTTAGTTTGGATATCTGTGGAATGATTCAGGGTCATTGCTCGTGTTCTGGAGGTAATTCGCTCTTCTATGGGGTTGTTTATCGTCAAGGAACATTATTATAAATGGACCCTCTGAGTCAAGTTTATAGCTTGCATCGGGTGTCCAGATTTCCACTCGTATTTTGTTATTGAAAACATAGCAGAATACAGTGCATATTCTATGAAATCAGACATACTGGATGCTGTCTTACTGCTTTGTTCTGGCTCCAGTCATAATAAGTTGTTGGTAAGTTGTAAGTTGGTTTGTGGTATTCCCTACCCCACACATGCTTTGAATTATGGAAACACCCCTTCTGATGAGTGTACAAATGTAATTTCTGATCTCATGTGGTTTAAAGGTTTCGTAAAAGTCTTGGGAAGATCTCCATTGTTGCCCAAGCTGAGATTTATTCAGGACTCGTTTTGGCCTGCAAACAAATGTTTACCAGTGAACTGCTTCTCCCTGTTGGAGTGATTTTCCTTTCAAAAGATGAAGAAAATGGGTTCCCCTGAATAAAAAGTTATGTTCTACACAGCCCTGTTTATCGGGTACCTGATAATAAAAGGTTATTTTCTTATGAGGAATGCCGACACAACTAACTAATGTGACATTTAAGTCTAATATTCCCACATTTTTATTTTAGTGTAAAGTCATTTGCAAAGACCAACTGATTTTGCTGGAATTAATGAGTCATGAGGCTGTGGCAGTGACAGAGGCTGGTACTACATCAGACTTTTACAGCCATTTTTAAAGCTTAACAATTACCTATTCATTACTGGTTCACATCTGGTTAGTGTCAAAACAACCTACATAAGCCACTAGCTTCACTCCAAACTATGAGTTCCTTGATTTGGTGTGAGGTTGTCGCACCTTGTATGTCTCCCAGTTCCTGAAAAAGTTGACAGAGCCGTCCACCCTCCTCTGGATCACGGTCCAGCCACCTGGGTCATGTCTCTGGTCACACCACACCTGCATAAGCCGGTTGGCATTCTCTGGCTTCACCAGGTACATGCCGCTGGCAGTGTGGCCATCTTCCAGAGCCTGGAGACAATCCTTAAATGGACCTAAACAGAAAGATGACAACAAGACATTTACAGCATGTAAAATCCAGTGAACAGTATCTTTAAAAGTTAAGGAAGGGAAATGGAGAAAACGCCATAGTGACAAAGAGTTTTTCGACTCTGCCGTAGGGAATCCCATTTTTCAGCAGAAGCTCTCATTTTAACAGTAGAATTGACTTTGGCTGCTCCTCTCACAAGGGAAATGGCTGCCGGCTGTGCAGCCAAAAGAAACACTGGCATGAGGGCAAAGGGAATCCTGACTAGTGAATGATGAAACAGTAGCAAAAACATTCGAGCATCTGCAATGCTTTACAGTGCAGGATTATTATTTTACTTTAACTTAGGTTTTTGTATTTTTTATCATACAGACCCATCATTTTCAGTGGTGGCATAGACATTAAGACCTCACATCATGTTTTGAAGAGAGGATTTCCGAGACTAAATTAATTTAAAGACAGCTTGTAAATCCTTGTCTTAAACTGCACTTCTCTGCCAGTAAGTCTGCTGAAGTTTTTTCCCATATTGGTATAAGTTGTGTGAAGTAACTGGATAGCCTCTAAAGCATGTTATGAAGATGTAGTTCTTGTTTACAGCTGAAAAAAACAACTTAATTGGACACAGCAGACAATACTTATGCACCATCGGCCGTGCATTATTCTGCAGCATTATAATTCATGCTGAAAATGTTTTGTAGATTTTGTGCAAGGTCAATACTGTTTTATTGGATTTTATGGTGCAAATCAGTGAAACCTAATTTACCTGTATGCCATTACGATTTTATCCCAAATTCCTAACCCAGTATGGAAAAACACTAATGGGGCAACTGGCTCCCCTGGTTCAATTGGCTGTGAAAGTGTTTAAGTTCTCAAGATTTCACACGTGTGTGGTTTGCCAACTGGCCTGTATTACAAAGAGTTTAAATATAATGGGGACAAATGAAAAAAGAATAATGGGTCAAGCAAAGGGTTAGAGGTGAGGGAAGGGGTGCATCAACAGTTTGCAAGAGATATAAAGAAAGAGGAGGTAGGCCTATATGAAAGAAGAAACATAGCACTTCAGTTACAGTTACATATGTCATGAGGTCCTGCTCAGCTGACATGCCAAAACATAGAACCATAAAAGTGTTCGCATAATATGAATAGCCATAAGTTTTTCTCTCAGTAACAAAGTTTGTTTTTGGTTTTATTACATCACTCTGGGTGATATCTTTCTTTTGGCCCACTTTCTGTCATCCATTTACTCTCAGGAATGTCTCTGTTGAGCAGATACAAGCCAGAGAGCTGCCCTGCCCTGCCCTGCTCTGTTCTGCCTGATAAAGTCTGCTGCTTTGGTGGAACATATGACTGAGTCTTGCCTGGTGCAACTGGAACAAATGACATCACTGACTCCCGATATCTCTTTCTGTTCGTACTTTACCCCTCCCCCTTTTCTTAGACTCCATCTCTCTGTTTCTCTCTGTTGCTCTTTCAGGTCTCTCTCTTCCTCCTTCTAGTCCTGCATTGTGTGGAGCTCTCTGTTCGTGTTAAGGATTTATGCAACTTTTTGGGGTGTTAGTTGCATGGCTGTGGGCAGGAAATTACTTGCCTCCTTTCAAACATTCCATACAAAGGCTACCGTTCATATGCAGCCTAGTGAAAATGGCAAGCAGCAGCACAGAATGCCAATGGAAAAAGCTCCCAGTAGTCATGTTGGGAATGGTTTGTTTTTTTTTGTTCCACCATTTTAAAAGTGAAGTCTCTCAAGAAAAAGGCAATAGACTATTCACTTCAACTGATACCACAAAACACCCTTCACATCAATTTAAAAAATGTATCATTCACTAACTTGAGAAGCCCCTTGGGGTTGGATCTAGCTATCCATTTAGGCACATGTATTTACCCTGCTAATATGCTTTGTGTTTTTGTGTGGGTTGAATCATGGCAATTAGATGATGTGCATCTCAAAAGGCTGTAGACAACAGCCTTTCTGTTCTCACTTAGAGCCCTTTGCTCTGGGAATGTGGGGGATGTATTTAAATTGGCTATGACTGGAAGAATGGGTACTTGGTGTTGTCTGTGATTTAATGATTAAGAGGTTCACAGTATTGAAACACAATCCTTTGTTTGTGACCACTGTATGTGATGGCAACTGGTGTGTTTGGTAAGAATGCATCAAAAATAGAACTTAGAGGAGTCAAATGTCTTTTATTTAAAATTTCAGATTGGACTTTGTTAGACTCACCAGAGGGCTTGTCAGTCGTGGAGGGGCTGTGTGTGCCAGTGGGCATCGTTGGAAGAAGAGGTGGTAGAGATTTCTGGTCACTCTGGATCTCATTGCTGATTGGGTTGGTAATTCGTGGAAGGACAGGTGGCTGGTAAGGCTTGTTGAGAGGTGGTGATGGTGGAGGTGGCTGAGGCCGTGGCTGGGGGACGGGCACATGACGAGGGGGAGGGCGACTCTGGCACTGCTCCTCCAATAGGACAATAAGAGTTGATTGGTTAGTGGCCAAAGAAGCCAAGTGCTGGTACTTGTGCTCGAGATCTTTGTATCGACTGGTGAGCTGTTGCATCTCAGAAGTTTGGTTCAAGATCTTGTTCTCCATCTGAGCCAATTCTAGGGCATTGTCTCTCTTCCTGATGATCTCATGGAGCAGCTGCATGTATAGCTGAGTGACTCTGGAGTTCATGTTTCGGCTCTCCTTCCTCAGAAGCTTGACCTCGTTGACAATACCTCCGTCCACCTCTACCAATTGCTGCAGGGTCTCAATCTGCCTCTTCTGTTTCTGTAGCTCCACATTTAGCAGCTCTAACTCCTGTTTGTTGACCCGATTCTCCAGCATGGCCTCCGGCTCCTTGGAGTTGACACAGATGGCTCCGGTCACTTTCTGTTGAGGCACAATGAAAGTGTAGGAGCACTTGTCCTGCAGCTGGTCAGCTGGAGCACGTTTGCTCCTTCCAGCATAGAGAAACTCTCTTCCTAGACCATCCTCACTACTCTCAAATTCTTGGGTCCTGTCCCTGCCATGGCTGCTCTCCGACGGACTCCCCTGAGTCTGCTGGACACCATAAGCTAGTCCATTAACAAGAAGGAGACCCAGCAGGACCATTGAAGGGGGATCCATGAGTTTGTGTCCAACTCACCAAAGCCTGAGGATAATGGGGAAGAAAATGGAGAACATGATTGTATTGTAGTGAAAAAACTGTCATAACTGACTCACTTTTGTAGTCAGTATGTAGAAGACTGTATAAGCATACCTATTCTGAGACGTTTTTCCTTACTATTATAATTGAAAGCCCTCAGGATTGGGCTGCATGCTCAATTTGCCTGGGCATCAGTGGAGTCCTTCACAGCTATGCTGATTGAGACCAGAAGAAGACTGCCCCTTAGGATACACTGGTCATATCCTCCATTAGCTGCTAGGAGCAGGCAGGCACAGAAGCCCTGTGCACACACATCTCAACCTAGGCAGTGCTGGAGGTCATTACAGCTCCCAAAAATATGGATTACCGAAAAAGATTAAATCTGAAAGGAAATTGTCGACTTGCTCTGTTGAGTGCCCCAGTGGCTGCCGTGACTTTCCATGACAGGAAACGCATTCAATTAATGTGTAATATATAAATCAAGAATCTCATGGTTGCCACTCTGTACATATCACTACTGGCATGAGCACACACTGCTGTTTTCCCAATGGCTTAAGTGTAATTCATTAAAGGCATCTGGCCTTGATCCTGATATGTTTAAATCAGCTTTCCACTATCAAATGTATGCAGTGCATGCTGTTTGATTAGTTACTAATCCCCTCACTGTCCCTAAGAAAAATATTTCTTTTGTCTAATGATGTGCTGATCTCTTTAGTCAATTGTATTACTGTTAGTGGAGTGTGTTTAGCTTAGTTTGCTGTGCTGGCTCAGGTTCTCTTTGGGCGACTGCCACTGCTTGTCCTTGACACACAGAAACACTCCTATCTGCTCCCTACTGCAGGCCTGGACATCTTTGCTTATGGAAAATTTGAGACACTACCAGATGATGCTATTCATGGAACTGTTTTAAACATTGATTGTGTTGCATCAGTCCTGTCCAAAGCCCTTACCAAAAGAAGGAAATAAGTTGCATTTAGACACTAAAAAGCAATTAATCATTATTTATGTGTCCACTTGGAACATGTCTGTTTCGGTTTTGACTGTTAGACTAAAAACTTACTTTAACCATCTAGCATGCTCTAAAATAATCCAATTAGGGATGTTACATAACATTAACGTAACTGTCTCTGTATTCATTTCTTTTTTTAAATCTGAGAAATATCCCTGTTTGGATTATAGTTTCTCTTAAATTGTGTTTCCTCCATAACTGGACCTTATGGCAAAACCCATAACTTTTCTCAAGAGTTAATGAGAATGAGTTGCTTAACTGTTAGCCCCAGAATTCAAAGTGTAGACATTTTTATTAGAAAAATAAGTGCAGGCAGGTTTTCGTAGATGATGTGGTGTTATTAGGGGATGGCACTGAGTGCTGAGGAGAATGTAACTGCTGTGTTAGGATATCAGGGCCTTGAACTCCTGGGGCACCTTAATTGAAAGCTGCTGCATATTGGATTACAGAGGGGTCCTGTGTAACACCTCCCCAGAGTCAGAAGGGGCCTGTCTATTCAGAAAGCATTATAGTGAGGCCTATATTGGCTTGGTTTTGAAGAGCTGCGTCAGTATTGCCAATCTTACAAGTGCTTTCCTTACACTTTTGTTATAGCTTATCTCTGTGTGAAAGATAATCTACCATATAATATTCAGCACAAAATTGGGAAGAGAGCAGAAATGTTTTTGTCTTGTTAATCCAGGCATGCTGCCAGCACATTAGGTTGGAGACATGGAGAAGAGAAATGCAGCGCTCTCCAAGAACATGACCCTTGGCACATTCGACCCTTCTGGCTTTATCTGTCTAGAATAGAATGTGTAAACACTTCTTTTTACTTAAACTTAAAGGGGCTTTTGCATACTGTACTCTTGTGTAACCTGTCAGTCTTTTCGATATTATAGTTTACCTGCCCAGAAAAAAATCACCCACAGTACAGAAGAACGTACGGTCTGATTCTCCCATGTATTTTGTTAAATCGCTACCTTAAAGTAGCAAGTCCTCGGCTGAAACATGACTGCTATGATTTAAAAACCAAAAAACCTCAAAGAAGAATGTAGTTTCTGTTTCAAATTTACCATGAAACTGTCTTCTGTCAGCACAGTATGAGGTCTTTCATAGTACTAATCCTGCTAACAGTCGGGCTGTATGATGTCACCTCAGCACATGGTTATTGATGCAGAAACTGTAATGTAAATATTTTTCAGACCATTCAAAGAAATACTTTTCAATTATCACTGAAATGATCTTATAGTTTTATAGATGAAGCCCTAAAGAAATCACTTTATTCCCTGTCAGTATCTCTGTGGCTCTGTAATGCCGAAAAGAGGACACATAGTCCTAATAGCTTACAAGTAGGCCCATACCAAGATAATAGAGCAGCCTAGAGCCTGTCCCTTGTAATGTGCTGATGACTGTATTTGGCCAGTGGCTCCTGCGGTTTCTCTCCCTGGAACATGATCTCTGTCTCTGAGAAATGCCGTGTGATTTGCCCCCGCTGCGGAGGAGTCCCATGTTGGACGTCGTTAGCCCGGAATCTCCTGCTCTAGGCTTCACTGCACTTCAAAGCTGAGGGGAAAATGTTTGCAGCTTGTGATGAAATATGTGTTTGTGTGTCAGTGTATGCGGTATGTGCGTGTCTGCAAGTGTTTTTCCGTCAATGTGTTTTTTTCAAATAACACTTGCTGGGCGCAGTCTCCCAGGGACCTGAGACAGTCCCATCTGCCCTGACAGAGACAGCCTGTTATTAACCCATCCACAGTCTGCCAGAGGAAACAACAGAAAGCATCCTCCTCTACCTTCGCTGTTAACAGCCCCCACAGCTCATTATTGTCCTAACATCAGTTCACTTTAACAAGCTGCTATTGACTGGTAAATAGCTGCAGTCATTTACTGGTGTTGAGAAGTGTCACATATGTTTACTCTGCTCAGGGCCTAAAGGCGAATGACTGAAGTGCAGTGAATAACCACTCTCTTCATAATTTGATTGGCAACTCAACTTTGGTAATTTCTTGGTTAAGTCTGCTTCACACCAAAATGTTTTGGTTTTACTGTCTTCAGTGGTAAGTCTGTGTTTACACGACTCCTCCTTCTGGATTGTACTCAACGTTAAATCAAGTGTGATAGGCGAGTGTAGCGGATAGGTCAGTGTGTCTCTGACCAGCGCTGTGCTCCAGCCTTTTTGGTCATGCTCAGCACATATTAATTAGAAGGTGGGCAGCCTCGCTCAGACTGGCTAATGTCTCTCACCCCAGCCCCTCTCATTTCAGTGTGAGCATGGCATTCCTCACATTCTTCGTCACCTCATTAGAGTGAGCTGCCATACACACATGGAGAGTCAATGGCGGTGGCAGACGGAGAGAGCTAGACCCTCTAGACGCAGGACCACTACTCCCCTTATCCCCGCCGCCCCTATAAGACATACTGTAGCTACTGACCCAATTAATTCCCAGTGTCCTACTTTCTGTGTGAATGCTTCATAATCACATCATCATCCACAACAGGAGATCACAACACAACTACACAACACCTAATTTGTCAGTAGCCAAAAAGAAGCAGACACTTTGCAGGACGGCTTTGTGCTGCATGTTCAAATTAGCGCCAACTCTGCTGAGAACTGGCAGTCTCCAGCATGACACCCAATATGTGTTGGATCACAGTCAAATTCAATTTGCTCATGGTAATCTGCACTATTACATTACCTTGAGGGTGACCTCATTCTTTCCTCAAGCATGTAATCCTCGTAAGTGTGTAACATGACATGTGGGACATGATTAACCCAAACTACCTGCCCAGTTGGATAGTTTAGGGCAGTATTTATTTTGACTCTCCATGGAGCAGGAGAGTTCAGGTTTTTATTCAAATTTAGGTTTTGCTCTGTGTCTCATGCTGCTTGGTGCGTTCTTCTTCAGTACCTCACTTGTGATCTGAGTCAGACAGGGAGGCAGGGGGTCTCGGGAATTTTTTCGATAAGTTCCTGCTTTCTACCTCAAAGCCCCCTTATCCAAACACTACCCTGGCAACAGAAACAAAGACGGGATTCAACTGCCTGCTTCCCTGTCCTCTTGAGCCCAGGGGAACATCCTGAAGCTGCAGACTGCTTGACATTGTCAGGTAATCTGTATTTTTTAATTTTTTTTTTTATTTAGAAGTGAATGGTACTTAGATATTAGTAAAGAAACCTCTGTCAGCATGTATCATACAGAGATCTTGCTGTACATCTTCTACACACCCTCTTCATTGCCCATTTGCCTTTATTTTACCCCTTTACGCTGAATCTGTTATCAGTAGTGAAGAAGCACTTAGCCTTGAGAACCCGCTTCCCAGCATCCCTCTGCGCTGAATTAACCCCCTTGACCAAGTCTATCAGAGTCATCTGTCTGGTTAGTCATCAGAAAGTAGAATTACCCTTTGGTGCCAAACAGTGAGTCAGATAACATACTGCATGATGACTGCTGCATTTAAGATCAAACAAATTCATTATGTAAAGGGAAGCAGCTTGAGAATGAACAGCCAAAGTCTGACTTCAATCAGTTTAACAAAATGACAAAATAATTGCTTCCCCGTTATGCTAGAAATGTCACTGGGCTCATTGATTCTGTGCACACTAACAACTTGTTTCACACCAAGAAAGGTCATCATTTGCTCTGTAAGATTACTTGTTACTAACGTGGACAATAGAATGGAAGTCATGTTTGAATTAACGTAATGTACATGAGCACTGTCCCTGTTAAATAAACCGATAAAGATGATAAATATATAAATAAGTCAAAGATTACACAATGCTTACGAGATAACTGTAGCGTATTGATGAGGCTCCCTCAGTTGCCTTGCCCTCCTGGCAGAGCTGATTGAAGTTTCTCCTGGTAGAAAGTCATCCCAAGTGTGAAAGCTGCACCCGTGCGTCCTCCTCTCCCACTTTCTGCCCTCTGCCCGTCTAGTTACTCACTCTTTGTCACCTTAGTCCATTCCAGCAGTGGAGAGGTAGTGGTGTTTTTAAAGCCTATTATTAAAAGACCGTCATTAGCCCAACAGAAGCTTAACTTGCCAGAAACTCTTCAGCAGACATTGAGTAGATTGTTCCAAAATCCACTTGAAAAAGTTGGAACACTTTCAAGAGACACCTGGTAACTTTAGTTGGATGGTGGAGGTAGTTTCCTGATAAATGGTGAGAGTCCAGGGCAGGTTGTGTACTGTCTGTGGCCCGTTAGTAGAAGACTGTCACTTTTCTGTGGGCTGAATCCATCACTTCTGCCTCACAGCTCTAAGAGGCTGTCTCTCTCAACTGCACCTCTCTCCCTCTCTCTCTCACTCCCTCTCTCTCTCCCCCTCCTTGGTGCTTTTAAATGATGAAAAATCCTCTAGCAGTGTTTCAGTAAGCAGACAAATTGAGCTCAGAGCCTCCCCCTCTCTCTTAAAAATGAACACATTCTTGTTTAAAGCAACAGCCTTCTTTCTCCACCCCTCCTCCCCATGGCACAAAAGAGATCCACAAGCATGCACAACACAAGCCACACACACACACACACACACACACACACACACACACACACACACACTACTCAAATTTCCAACCCCCTGCCCCCTGGCCACTGGTTCACCACCACCACTATTTCTGGCTTGTACCGCATGGTTCTTATGGTGGTGGACAGCACTGATGTTACACTGATCAGATCCTAATTGGCCGTGAATGAACACTTGCCCCAAGAGAGATGGAAAGAGGCTGACAGATAGGAAGCAGATCCAGGTGTTTGACTTAGACCAGGTCTGGCTACTGACCCTGGTTTATAGCCTGGAGGTGAGTTGTCTGAAACTGGCTAGGTCTGTGTTAAAAGCATCACACTTGAACTACATCTTGCTGGGGGATAATTACGCAATAACTTGAAAAGCAGAGCTGTATTTACTTGTGTCCATGTGTGTTGGTGGAGAAAAGGATATGAAACACGTTGTCATGTCAGAGTGTGGACAGTCCTGCCAATGCTCTATAAATTTCTCAAGCGAAGACTTGGCTTTGGAAACGGTTGCCTTGGCTGTTGTCTGTTGTTTTTGTGTTGTCTTCCTGTTTTCAGTAAGATTTAGGTTTTTGCCCAGCCAATAATGCTGTCATTGGGTTTCCTGTTTCTACTGAGATTATTTAGTATTTAATAGTTTTCTATTCAGTGCACATAGAAATGTCAGAGTAGCATTTTCCTAAGAACTTAATTACAGAGGCATTTACACATATCTCACAGCTATTAAAAGTAGTTCTTAATCTGGTATTAACTGCTTTGTCAGCAACTAGTAGTAGCACCAGATGGGCAACTATGTTCATCACTTGCCGTTAAGTGTTTTTTAGCCTTGAGCAAATAAAAATTAGGCATCATTGCTGCACCTAACAGTAGTCATCTTATCAAGCTACAGTTTATCATATTTCAGTGTTTTATTGTACCTTTGTGTTAAATAAAATTAAAAGTTTGGCTGTGGACTTTGTTTTATAATGCGTAGGATGTGTGATTCTCCCCTCTGGAGTATAAACATTAAATATGTTACAGATGGTGACTGACTTTTATGTGTGTCAACTATAAACTCTAAAAGTGTTGGGATGCATATAAAATAGGAAAGGAAGGGGAAAAATTAACAATGAGAGAGGAAAAAGTTGCATGTCTCTCTCGTGTGCCAAAGTTTCGGCTACATCACTTCCATTTAGGTGTTAAGTACCAGACATTTACATGAGCAGTAGTAGCTTTTTAAAAGGCAACTCAAAAATTCTAAATAAAATGCAGAGCATGGTGCATAAGTTAATAGCTGAAGTCTTGCAGTTATAGTATGAATTTATTCTTTAAATGAACCCCTTTTCTACTATGTATGCAACTATTCAGGTACTCCTACTGGTTGTATAATGTACAATCAGAGTTTTCCATTGTATTGTTTTAACTTTCCATCTACTATTCCCTTTAAGCCTCTAGAATTAAATATTGGCCTCAGTGCATCTCATCATCTCTGAAATCCAGGCTCTTGTACAGTTTGCATTCATGTGTTTTTTATCAAGGAATGCTCTAGTCATAAAACAGTCATACTTCAACTTTAACCAAATGTAGTAAGATAGGAAAAGCTATTTGCAATAGGTAGCAAATAACCCTTCTGATCTCAGTTGCTGTAACATCCTCGGAGCATGATTTAGTAGTAAGTGAAAGAAAATATTGTAAAATACAAAGCGCTGAAGATGCAGACAACTGAAAGGAAAGCATCAGCTTACTGTTTTTAAGAATAAAATATCTATAATGAAGAATAAGCATAGTGGATATTATCCTTATGTAATTACATAAAGGATTATATTAGTTTCACATTCATGTGTGATTTTTTTTTTGTTCAGATCATGGTTCAGTATTTAAAGGCAGACGGTCATTGATTTCTTCCACGGTCGATTCAATTTCTTTCTGAAGTGAATGGAACCGTCTAAATGTTTCCCCTGCTGACACAGCGAGAATGTACAACTGGCTTTATGAGACAAAGTTCCTGGCAGAAGATTTTGGACCAGCAAGAAGTGGACAAATTTATTTCGTAACATCCAAGATTAAGCCAGCCCGAAGGACCGGTCACACATTTGAAAAGCTAATTCCTCAAAGAGATTTTTGATCAAAGAAAATGTGATTAAACTTTAGCTCTCATGCGTCACATGTTGTACTGAACTGGTATTATTCAACTGTTTATACCCATCTTCTTCTCTTTCCTCTCCTAAATGACAACTGCAGCTGACTTTGTGGCTAACTGGTGAATGGCGCTCTTACTCATCTGCTGGGAAGCTGAGCTGCTTTTCAATGTTGAGTGTTTTGAGTGACTCATTGGGTCTCATCCAAAACCACGGTGTTGGTGCAGTGATTAGTTCTCTTTCCATTTCTAATCCTCAGCAGGTGGAGGAACAACGGATCATAAAAATGTCAGGGGGAAAATGTTACTCCCATATTGAAATAGTAACCAATCAATGCATTTTAAAGCTGCTAGCACCACATGGGGGAGATCATGGAAAGTGGCTTCACATTGGAAATGTTTCACAGATGGGCTTCTATGTTGGTGAATGAATGAGCATGTTTACCAGTTCATCTGGGATTAGCAGGAGGAAAGCTTCTGTATTGTGTACAATTTGTGACCAGTTAAATAAAAATGTAGAAAAAGGGATAATTGCTTAATAATGATATTAATTTTAATACTGTCTTTGCTGTTTTCCATTAAATGATAAACAGCCCAAATTAACAAGTAAATGTCAGATTCAATAAAACGTAATATTCAACTAAAATAATAGTCACATACAGGCAATAGCTGCTAAATTAGTGAATTGTATTTTGTATCTTCCTAGAGCAACTTGCATGAGAGTTTAAACAAAACAAGCTTACACAGATATGAGGAAGTGAAGAAAGAGTAGTGAGCCTGCAGCACTTTTGTATGTCAAACAGCTTTTTTAGATCAGTACATCATTTTAAAATTAGTATGCAAGTGTTTCAAATATTAGAATATAAAAAAGGCAGTGTAACCTGCAACTTATGTTCTGTTCTGATGTTCAATATTACAGCTGTAGTCAAAAAAGTACTGCAGTGCCCTACTCATGTAGAAATACTATTGGGTAGAAAACAAGAGTAGTAGCTTGCAAAGACGGTAGGAGCACTTTAGAATGACACACAAACAGCAGAGGCTTTCTTCCATGAGCAACAACGCACCTCCTTTAGAGCTGAAAGGAAAAGCATGACATCATAGTTTTATCGCTTTAGAGGCAACTGGACGTATGAAATTTTTATCAAATAAACAAATACAAAATATTTAGTAAGTCCCTACTACCTGGCCCCAGGATGGTTTGTGGTAATTTGATAAAACATAACTTTATTTTGGAAAATATAAATTAATTAATTAATTAATATAAATTAAAATATAAAGACGTTGGAGCTCCATTTTGACACAGGGCCCCTCTAGAAGACAAGGCCACAAGACCATGATAATGCAGGACCCAGTTAATATTGTACTTTTGTGGTGCAAACCCCCAAACAAATTTGCAAGTAATCAAATTATCTTGGGGCCCACTTTGCCCGGTCGCTTTGCCTGGTTGGTAATCCATCCTTGCAGTATATCATAAAATGTACCACCCCTGACCCTAATAACACGTAGGCTAGAAACTCAGATGACGGATCAATAAAGTAGCACAAGTAGAGTAATTAAGTGGAATCTAACTCCTGTCAAACAGTGAGCTGAGGTGAAAGGGTAGGGTAGACATACATTACTTAACTGGCCTTTATTGGCAAAAATCTCTGTCCACTGTTAAACACTTTTAGAGGGAGGACATTTGTAGGGTACCCTGTAATTGGCGTAATTTCAATTGAAAGTAATCAATTAAAGTAACATAACTGATATGCTCAAAAAGCCACAAATAAACCGAAAAGCTACTCAGTTACACTAGCAGACGAGAATGCAGTAGGTTACTACCAGCCTTGGTTGACATTGACACACATGTTAGTTGAACAGCTAAAAGCCAAACAACACAGCTCCTATTTGCCCATAGTTCAATATCAATACTAATACTTAAACATTTTTGTGGAATATGTTCCATAATATTCAGCTTAATCCATGTTATATTTTTCATGAATGGGATCACATGTAATGCGGTGGTGTTTTGGCTGTCAGTGTATGTACCTAATATGAGCTTACTCATATTGGCAATATGGTGGCTTACTGTGTGAGGCCACCATAGTGACCTTTGTTTAAACATGGTTATGTACAAGACCAGCATGTGTCCCTGTCTGCCAGCCATGATGGATGGTTCTCTTGTGACCTGTATTGAACTTGTCACCCCTGGCCGAGTGTTGCTCGCTGTTTCTTAGGCATTTTTCATTGACAAGCCAATTACAACTATGAATTTACATTCGTAAATTGTTATTGTAATAGGCCTTTTTTTGCTCTGTTTATTCTGTGTGGCTATATTATGAATCAGATGGTAACGTAACAAATGTATCCAAATACAAATATTAATATTTTCCTCTGTGATGTGGCGTGGAAAGAGTTTGCTTAATTATTCCATGGCCTTGCCGTGTAGGACTCACTGTGTCTGGTGGCTAGACCTACAAGGACCGTTCTGTTGGGAGGAAAATTTTGAGTTTTATGATCTGAGTGGAAAGAATGGGACTGGCTCAGGATTTTGTCAAGCTCACCCCAACTGTTGCAGAAACCACCAAATGAGACCAGTAAATATGGAACGTGTGAGAATTCAGAGGAACTGGATTTCATTCAGACTTCATTAGTCTGATGTTGAAAGCATGAGCAGCCTGTGTGGCCTTGTCTGAAATTCACTCGACATAACTCATGTAAGGATTTAACAATATACTACTAATAATGCTGGAGCAGCAAATAACATTAGGAGATCTGATCACATGTGCAGCAAGTGACCAACTTTTATTTGTGTATATTCAAATAATTCAGAAGTTACTACATTTCCCTGTTGTTCCTTTGCAGCCTGTTTCTTAACAAGCATTAAACCCTAAACCAGCTCAGTATCCTACATATATTACGTTTGACATCATGCCTTGTAGCATGGAATTTAAAGATCAGGGTTACAATACCTATTTGTCATGAGTGCTAAAGCTTTAGTGTATGGTTTCCAGACATGTTTTACAAGAGGGCCATCTTGACATCATTTGGAAAGAATCCAAAGGAACACACTCAGTAGGTAAAGGCTTTTTAACAGGTGTTGTGATTTGGGATCCATGGAAGCAGGACAGAACAACAAATAAAGGCCTGTGCCATATAAGATCAACTTGAAAATATAATGTTGTGTGACCTAATGTGCTGGTGAAAGGCAATGGCAGTTGGTCTATATGGGTAGTGTATGTTAGTGAATTTCAATGAGGCAGCCTGTCATAGACTCATGAGGAGAGAGTTGTAATATAGCAGAGTTCTGAAGTTTTCATGGTAAACACGTATAGTTCTGTCATCGGGGGAGGCTATCAGTAGTGAGTTCAAGTTTGAGAAAGCTCAGCTCTCAGTGAAGTTTGTGACTCTGTGTGGATTATGTCAGCAGCATATTTGACCTACTTTTTCACCCAATGACCATTGCTTCTGCAAATACAAAAAATTACCTACAAAACTAGTGTAGAAAATACAGTATGTTACACATTTAATATAATATGTAGGTACTATCTAATAAGTGTCCAATGTTGTTGACACACTATGTTTTGCAGTTCTGAAATACATGTACATATAAAGCAGGCAGGGCCTCTTAAGCAGGGAAAGTTAATATCACAGTCACAAGTCACACTCATGAATCTTGGATCCCAGTTATGTCAATATGGTCATCCCACATGTTGATGTGACATGTTTGTTTTGCAGCAGCAGTGATCTTCTTGTCTCTATCAAAACTTACAGGACATTTATTAGGCAACAGAATCATTTTTTAACAAGCCAGCCTCCAAGACAGGTGTGGAGTAAAGCCATGGTAACGCAGAAATCGTAGCCTGTTTCTCTCTGGTTTCAGCTGCTGGACTGTGGAGAACAAGGTGTATTCTATAGCTGTATATTTAGGTTCAGGTCTGCTAGCTTTAATGACGGATGTCCTGGGGAAAGGACAGCCTGGGGAATGATTGGAACGGCACCCTGGCTCAAGGTAGACCGTAGTTCATTTCCCTACTGTTTATGGAACTACTGATGGCAGCATGGACACCCCCAAACCCCCAGCTCAGCCCGACTTTAAATACTGTTACTATACTGCCTGACACTGACCCAAGCAGCATAAGAGAAGCATTTTGCGGAAAAAATCATGCAAAGTTTGAATGGTGTTTATGGGGACATCCCAAACTGAGAAATGTTGGTGCAAATAATATTATCGTAGAGTACTGTATGTCTTTATTCCTTATGTAGAGTCTTGGGCCTGTCAGAGAGGTTCTGTTTTATAATTTCCTGTGTGAGGAAACCAACAGTGCTAAAATAATACCTCTTTTATGCCAAGGACTGGTGTTGGACTAGTGATCTTTATAAATTTTTTTTGTAAAATTGGTAAGGTTTACCTTATGTGCATTGACACTCGTGTAACCAGCACATAAATATAAGTGCAGTACATCCAGACTTTGCTCTGAGGAATCGGATGAAAATTGAAAAGCATGTTTATTGACAAATCGCCGGTTTGTGCAAATTTGGGATCGGCTCTTCAGAAACTGTTCTCGAACCCAACCCCACTGACAACCCACAAATCAGAATGTGTAAAAGGTCAGGCATGATACACCATACAGACCTGATATGATCTTATCTTATGATCTTCTCATCTAACTCTCTGCCAGAAACTAAATAAGCATATTTCCCAAAATGTCAAACTTTTGCACAGTTCAAGTAAGTGCAATAACAAATACCTTTTCAGATGGAATTTGCTGTAAGGGAAATTTGCTCAAATTCCTTTGATGAGATCCTAAAAATCACAGAATTTCCACAGTTTCAGTCTGTGTAACCTGGCAGTTGGCCATACTCCAGTTAAGGTCTTACTTGTGTTAAGTTGTTAATATGAGACCCTGTGAGTGAGTATCCCTGTTTGCCTGCAACAAGTTAGAAAAGGTTCAGTTAGTACCCCCTCCCATTGTGACTAATATGTCTAATTCTAAAATAGTGGAGAGAAACTATGATCTGTATAGTCGTACCAGGAGTACTAGTCATGTTTGTTGACTTGTTGGCCTTTGTGTTCAGTGTACATTAGAAGCATGTATGTGAAAGTATTTATGGGTACAATATGGTCCCGTAGATGGAAACACACACAGTCAGCATAACTATACTTTGAAGCTGCAGACTGTTTGTCTTGGATCATTCTAGGTCAAATAAGCAGCCAAAGTTGTGTTTGAGGACTTTTCTGCCACCTTTTCAGTGCAGTAGCTTCTCAAAGAAGGCCTGCCAAAACTAGACAGTCATGAGTATTAGCACTTCCCTCACATGCTCATTTGCAGCACAAATCACCTTTGTTAAATTATGTATGGTCCGTCATGAATGCACCACATCTACAAATATCCAAACTATCAATTAACAGTCAATAATTTACCTGAATAAATCAAAAAGAGAACTGTTTTGGTTTTCAGCTGTTCTGTACTACATCTTCTCTCAGTAGCCATACCTTTTTATGAGGTATTTTCCACAATTCATCCCAGCAGGAAGCAAATGTTGATTAGATTTTCCGTTTACTGTCCCTGTGGTGATTTTTGTTAGACAACAGCTTACAAATCATTTGTTATGGTTTCCTTTGTGAAAACAGTAGTTAATCAGTTGCCGGAAGGCTTTGGCTGACTCAATGTCAAAACCAGAAGGGAATCATTCTGCTTTGAGGAAGACCTACTTGCTCCATTTGCCTTCATGTTTTGATTACTTCTCCATGTGTGAAGAGGAAGTCCTTGACTGAACAAGGGAAACTTTCCACGCAGAGCAGCAAGACCTCATAACACACCAGTGTCATCTTTTACAACTCTACTGGCAGGGGGATGGTAGAGTCACCTGAAAGCTCAAAGCTGAATGAACATTCGTCTTTTAAATGATCTGGAGCAAGGCCAACATATTGTAGTGCAAACTCTACTCAAACTTTTACCTGAGGGATCTCTGCTCTTCCTGAGCTGCTCTCCAGCCGTTCTACTTCATGCACTGGACAAGACAAAAGCCCACTTTAGAAGGAGGTGGAAAAGAGTAGCAAGAGATGGGGGGCCAAGCGGGTAGCTGTGGTGAGCTAAAATTGCAGACTAAAGCATACATCCAAATCACAGAGCACAGAGGATGGAAGAGGAATCCTCCTAGTGTTATTGTTTCCCATGTTCTTCCACCCCCAGTAATATTTTCCAGATTAAAGCATGCTCCTTGCCCTTACTCCAGAGACAGACCTCAATTTCACAGGAGAAAACCAAAGGAACCACAGAATGGGAATTGCTTTTTCCACTGCACGAGATAATGTGTTGCCAGTGGTGTTTTGCCTGGGTTCAGCTGCCAAACTAGAGCATTATTTACATTTTTCACAGGTCAGTTATTAAGAGAACCAATGTCTGCTTGAGACCTAAATAATAGTTTCATATCATCGAGCTCTCAGAAATTAGTGCTATTGATGAAGAAATGGTGATATCCTATAGTTTATTGGATTCAACAGCCGACGTAATGCAATTTCAAGTTTTATAGTTAATAATGAGTACATGCCTCTCTTTTACAAGGGTCTTATAGCAGCCTTATAGCATGGATAAATCTGGCTACAAAATGCTTACGGCTATATACCTAAACATAGTTTAAATGGAGCAGTGAGGCATTTCCTGGACCACATCAGAAAACGAGACAAGCTTAATAACCCCACACTTCTTAACAAACACATGTACACACTTAGTATCCTCTCAACTCAGGCTGCTTTCAGGGGCCAGTGTTGAGCTCATAATTTGGCTGAGTGTCTGCAGGCTCTTTGTACTGTACGGTCAGACTATAACAGTCAACCAGTCCAGCACTCCTACTTTGGACACCAATGATCTTTGTGTGTTTAGTTTGGAAATATACTTTGGAAACATTTCTGAACATGTAAGCTCAGTCTTTTAGTTCTTCCACTTCTTCGGTTGCAGCTATGATCATGACGGAGATGACCCTCGGATTTTATTTTGGTTAGAGCATTTGAACTGAGCAGACACGATGCATGGACAAAACTTCACAGTCATTTCTGTAATTTACTACAACACTTGAATCAAGGCCTGGGAAACTTATCCTGATTGTCCTCCCACCCTTCCCTATGGCAGCCCAAGGCAAATGCACGTTCATCAGTGTGAGACATGATGTGAAATCGGGGTCAAGTCTGAAGTGTGGGCTGTTATGCTACCATCACTGGCTCAGTGCACAGTGTACAGTACACACTTCAGAGTGTCAAGTGTTTAACTTCCTCCAAGTGGCAGAGCACATAGTCATAATTATTGTCCATTTGACAGATCGTTGTAAATGTCACATGTCATTGCTCAGGACTTGACTTGGGGACATAAAATGCCTGCTGAAACTACTCAAAAGTTACATTCATCCGGCAACAGCAATCAAATGAAACATTTTATTAGTTCCCTTCACAAAATTGGCAGCCAGTTTCACTTTGGAACAATAGGGTGCCTGTCAATTGAATTGTCTCACAAGTAAAACTTTATAACATTAGCTGTTCCTCCAGAGCAATGTGGCAGATTTCTTTTCCAAGATCCTTGTTTTTTGTACCCCTGCCTGGATGATCTTAAGGTAGCAATTTGCTAAGAATTCCCTCAAAAGCTTTATTGTTCTGCACAGGTTTAACGCATTGCTCTAGTCAGACACTTAATCAAACCTAAGCTCTCATTTGCACAGCTATATGTGGTAGATGCCATACTTGATTACAGCCCTATTTGAAAAGAAAAGAAGAAAAGAGTATATTAACAATTACTAGGTTACTCAATTACAGAAAAAGTAGCTGGTGACCTGTTGCCTTAAAGATTATTTTAAATGCTGAGTAATATGCATGTAATATGTTACCTTTCTGTATAAATACCTTAAATTGAAAGAGAAGAACCACAGTTACCTAATGTTTGTCAGTCATAGCTTCCATGTACTTTGAGCCAATATTTAGTCTTGACAATTTTGCCAGTATTTAGTCAGCTATTTCCACTGGCCAGGCTAAGCATTGCCATTAAAAGGCCAGAGAGCCCCAGACAGACATTATTGCACTAATCTGTCTGTCCAGTCAACGTTCCCAGATGATGTAAAGTCTGTGTGTTACAGTGTTGAGTCAACATATAACCTTGAATGTTTACATAAGGTTTATCATCAGTGCGATTAGGCTCAAGGCTAGTTGTGCTAATGTTCTGAAAGTCTGCTTCCTCTGCTTATGTCTATATATTACACCAGTAATGTTGGACATGTGTCATTAAACCTTACGTTGAGGTCCTGCACTGACTGAATATCCCCATTGTGAAATATATAAATTATTGTCCACTGTATGTATTACAGCTGCCTTACAAAACCACGGTCAGTGTATTTACATCACTTAAATAACTTGCTATTGCCAGCTTTCTGCAGCAACCGGATTTATTAGATGTTCTTAAACCCAGTTTCCTTTTTTCCCTTTAAGGACCCAGGCACACCGAGCTGACAGTCAGGTCCTGTTTTGCCAACCATCACTTTTAGTTTTTGCAGTGTGTTTAGCATGTTGGCTTTAGACATTTTTCCATGCACCTTTTCTTTTCTTCTTCCACAAGCAAAACACCATGTGCTGATGATACCAGTGCAAAGCAAAGCAAATCTTGGTAAGACACACTCAGGGTAGACTCCTCGGAGTGGGAAATAAACTACTGTTCCCTCCACTACATGTGTTTGGTTAAAAAGATCATTAAATCTATATTTTGAGAGTTGCAAATACATTACCTAACTCTTCTCTCTTATTACTACATTAATAATATTGGACTTAGCACAGAGTTAAGCCCACCACAGTTTTTTTCCCCCTGTGGTTGAAGAACCACTGTCTTTACTGTGTTCCCCCCACATCTGCAACCAGACCTAAGCCCTCACATTGTATACACATCAGGAGCAGCTGTTTATGACAACTTATTTTGTAATAAGCAAACATGCAAAGAACAATTCTATGATTCTATTTTCTACATGTTTGTGCGGATGCAGGAAAACAAGCACACTTGTGCTCCCTGCTTTAAAGATATTAGTTTTCAGAGTGATTCCTGTGTTCCCATTCTCCCTATTCTCCTGACACATAAGAGCCTCAATGTTTTCTGATCTGCTCACTTTTGCTGTGCACCAAAACAGTTAGCCCGCTGTAACTAACCTTTTAGCTACCAAAGGCTATAAAGTTAGCCCATAGTGTTTATAACAGTATAAGAGTTATAAGGTGTTACAACCTATTCCCCTTATCCTTGAAGCTGCCACAGGGGGGTCCCAGAATGCAGGTTTGAACTGTGGCCCTGAACAATGAAGCCAGAGAGCTGATGGAAAAGCCATCTCCACTGAGACAGATTTTATTGCTTTCCAGGCCTGCTGTCCCCTATGAGGTCATTTTGGAGGAATGTCCCAGAGAGTAAAGTAAAAGTCAGGTCAGAGTACTTGACCTGTTTGTTTTGAGTCCTACACCTAAAACTTTCCATTTCTTTAAACATACAGACAAGCAGCTTGAATTTCTTCATTCTCAGCCTTACTGGAGCTGGGACTCAGTGCTAACCAGCATGGAGCTTGTAAAAGAGCAGGGCTTGTGCAAGCATCCATAGTGTATATTAAATGACTGTAGAGGACCTAGCTTAAGGGAAGCCTTCATTGCAAAAGTGAAAAGCAATCAGGGTAGTAAAATTGAGTCATGGACTTGTAGGAGATGGTACAGGAACCCTTGGCTAAAACAGTTCTGTATCAGGTTTTACAGACTTATCGAAGTCTGCCAGTTTTCATGATTCTTTGTGAAATATAACAGTTTGGCTTTGTGCCAATGTACTTGGCTATAATGCCATTCAGTTTACAATTTTGTTTTTTTCTCAGTAATGCGTAAAATATGAATTATGGTTTCTCTGGGGCCCTAAAAGTGCCTTCATAAGATGCGTGTGCCACTTTTTGTGAACTGGTTGAACAAAGGTGAGGTTTGCAGTTGAGTGACTTTAAAAAGTGCACTAGAGCTGAAACAATTAGTCAATTGACATAAAATTATTCAGCTACCATTTTGGTAAATGATTAATAATTTAAAAAATGCCCAAAATTCACTGGTTTCAGCTTCTCGAGTGTCAATTTCTTTTGTCTTTTACATTTGTACGCTGAATATCTTTGGGTTTTGGTCTGTTGGTCGGGCAGAACAAGACATTTGAAGATGTTACCTTTGGCCTCAGGAAATTGTAACAGGCAATTTTTAATTTTTTTCTGACATTTTAGAGACTAAACAATTAATTGAGAAAATAATCGATATATTAATCGATAATGTACCCAGATTTGTCAATATTTTCTAATTGCCTGATTTCTAAAATACGCCACTTGCAAACTAAGAAATTGCATATATTCCAAGTTGGGATGTGTTGACTGACAATTTTCTATGATGTCAAGTGCAAATATACAGAATGTCCCCAAGAGACATCAGTGGTAATTTGATTTTCTAACCAATCCAGTTGTTATTAGTTAACATTAACTCAGATCATCAGGTCATTTGTTACTCTCACCAACAGCAAATTAAAAAAAAAGTACAAGAATGTTTATGAATCAGCATTCTGTTGTAGCCCTCTGTAAACAGAGAGAGAAAAGGAGTAATACATATTAGTGCTGTTGGAGTAGTGAGATGTGACCGTAGAACTATCTTAGAGGTCAATAGTATACCCAGAAGAGGATCCCTGAGTGTAGGATATTTCTTTTTTTTTTATATATAATTTTCTTATAGCAGTGTTTATATCCAACCTGGATGAGAGTATATAATATGAATCCATTGTTCATAAAAAGTAGTTAAGTGTTGTTGTTAATGATGATGAGCTGTCTGAATTCAGACAGATGTTGGCCAGTGTTGACTAGAATTTGAACTTCTCTGTCAGGCTTCTTTCATTCTTTACACAACTTCCTCGGTCACTTTTCACATGTACAGCATTTCTGGGTAAAAAAAAAAAAAAGCCATCAACCTTTCTGGTTTAATATTTCCCTAAACCTGCCACTGTATTACCCTCAATGATTGACTGTATGCCTTAAACGTACACTGCAGCTCATTTGTGATAATTTCTGTTTTGGAGGAATGCCAAGACACATATTAAAGTTTAGATTTTATCAGTAGACATGAATAGACTGGTAGATCAAACACTGTTCATGCCAAATGTTCCCCTATTGTTGAAGTGTAATTCACATAAGTGCTTGATCCTCAGCTGCTCCAGAGACTGCCCAGTTAGTAAAGGAATTGTTATACAGGGAACGTGCAATGTATTGATATGTGTCAGAGGATAAACGCATTGTGTGTTGCTGAAAAAAGCATGCATACACACACATTGTACAACAGAGAGCTTCTCCGTTTTCAAGAGATATTCTGGTGCTTACAAATGGTGAGCTGACCTTGATGTATGACAGAGTTGATGACAGGTTCTAGGCACAAGCTATATTAACTGGTTCTTTAACGTATAAAATTCCAACATGATTACCCAAGTGTGTTGATTTATTATCCACAGCTGACTTCCATTTATCATTCTTTTTTAGTTGTTCATCTCTGTGGTCACTAAGTGTGCCACTTTGTGTTGTTTGCAACAACAAAGAAGCAGCAAAGCAGTTACGGTTTGTTGCCATGGACTGTGGTATTTTATGCAACAGCCACAAACTGTAATGTCTCATACTAAAGTCATGGGCATTTGTTGGCCCTGTCCATGTTGTAAAATGTTGAGAGGACAAGCTAAATATAAGTGTGTATTGGATTTCAAGAAGCATGAAATGGTCAGTGCTGAGAGGAAAGCCCGACAGCACACTGTAGCCGTGCTCCCCAGTGTGTCCCAGGGCACTGGCTGTGATGGATGGCTGTCAGCTCCACCTGTGCCACCCGATTTCCTTGGGTCACACCACTGTAGGTCACGTCTCTCTGGACGTCAGCCACCAGCACTCTCAGTTCCAGGAAGAAAAACTCTGAATACATCCTAGACACTCATAAACTGTCAAACGGAGCCAAAGCAGAAAATGTGAATGTTGGACTGGCGATAACTAAATGATGATTCTGCCAAGACAAACAGAGCTCTTAGCGTGGGATGCTGTCTTTTAGGAAACCAAACGTCTCCTGCTAAAAACTATACTACATTGACGGACTCTTAGAAGTGGTAGAACATGCCTTTATTGGACTCCTTTTCTAGTTTCACTGTAAAGGCCCATTCTTTTCTTGTGAGGTAAATTCTGTGTTTGCAATTATATAGGGGGTGTATCCAGTGATGTCACCCTGCAATTTACTCTGTGTTCACTTCATAGGTTTGCTGATGATCTGTGTAGTGTCTGAATTCTTATCAGAGGCAGGAAATAACCAGTTACAGCTACAACTGTTGCTGCTTTAGTAGACTTTCTGAAGATTCCTTGGATCTTTTTTCTAAGCCTCTTTTTTTTTTTAACCTAAATTCTTATCAGCTGTTACTTTTGGAAATCAGAATACCTGCCATAAATGATTTAAAATAATTGTTGAAATTGTCTAAACTGTAGCCTCCCGGGAGTTGTTTTTTCCTCAAATCATTATGCAACAGCTCATTCATGACCACAGTTACTCCATAGCTGCTGTGTGGGAGGATCAAGACAGTTGCAGGGCTGTTTTTGGCTTTCACTTTACCTCTGAGTTGCAAAGCTATTTATGACTATGATATTTCCATCTCATCCCATTCCAGGCCTGTGAATGAAGTGTTGGGAGTGTTGCACTCAGCCAGTTGTGACTTGCTGGTATTGATGTATTGAAGGTATTTGTGTATTAAAGCTCATCTTGAAGTTGAGAAACACTAGTCTCGCAAATGCCTGCAGATTGGAGAACAGCTGTCAAACTCTCAAACCGAACAACTTGAACTTTAAAAAGTCATTTTACAACTGTGTGATTACAGACGTGGGCTAGCGGGGCATCTGGTTGAAAACAGGGAACACAAGTATGGTTTGGCGTCCCTGTTTTCAAGTCTCGAGCATGGTTTTCATCTTTTCCCTGTTTTACATACAGGGTCTATGTTCAGTCTTTTAAAGCAGCATGTATATGAGAATCTCTAATCTCTGTTCACCCTGTACGCCGCTTGTGACCCTTGATTTGCACTTTTAATTCTTAGATACCACATTTCTGTAACACAGAATCCACCAAATAGTTTTAATTGAGGACAAAAATTATATAAAGAGGCAACAGTTTACCTGCTACAGAACATTATTATTTGAACTTGTGGTGTAGCATGTAACTAGTGGTGTAGCATGCCACAGTGGTATTTTTGTAGATAGCCTAAGGTGCTCACCTCGCTGTTAATGTCTCTAGCTTTGCCGTGAGAAAGTACTTCTTTACCAGCAGTCCTACACAGCATGGATTGTGTCTGAGAGTAATCACTGGAGCAGGATTGACAATTACCTGTCCAACAGGGCAGTAAATCTCAGCAGAGTGATTAGTGAACAACTGTGGGTCTGGGAAATGGAGGCTTTAGCCTCACTACTGGAGCAGACACAAAATATCCTGGGGGTCAGCAAACTTGCTGATGCAATAGTCATCTTATCATCTATTAGCTTATTCATTACTTAAACCTGCATGAACATTTGTCCACCTGGGGACAGCGGAAAGAAGCTATAAACACAACACTGATATATTAGCACCTTTTAAGTTGAAATGGCAAACTTGTCACTTATTTACTCATCCAACATACACAAAACATCATTAGCATTAATTTGGTGTTGTGTTTCTGGCCAAGTCCAATATTCACTTTCCTTTATCTCTTTTTTTCCTCTCAGCCACCTCCTGAGGGATACATCTGGCTCTTTAGATCTGCTAAATGCTTGACTATGTCTGCTCATTCGTACTGAACAGGTAGCATACAGTCTGTCTTTTTTGCTGAAAACAGCTGCTGCTGAATACAACGCAGCGGTGAGAGTGAACCAAAACAGTAAAGTTGTGGTCGTAAAATCAAAACAATGAGCTGAAAGATGCTATAAAACTCTGTAGAGATGAGGGGAACTGCAGGATCTGGTGATAATTTCTTTATGGGTTCGTCACTACTTTTCAAATTACACTTTGAGCCATTTTAATATAAAAATATTGATTTATAGCCGCTTTAAATGTGTATTTATAGTTCTATTTAGCATCAAGTCTTAATGTAATTCTCAGTTTGCATAGTAGTTACTGAATTATGCATGCTTAAATTAATACAGTCCACTGTTTGCACTTAACTACTGCTACCATTATGCTTGATTGTCTTATTTAAATTTGCTTGGACCTTTTATGTAAATGCTTATATAATAGTTTTGTTCATTTGAGCCTGGAAAGTCATTTTGCTTGGAAAAAATATGAGTGCGAGGAACAAGAAAATCTGGCGTCTGTAGTTCTGCTGTAATGCCTGGGCTGATTTGAATGATATTAACTGTAGAACTGAACCCAAAACAGTAGCTTTGAGACTTTGTATGGAAAGCAACCAAAGTACTGTGTGGGTTCTCTCTCTTTTTTCAGCATGTGGTGGTCTTTTTACCTCTTTCCATCCGTGGCTACAAAATGTTAGGATTTGATACAAGTCTCTTTTCCTCCCATCTACAGTCCCAGGGAGTAATGATGGGAAGCAGGGCTTGGCTTGTGGATTGGGAAGCAGGATGGATGGAACTGCTGTGGTGAACGCTGTGGCGATGAAGTCAGCGTCTGGCCCACATTAAAAGTCAACCAGGCGCATGCACTCACACAACAGCTGCATTCCAGCCAACATGTTTAGAACACATGAAAGCGTTATCCTAGGTATCGACAAGCTGGTGACTTTTTGCATTTCCTGACTGCAAATATTAGAACGAGTGGGTGGTTGGCAGAGTGCAATTGTCCCAGCAACAGTTAATGATGATATCATTGGCTGCATATTCTACAGACAGCCATATGAAGTCTAGAATACAGGGCTGTAAAACGTAAACTCTGGTCCAAAACTTACTGATGTTCTTGGCAAGCTGTTTCCTTACGTGTGCAGGAAATATTGTCAAGCTGGCTGAAAAGAATGATGTCAAGGACTATACCACACAGTGTGCTTGTTTTATATTGCCCCACTGAGAGGGGTGATAGCTTTGAGGGCAGTGCTTCATTTAAGCAGTATTTCATGTTTGTAATGCATATCTCCATGAGCTCATGCACACTCTGACACTTCTGCCCCAGATATCAGCCTCTTTCAATGTTTAGGCCTTTTGGTTACTGAAATAGTTCAACATTTCTTCTTTAAGAAAAAGGTTTAACAACAGAAATAGAATATTGCGACATAGAACACAAAGGTAAAAAGTCAGTGCACATGCATTATAAAGAACCTCCCAGCTTTTTAACACCCGAATTATCATTTGTGTGCCATGTCTGCATTACGTTTCTTTCACTGGCCTATTTTTAAAAGATTTTTATGTATGTATATTTCACTGTTGCTATGGCGACAAGCAAATATTACCATCACATCCTTTTCATCTGTGCACAAGTAATTTCCAGCAGGGCATAGGGTAATGCTCTGGGTAAGAACGGGCTGCATATGTATGTTGACTATCACGTTTATTGGCAGTACAACCATATGAAGCGAGAAACTTAATATGTCATCTGGAAAATATACTTCAGTTTCATAAATTTGTCTCCACACTTGAGTGCTATGTTGACAAAGTGTGTGCTAGCAAATTCTGTTAATGGTTTTAAAACATGCTGCCAACATCTTTATACTCATTCACAGTCGCTGCAGCCTGATTACATTTGCATTTTTAGCATGAGGCGACCCTCATCCTGGGTGAATTAATAAGGAGAAAGGGCTCAGACTTGCTCAAGCACATAGAGAGGACATAGGACTGCAACAGTCCTATGTCCTCAGAAGTACTCAAAGCTCACTTTAACTTCAAAGAACAAATTCTGAACACACACATTTTTAACAATCTGGCAATGAAGTGAAACACTGACAAACTCAAACCCAGGGATACTCCCTATTTTCTGCAACACAGTGTCCAAAACTATACTTTTGACCTTGCTCATGGAGTCTTGACATCTGGTTCTCCACACACTTTTACCATTAGTTCTCAGCCACCACATCATAGTATTACTCAATCTCCCCACGCTTCGTTACAGACAGTAGAGTTATGGGCCATTACTCATGTTCATTACTGGTTTGGATTCCAGTTGGAAAAAAGAGTTTGTGTCGGTCCTTTTCAATGACACCACTTTGTGTGGTGTAATCCAACTTGTTGGGTGAAGAAAAACTGACATCATGTAGTTTTTTTTAAATAACTTGTCATGTTAGTGTTGTAACTTGGCATATCTGTGAATCTGCTCTTTGACAGCATACATAGGTTAAGCGAGACAACACATCCAGCAAATGCCGAACAACATTAGCATTCATTTGTCGTGTCAGGTTCCTGACTACCTGACAAATGTAAGTCCAATACTTACTTATTTACTCCTTACTCCTTTTACCTCTGTTTTGGTTTTCACCAACTCCTGAAAGAAATGTATGGCTCTTTAGCAGCTAAATTCGCTATGTTCACCAGCTAGTCGCTTACTTCTAAACCAAATCTGTGGGTTTGTCACCATTAGTGACACCTTTCATATTACACATTGTCATTTGTTCCATTGTTCATATAAAGATATTGATTAGTGCAGCTTTAAGTTTTTAATGTTTTGTGATGCTGTGACAGAATACTGTATGGTCAAACAATGGTTGATTTGGCATATAAAAGGGCATTAGAGCTCAGGCAGAATCTAGGACACAGTGAAATGTTTGACGAGACTTTAACTTGAAGAATTCTTTTGTTTGCACGTTTAATTTGGTAATGATGGGTACGCTCTGAGCTCCATTGCTTATACCTACTAATAGGCAGCAGTGTTGTGCTCATTAGTGAGTGGAGCACAGTGAGTCCCCATTTCTCCTGACATCCTGACTGTGTAAAGCAGTAGGGGAGATGGTACTGGTAGCCATCACTCAGCCTTAAGCATTCATGTTCACTAATACTTTGTGTTTTATTGAAAATGGGAAAAGGCCTCCAGTCTGCCTTGCAGTATATTTCAAGTGTTACAGGGTTTTTGGGAAGCTTTATGAAAGCTTAATGAATGTCTAGCTTCCAGTTTGGTGTGCAGTCCTGCTGTTTTTCTCACAAAGTAATGTTTGTTTGTTTTTTAATGCTATTTTTGATTATTTGCAACCACTGCTTGTTCTATTCATATGCATCTGTTAAAGTCCTAATGGTGCTGCTTTACTGCTTTAGTTATTGCCCATGGTTCAGTGATATTAAAGATGTAGCACAGATTGTTTTAATTATCTTCAAATGTACCATAGTCAAAAAGAATTAAGTTTAATGGGTGTTTGTTTAGAAACACAGTTAGCATGAAGTGGCTTAGAAATTTTTTGTGTGTTTACTTATAATCAATGTGTTCCATATTTTCCATGTAAGGGCCCAATTGGACTGTCACAGCAAAAATGATTTGATCTGCTTTGTACAGATCTATATTATTGATATTTGTTTCATGATTATAATAATTTTGTCATGGCCTTGTTGTATGATGGATATTATTTGAAAAGCAAAAACTCTTATGACAACTTACTAACAAATATTAAACCCACACACTATATAAACTGTTCTGTCACAATCACTTACAATTCCTAACATCCAGGCTAAGCTAATGACCACATCACACAAACAGCAAAAATCAAAACAACTGGAGGCAACCTCCCACACACACACACACACACACACACTAACTGAAGCATCAACAAACACACTCTCTCACTCAGCTCAGGTCAGCTGTTCTTGACCTTCTCTATTACTCATTTCAGAGAAATGAACAGCAAAACAAATGTGTTCCTTATTACAGATGCCAAACTGTACAAGCTCTTCAACCTTGTCGGTACTGTCAAAAATACCCTAATCACATATAATGGTGTTTACGTATGTGAATAGTTTTGTCAGGTAGCCACTGATTCATTCACTTTGCCAACAGCCATGAGTGTATCCATAAGTGGGGTAATGTTGAAATTCCCTCCTATAGAAACTGATGTACTCAGTGTTGTTTGCGTCAGTTATTACAACAAGCATATTCAACATATGACCGCGATGATAGCTTAGAAACCAATAATACCCAGCACTGAGGGCACACCAGTTGATCTTACAGTCAGTTTCAACATTTTGAGAACAACCTAAACCCTGCTCCATCTACTGAGCAGCTGAGGTAATTACCATAGATTTATTTACTACAGACTGCATGTTTCTGAAGTGAATGAAAGTCAATGAGTGATATGACTTCCTTCCTGGCTTTGAGTATTAATGTAAAAGATTCTTGATTTAAGGCACATTATAAGATCAGAATTCAGTCCTCTATGAACATTGATGCTATCTGTTTGGGTTGGGCAATATTATGATATATACTGAGAGATGATAGACATTTGTCAACTTCCAAAGATGTTGCTATACATCTTTACCTCTTACCCCTCTAAATTTCAAACTGCTTTTGGCTTTGATGCACTAAGTAAACCAAAAGTCGAGGCTAAGTCTGTGGGAGAGAGGCTCCCCACCTCTAAAGAAATGGTTATGTTTGTTTCACATGTTTTTACACATTAACTGGAAATCATCTACACATTATTGCACACCATTTGCCAAAGCTTATCCAAAGTTTTAAGATTGATTCCTTCCTTAGAGACAACCATTAGTTTCCAATAATTAATCTCCATTCTCTCACTACCAATATCTACTATAGTTGGACTGTTCAAGGATTACTGTAATAACACATTTTACTGTGGTAACATATTTCCCCATGTAAACCAGTGCTGTTTGGATAACCTCTGACTCAGTCTTACTCATGTCTTGCTCAGGTTTACCAGAAACCATGTCTCAAATACTGACCAACCATAATCACTAGTTCCTAAAGATGAATACTATTATTTAATTACTGTATGAATGCAATGACAGGTAATTACTTCTCCTTAACAACATGCTAGGCACTTTTAAGTGAGCAAACAAAACTATTTTCAACACTGAACACTTTATATATTTTCCTACGAAGACCACTGATTGAGAGGGTACAAGTCATAGATGTTCTGCTGGATATCTGCAGGATGTATAACAACAAGAAACAGTCAGAACTAAGAGATAATAGATTATTTTAGGTTTACTGAAGGTTTTGGTCAAAGTGAGCCACGGATAGAAATGATGTAAAAGCCAGTTTGACATCTGTTCTCAGGGTCAGTACATCATTCGGTAATGTTGTGGCCAAATGGATTTGCCTGAGTAGGTTGTGCAAATGCTCCCCTATTGGTTAATAAGAAATTTTTGCAGCAATATTGTTTGTCAGCTGCATAATGCTGTTTGTAAAATGTTAGTTTAGGTTCTACAGTAGGATGTAACTAAGACTGACTGAAACGATAGTGTGGTAATAACAGACAATAACAAAAGTGTTGTCCATTTTATTTCTACAAATATTTCACGCTCATTTACAGCAACGGGGAAATATTTGATCAATCTGCAAGAGTGGAGCAAACATTTTTACTGCAGTTGTGGGCATTTTATGGTTTTCAGTTAACTTCCCTTCTCAGTTTTGTACATTGTTGGCACATGTTTGATTACTGAATACCAATAATTCCAAATGAGAATAAAATGTTGTGTATAGCATTATGATTGCAGTAAAGATGTGCCATTTTGTAGCTAATGCCACACTGCAGAAACTGTAAGTGCAGTCCAACTCTATGGTGAGTATTCAATAACTGCCCTGTTTTCCTTGTAACACCAACTTGCATCGCTGCCACAGAGAATACAACTGTGTCAACTCAAAACAGTCGAGTACATTCAGAATAGCACCTTTTTAAACTTTCTCACATGATAAAAAAATTTTATAAAAGAGTACAAAAACACATACGATAGATGAAACACTTTTGCTAGTTAGGTATCTACAAGCCAGCCATTACAATGCTAGTAGATCCTTATTAACTCAAACCTTCTGGGACAGGAAATTGTTTGTACCAGTGATGTGTTCAAATGTCTTAAATAAATTAAAATAATAGGGGAAAACATTGTACAATTTCACAACTGTTGATAGACTTGTATCTCCAAGTGCGGGCTGCAAACATATTTTCATATGACAATAAATCTGTCCCAGAATTAGATAACATTTGAAACTACCATACATACCATAAATTGATAGATAGCACAACATAAAGAAATCTGGTATTTCCTGATGGATACTAAATAACTTCAGTGCTTGGTTGACATTACACATTTTTACATTCTGCATTTTCAGATATAGATTAGAAAGATGCACTCATGGCATTTTCCCCCAAATAGAGCATATGATGAATAAATGAACAAAATATTTTGTTCATCCAGCATGTTTGTCAGTTCCGATGTCTTCAATAGCTCTATAATTAATTGAACAGAACCTAGTGAACATTTAAAACAAAAAAGGTCTTTTCTCTTACAGGACTTTTTCCACTATGACATTTCAGTCACAGATGGGGGTACACCTCTAAATGAGATCCACTTACTAACCATGCCCACCTTATCTTGTATGTTAGAACATCTTTGCATGGCCTAATGTGTCCGGTGCACAGGGTTTTGGGGAATTGCCTTGTGGGTAAGAGGCATCCAGAGGCCAATGGGAGGCACAGTCATCTGTAAAGCAGCACAGAGGCTCAGTAGGGGTACGTCGAGATGGAGATGTAGATGATGAAGATGCTCTGGTAGGTAATGCGGCCCTGCAGTGAGATGGTGGTGGCCTGCACCTTGAGCCGCACTAGTTCTGGTTTGTCCAAAGCCCGCAGAGTGAAGATGATCCCCCTGCCTAACTCGTCTCTGATGCCAAACACCCGGCTCATCACACCCGTCTCTGATTCTTGCTCAAGTATGGTAAAAGACGTACGCTCTTGCAGGACGCCTGACTCTGAGAAAGCAGACAGTCGTACCACATTGTGACTGGCTGGAATGCCAGAGGGGAGGGTGAGCAGCTTGTACTGCAGGAGCAGAGGAGAGCCTCCTGTGGCGCAGTCCAGAGAGCAGGGCCTGTAGCAGGTCCTTTAAAAGGTCAACAGGAAACAGGAAAGTGTTACTGAAACATTAGCATTCAAATATCTTATTGCTACAAAAAAGTGCATGTATATGTACAGTATCTACAGCCTAATTATTGTATTTAAACACTGTAGAATACTTTTCAGTCATGCAATTTACCCAGGGCTTCGTCCACTCTGATAGGATGCAGGGCAGGGTGTATCAAGGCACTGGTATCCCCCGCGGGTATTAAAACACATCTGATTGTGTCCACATTGGATGCCTTGTTCTACACATTCATCGATGTCTAGAGGCAGTGAAAGGGGATAGGAGCTTAGCTGTAATAATTTAAAGGGAGGAAGAAGGTTATACAATTACAGTTTAATGACATCTTACCTTTACAGCTCCTGCCATTGCGTAAGAGCTGGTAACCTGGGGGGCACAGGCACTGGAAACTGCCAATGGTGTTTCGGCACTCGTGTTGACATGGCTTCTTGAGCAGACACTCATCTACATCTGTACAGAGAATAACGTGAAGAGGCAAGTGGAGGATTCAAGAGGTTGATAAGACAGTACGATGTGGACTTGTTTTTTAAAAAGTGTGTTTTTGAATGCTGTATTTGATTTATTTGTGAACTAGTATGGATGCACACTCACCGACACATTTGCCGTCTCTGTTGGTGTACCCCACAGGACAGCTCTGTCTGGTAATGCGAGATACTCCTTGAGAACGGGAGAGGATTGGCCTGCCCAGAGATGACACCAGCTGTGGGCGGAGTCTTGCCCTGACTCTGGTGCCATTGGTGAAGGTCTGCCCTCTCTCCAGCCCCGCACAGGAGCGCCCGTCTCCAAGCAGCACAGTACCAGGAGGGCACAGGCACCTAAAGCTGCCAGGCACATTACGGCACTGGTAGGCACAAGGGTTTGGTGTCTGCAGGCACTCATCGATGTCTGAAAGGTAGAACAGGACTCAAGTATATTCTCATGTGTGATCCGCATTAGAGCGTCATTGGTGAGTTGTTTTATAAAACAGACACAGCAGATGTCGTACCCAGACATGGGAGGCCTACTCCCTGGGATCTGTAACCTCTGGGACATACACAACCATAACCTCCGATTGTGTTCTGACAGATCTGAGTGTAGCGACACATGTGACTTCCGTCCTGGCACTCGTCAATGTCTGAAAAATATGCAGTTAACAACAATATATCAGCCAATCTTGCACAAAATAGGACTATAGAGTTTAATGTATTTTATTATTTATTTTAATATTTAGTTTCTTATTCAAATGAAGACCACACTACCATAAACTTTGTTGCATTTGGATATAAAGAGGATCTTTGTCTCTTCGGTCAAAGATTTTCTCTGAGTACCAACAGACTTTTTAAAAAGCTTACGCTGTCTTTGTGAAGGACAAGCAGCGACCTCTTGCTGTTTTGTGCCCGAAAACAATCCTGTGAAATCTACGCAACATAAAGTGCAGTGTAGAGGTCTGTAGAAGCTGCCAAGATCATCACCAACACTTGTTGGCTTCCACTGATACTAATGTAGACAAGTCCAGGTTATTGGAGCAGCTGTCACATGTTCAACGTCGAAGGATAAATGGATCATTGAAATCACAGGTGTTGTCTTGGAGGTTTGAACCAAATCCAGGAGCCCTTCAGGGCATAAATCAGTTGATGCTGTGTCTTTAAATGAATTAAGTAATGATTTATGTATGGTCAAATGCTACATTTAGCACCTTCTAAATAACGTTAAAAAAAAAGGGAAAAAAAGTATGATAGCCACTAACCCACGCAGGCTCCATTCTCTGCTTTGGTCATGCCAGCTTGGCAGCTGTCAAAACACTGGTATCCTCCCTCTGTGTTACGGCACTCCTTGTGAGCCGGGCATACATTTCTCATGCACTCATTGATGTCTGTAAAAGTGCAACCATTACAACACAGCTGTTATGGATAGTTAGTATTGTATTGTAGTTACAGTTGCTCAGATAGGCTTTTTAATTGAAAAATAATCTCCTAAATCTAACATGCCGTGATTTTAAAGTTACAATTATTTCATTTCCATGACTTTTCTAAGCTCTTAATAACCCGTGGCAATCCAACCAAGTTGACTGACCGATGCAGCGGTGTCCTGACAGCTGGTATCCAGGCTGACAGATACAGCGATAGGAGCCCAGAGTATTGAGACACTGATGCTGACATGGGGAGAGAGCAGACTCTTGGCACTCATCCACATCTGAAAC